>NW_004444050.1:3126297-3243679 GCF_000243295.1 Trichechus manatus latirostris | reverse complement strand
GGTGAGAGGGAACCCAAGGTTGAGTAAGGATATTGTTGATGTGTTGTGAGATTGTTAACCATTGTCATAGGGCAACACTTGTAGTAACTGTTAAATGAGAAATTCTTTTGTTCTGTAAGCCTTCATCTTAAGTGAGAATAACAGCACAATTGGAAGACCATAGTCAATGTCACTGAACTGTGCATGTAGAAATTTTTGAAATGGTGTATCTCTGGCTATGTGTATTTTCACCAAAAAAATTGTTGAGAAGTTAGAGGATTGACATGTTGTGGGGTTGTTAACCAATGTCATATAACAGTATGTGTACTACTCTTTCATGAGAAACTATTTGTTCTGTAAGCCTTCACCTGAAGTACAATAAAATAAAATAAAGCAAACAGACAAACAAAAAAAAAATTCCTATCCCTCATCTTTTCTCCACTCAAATCTAAGTATACATGTTAATGTGCATATGTGTGTGTGTGTGCATGATTTTACACAATAATGTTCTATATGTTCCATAATTTCATTTCTTCCTTCATCCAGTCATCATGGATATATTTCTGTGCCAGAATATATAAATAATATTCTTCCCAAATGGAGATCAAGCATTTCATTGTGTGAATTTATTTAACCAAATACCTATTGTAAAGAGTGTCAATTTTTGTCTTAAACTAGTGTATGTTGTTGTTGTTAGGTACCATCGAGTCGGTCTCAACTCACAGCAACTGTATGTACAACAGAATGGAACACTGCCAGGTCCTGCGCCATCCTCACAATCACTGACACGCTTGAGCCCATTGTTGCAGCCACTGTGTCAACCCATCTCTTTGAGGGTCTTCCTCTTTTTCACTGACCCTCTACTTTTCCAAGCATGATGTCCTTCTCCAGGGACTGATCCTTCCTGATAACATGTCCCAAGTCTGTGAGATGCAGTCTTACCATCCTTGCTTCTAAGGAGCATTCTGCTTGTACTTCCTCTAAGACAGATTTGTTCATTCTTTTGACAGTCCATGGTATATTCAAGATTCTTAGCCAATACCACAATTCAAAGGCATCAATTCTTCTTCAGTCTTCCTTATTCATCATCCAGCTTTCACATGCATATGAGGTGATTGAAAACACCATGACTTGGGTTAGGTGCACCTTAGTCTTCAGGGTGACATCTTTGCTTTTCAACAAGCTAGTATATGTACATACTTAAAGATTTAAACCATAAGAAATGACCTAAATCAAAAAGTTAAGCCCTTTTGTTTCTCTAAGTCTTAATTTTAAACAGTTCCTGTGTTTTTTTTTTAAGATTTCTAATGGTTTCTATTATTATACTTTTAAATAACCAACTTAAACATCTGTTACTTGATGTATTACTTGACAGTGTTTATTGATTTTCTTTAATTAAAATGAGGAATTTGATGTATTTACAGCTACTCCTACCTAGCTTTCCCTTTCTTTTCTTTCTTTTATTATTTTTTTTATATTGTGAAATTTTATAACTTTTATATTCTGCTCTGTTTTATAAACATAATTAAGTTTTCCCTGACCTGGGTGTCCGTTGAGTCTAAAATGTCAAAAGCAGAAAGACAGCATTTGTAGTGTTATGACTGTGTATTGATTATTTAACTGCAGAGCCCCATGGTGTCACGGGCCCGTAGAGAACAGAACAAAATCCTCGGGTGGTTGCACACAATTTCCCCAAACATGGAGGTCCAAAGGATTCCTTTCTAAGTTGGTTTTAGCTTTCTTAGCCGAATTCAGGTTTAATGGAAAGAGGACAAAGTGTGGTGTGGCTCACCTGGCTCTGTAGCTCAGAAGCTGTGTTAAATATTGATAATGATAAAACCAAGACAGGGTGATGAGCTCTTACAAAGAATGTTTCAGAATGTTTAGACAGCCTTCCTTTTTCTGGCCCTCACTCTTCTCATTTGTTGAATGAGAGATAAACTACGATGTTCTTGCTACCTTCAGCACATTAATATTCTAAACGACTGAATATTATGTACACACACATTATAAGAACAATGAAACTGCAGACCTAGAAGCACAGTTCTAACAATTCCTGTTTTTAGTTTCACTTTTCTAATTGACCTTGAGCCACTGCCAAAGACATCTTCTCCTTAATGCTGTTATAGTTTTTGTTATTTGGATATTTTGAAAATATGAAGCAACCATCTTTAATGACTTTAATAGCTGTTTTTGTTTGAATACTCCCGTTAAATCCTGGCCTGTGCACTTTACAATGAAAAATAATCATTTATCCATCTCCACAATAATTATGGCTAATAATTTGGATAAAGTCAGGATATAGTATGGTTTTCATTGGTTAATTTTCAAAAGTAGATCACCAGGCCTTTCTTCCTAGTCTGTCTTAGTCTGGAAGCTGCACTGAAACCTGTACACCATGGATGACCTTGTTGGTATTTAGAAAATCGGTGGTATAGTTTCTAGTATCATAGCAACATGCAAGCCACCACAGAACAGCAGACTGACAGACAGGAGATGAATATAGTAACATGTACAATAACATATAATAATATGTTGTACTAAATAGAGCAAACTGTATTATCTTCCGCAATTTTTCCACACACATCCTAGAATCATTTTCATTCTTTACCCCTATTTTTAATTATAGTGGGATTTTGACTGAGGATGGAGATGCTTATTCTAAAGGCTGGATTTAGGCATACAAAACGAAAACCACACGCAACTCAACTACAGCCTGTAAGCAGACTCTTCCAAACAGCCTATCAGGTCAGGAGTTATTCCTGGTAGATCTATCATGACCAATATTATTTCACTGCTTCCCTCTCTCCTTCCTTACAGGAGGGACCAACCCAACACTTGTGCCTTATCAGCCCCCGCAGACGGCTGCTCAGTGTCTCTCCCTGCCAGTTTTGGCTCTGTGCAGTGTCTCCTGGGCCCACTGACTGTCGGTTGCCATAACGACATTCAGCAAATGAGGGAGGGCTGGCTGAGCAGTGGTTGAGCCAGGTGGAGAGGAGGAGGTAGAACAGATAGCTGAGCCACACAAAGTCCCCAGCAAGGATGATCAGGAGGCAGGTGAGCATAGGGAAAGAGGAAGCTGCTGCAAGGGAAGGAGATGATGTGGAAGAAGCTTGGTTAGAACCCAGAAACCAATGATTGCAAATCACCAGCCTGACCTTGGATGCTGTAGAAGTTAAAGAGCGGAAGGAAGAAGCTGGTGAGGAAAGAGCTGAAAGAGAAAACAAACAGGTTAGAAAAACCTTATAGAGAAGAATGAGTAAAATGGGAGTCAAAAAGAGATATTTTTGCAACTGGAAAAAAGTCAACCTCAGTTTTTTATAAACATAATAAAACACCCTTCTCCATGGCCCATTTGTGATGGCCTTCACACATTCTTGTAACATTAATCTAAAATGAAGGGAAAGGCCAATGAGAGGACAGTCATAATATGCCCCGGTCTTGGTTATAATATGGTATTGATTTAAACCTTAAGTTTATGATATGTGGTTGATAATATCTGATTTGTCTTCCTTCCTGAATTGATATAGTGATTTTTGTGAGTTGTTAAGTATTCACATGCTTGGTGAACTCTAAAACATTCTATGTAAGAGCTCATCGTTCTCTTGGTTTTTATCATTATCAACATTCAATACTCTTCTCCTTCACTTTCCCAGTCTATTTTGGACTATGTTTGGAAGATTCTTTTGGTCTTCATTAATTACAAGGCATTATTGTTGTTGTTGTTGCTAGGTAGCATTGAGTTGGCCATAACTCATAGCCACCCTACGTACAACAGAACAAAACATTGCCCAGTCCTGCACCATCCTCATAATCACTGTACTTGAGTCCATTGTTGCAGCCACTGTGTCAATGCATCTCATTGAGGGTCTTCCACTTTTTTGCTAACCCTCTATTCTACCAAGCATGATGTCCTTCTCCAGGGCCTGGTCCTTCCTGATAACACGTCCAAAGTATCAGGGACAAAGTCTTGCTATCCTTGCTTCTACGAAGCATTCTGGCTGTACTTCTTTCATTACACATTTGTTCATTCTTTTGGCAGTTCGTGGTATATTCAATATTCTTCGCCAATGCCATAATTCTAATTATAGGGCGTATGGACTTATATATTTCTCTCCTAGGAGCAGCTGAGATTTACTCTTTACATCTATAATAAAAAAAAAAAAAAAGGCCAGACAAATTTTAGGGGCCATAGGTACTATCGCTAGAATGGTAAAAGAGTTAGAACCTAATTCAATTCAAATATCTGCATCAACATTCAATTTAAAAAAATTATTTATTCTGTTTATCTTTGATTGATTTCTTATTCTTTGGCCCAGTAGTCCAGGAGGAAAATAATAACAACAATAACAAAAAGTAAGGAGCAATAAACATATATATGAATATATATGTATAAACTCACAGAATGCTATAGCTAAAAGTAAATTTAGAGGTCAAACAGGAAAATGTTCCTCAAACTTCAGTTTCAGGTAAATCATCTAGGGGTCGTATTAAGATGTAGATTCTGATTCAGAAGGTCTAGGGTGGGACTCAAGACTCTGCAGTTCTAACAAATTCCCAGATGATGCTGATTAGAGAGGCCCTTGAGAAGCAACGCTCCATTAAAGGGATATTCAAAGATTCTGAGTTGCAAGGCACTTTTTTTTAATTACTAAACTTTAGATGCAGGTTTACAGAACAAACTAGGTTCTTATTAAACAGTTAGTATGTATATTGTTTTATGGCATTGGTTAACAACCCCATGACATGTCAATACTCTCCCTTCTCGACTTTGGGTTCCCTATTACCAGCTTTCCTGTCCCCTTCTGCTTTCTAGTCCTTGGCCCTGGGCTGGTGTGCTCCTTTAGACTCATTCTGTCCTATGAGTCTGTCTAATCTTTGGCTAAAAGGTGAACCTCTGGAGTGACTTCATTACTGGGCTAAAAGGGCGTTCGGGGGGCATACTCTTGGGGTTTCTCTAGTCTCTGTCAGGCCAGTAAGTCTGATCTTTTTTTTTTTTTTTGAGTTAGAATTTTGTTCTACATTTTTCTCCTGCTCTGTCTGGGACCCTCTATTGTGATCCCTGTCAGAGCAGTCAGTGGTGGTAGCCAGGTATCACCTAGCTGTACTGGACTCAGTCTGGTGGAGGCCATAGTAGTTGTGGTCTATTAGTCCTTTAGACTAGTCTTTCCCTGTGTCTTTCGTTTTCTTCATTTTCCCTTGCTCCTGAAGGAGTGAGACCAGTGGAGTATTTTAGATGGCTGCTCACAGGCTTTTAAGACCCCAGATGCAAAGAACCTTCTTTAGATAAAATCTGATAAAACAGCTATGAGCATACGTGCTCACACTGAGGTGATGGTGGACTTCTTAGTCATTTTCTAGGTGCGTCCACGGAAACCCTAGGAATCTGCAAAGCACGATATAAAAAACACAGACTAAGCTAAATACTTCTTTAATCATAAGAAAACGGACTCAGTAGAGTTTAGACAGTAATAAATATATTAATAATATTCTATATCCATATACATTTACCCAAAATGCACGTAATTAAAATATTCATACAAAAATATTTGTATATGCATTGTAGAGGACAGTTGCTGCTTTTTAGCTCCAAACCCCAGTTGGGAGGAATCCAAACAGAAAGTTAAAGGGTCCAGAGAGTCCGTCTCTGTGCCCATTGGCAGGTAATCTGAGAACAAATGACCTAACCAGTAACCAGTTGCTGTCCAGTTGGTGACAGAGTAGAACTGTGCTCCATAGGGTTTTCGTGGCTATGATCTTTCAGAAGCACATCACCAGGCCTTTCTTCTGAGGTGCCTCTGTGTGGGTTTGAAATTCCAACCTTTCTGTTAGAAACAAGCACTTAACTGTTTGCTCCACCCAGGGACTCCATGCAAGTGACCAAGGCTTGGCTAATCAAAAGCTCATCCCAGGGATTTCAGAACGAAATAGAATGAAGTAAAAATCCTGGAACATCTTCATGGTGTTCATGGTGGTGATGTTGGAGTCAGAAGCTTAATAATGGTGGCTTGAGGAGTTACACTTCAAGTTTAATCATGGAAAGCATCTCCAACGAAATGACTACTTTTATGATGGTGAGAAAAATAGAGTAATCAACATAATGAAAGCAAAGAGATACACCAAGTGGAGCAAATAGAATATAAAAAAGTGGAAGAACAGAAGAGCGTAAGCTAATTGGAGAAAAGGCTTCATATTGGTAAGGAGTCAGGAATGAAACATACATTTGAATTTTGTGTGCTAGGACTGCTAAACTGGTTGCTGTTGAGTCCATTGTGACAAAAGATGACCCCATGTGTGTCAGAGTAGAACTGTGCTCCATAGGATTTTCAATGGCTGATTCTTCAAAAGTAGATTGCCAGACCTTTCTTCTGAGGTACATCTGAGTGGACTCAAACCTCCAACCTTCTGGTTAGCTGTTGAGTATGTTAACCCTTTGCACCAGCCAGGGATTCCCAGGACAGCTCCTATTGGGGTTTAAATGATAACTTGGCACATTATTTTGGATAGTCTCTAAATTCCATGAGGGCTGGATTTTTTCCCAATGCCAGGCAAAAGGTAGGCCCTTAGTATTTGTCAAATGAGTGACTGACAGATACATATCTCAAGGAACATATATTCAGCATTCTTTATACTGTGCCCTCTGGAAACATTTAGGGCAAGTAGAAGTTTATGAGGTGAGATTCTGACCCTGACTAAAAGATTATTATGGATTTCAAAACTAAAATGAAATGGAAAAGAAAAAAAAAATCCTCCCTAAAATATCAATGACTTTTGAGGGTAATGGAGCTAGAATTATGAAGAAGTGGGGAATAGAATATATTTCTGTTTTCTTCAAGAAGCTTTGCCAAATGAAAGGAAATATAAAATGTCTGGAAATTGAAATAAATGCTTGCTAAGGGATTAATGTGACAAGATCATTGAGTTTAGTTTTGGGGAAGAGGAATGAGGCCGGGGCTAAGAGTAAAATTCCATTAAATCTTGCCCATGCTTATTTACTTATTATTCGAAGCTTTATTTCAATGATTTCATTTTTGTTTTTACTTCCTCACTATTTTTTGTATCTTTTCAGATTTGTTTCCTTTGCATCCAAGTTACTTCTTATAATTTGAGAATCATAAATCTTACCTTTTCCAATTAACAGTTAATTTACATTTAAAATATCTTTATATATATTTATCTATTTCTATTTAACTGTATCTTAATCAACTTCAAAAATAAAATTTATGTATTTGAGGATTCCCCCTCCCACATAAAATAAAATGTTTTTGCAAGCATTTATTCATACTACTACTCTGTTTGTGGGTGTAATTTGGGATTTTATATCCAGATTACTATCATTTTTTTAAACATTGTTAGTTTCTTTTGGAAGAATTACTTACACTTTTTCCACGGCTTTAAACCTCTCCTGTATATTAACAACGGTGATTTAAATATTGATTTTCTTTTATTGGTTTTAATTACTCTCACCCTTTCTTTTACAACACATAATCTAATCCCCACTGGTTTTGATTACTTACCATCTGTGATAACACGTAATCCCCATTCGTTTTTTAGTTTGATTCATTCTTCAGTCTTTTTTAATCTTTTTTTTTCCAGAAAAGGAATGTGAGTAAAAACACTTGGAGGCCTTTCCTATATATTAATATCTTTCTATTGCTCTCTAATATGAATGATAGCCTGTCTTCTTATAACATTCTTAGGTTTCAAGATATTTCTCTCAAGAGTCTTGTTCGTATCTCTTCTGTATTTTTTATATTGTGGAGAGTCTGATGTCAACATGAATTCTTTTCTTTTATAAACAAACATCTTTCCCTGTCATGTTGATGCTTTAATTTTTTTTTTTTTTTTAATTCAGAACTTTCATCATTGTATTTTTAGGTAAGCTATTTTGCCTGGCACTTGGGCTTTAAATCCCATCCCCCGCCCCACCAAAAACACATTCTTCCATTATTTCTTTGGTAATTGCTTTTCCTGTAACTGCTCTGTTTTCTCCTGTTCACATCTTTGAGTTACTGGGTTTGTCATGTATGGCCCTTATGGTTTTGATTTGAACATTTATCTCCCAATTCTTTTACTTTAAACTCTGGAACAATTTCTCAATCTGTTATTTTAATTCACTGATTAAGTTTTTTGAAATAGTCAATATATACTTTCTGCTTCCATGGAGATAGAAAACCTTGCTCATCATCCTTTCCATCTGAAAGCTATCTTTCCTGGAATGTCTTGTTGGGAGATTCAATAGCTCCCTGAATCAGGGGATTTTTTAAAGATTTTCTTCCATTTCTTACAGTAAATAAGTGTAGGAACACTTACTTCTCCGTAGGAACTTTTGAATTACTGTCTGTTTCATACGTCTGATCATATTCCTCTGTTTGCTCATGTTTATATATTTCTATTTTGTTTTGATTTTTAGTACTGGGAGATGAGATGGTTATTGTATAATACATGGTGAATCTCTCTGCTACTCTTTTACACCCAAATTAGTGGGAAAAGGAGAGTTTAGATTTGTTGTACATTTATTTTGTCATATCAGACTTCCTCTTCTTTGTGGGAGAAAAGAGAGATCAATAAGAGAAGTCGGGCCGGGCCAACAATGCCCATCAACACGATTCCAATGGGTTTATTCTCTGTGTCTTTTGCTGTAGCCCTTTTCTCTAACTGGTATGACTGTATTCATTAGGCAGCGGAGGAAGCAGAATGGGTGACAAAGCATGATGTCAGTGCTACACATTTTCTGGGCAACAGGACTACATTCATGTGTCTTGGGGCTAGTGTTACCGAGTTTCCTCAGAGATGTCAGTACCATCTATTGGCTTCCCAATGGCTCACCTTTGCCTCAAGCACCCTCTTTCAACTTCCTGAAGCCTGTGGGATTTTCCATCCATCCCAAGTGCTTAATCCCCAGGCAAACTTTCCTGTTACATCTGTTGACTCATAGATTGATCAGCCATGTCCTCATTCCTGTCTCTCCTACACTAGGTCTTACAAAAATTGCTCCAAGCATCTGACATAAAAATGTTATCCTCCCCTTACTAGGAGTACTTGTATGGATTTTTTCAATTCATATATCCTTTAATTATCTCACTGATAAATGGATGAGAGAATTACATAGTGGATGAAGACTGTCATTTTATCCTGAGTTCCTTGTTCATTTATTTTGTTTTTTGTGGGAGGATTCTTGGTTTTTTTTTTTTTGGAACATTTATGACAGTATAAAAACAAAACAAATTAATTCTGTTCTTAGCACTGATTAATGAACTTCTGAGATTAAAATTGGTATCTTGTATTCTGCTACACTAGTGATGTCCCATAGAACTTTATACAATGATGGAATATTCTTCTGAGCTGTCCCATATGGTAGCCACTAGGCACATGCAGCTATTGACTTCTTGAAATGTGGGTAATGCATCTCAAAAACTTAATGTTAAATTGTATTTAATATTAATTAGATTTAAGTAGCCACATATGCCTCGTGGTTAGTGTATTGTACAGCACAGTCCTATATAATCATTATTTCAAGTTTCAACATCATTGAAAACGGAGGTCCCTAGACCTCACCCTAAACTTTTAAAATCATAGCGTGTGTGTGTGTGTGTGTGTGTGTGTGTGTTTTGGGAAAGAGGTGTTGATTTGGTACCGTTGTTATTGTTGTTGTGTGCCGTCAAGTAGATTTCCACACATAGCGACCCCATAGGAGTAGAATTGCCCAATAGGGTTTCCAAGGAGCGGCAGTTGGATCCTAACTGCTGATCTTTTGGTTAGCAGTCTGAGCTCTTAACCACTTCGCCAAAATGAGGTTTGGTAGGTTAATGACCACATGTTCTATGTGCTGCCATACAAATTCAGTCACAGTGTATCTAATCCTTAGAATTAAGTGTATGAGAAGAACTTTGACTAGAAAGTGCTGAACCTGTGCTACTATTCCCCCCACCTTCCCAAGATAGATATTGCAGGTCAATCACAGAAGACTTTTCTACCCAACTCACAAGCAGACGCAGAATCTTTTTCAAACAGGGTCCTGGCAATCCGTAAGGATCAGTGCAAGAGAGGAAACTTATTTGCTATGTAAATCAAGGATCCACAAACATTTTCTTTAAAGCTTCAGATAGTAAATATTTTTGGTATTGCAGGCCACGTGAACTCTGTCTCAACTACTCAAATCTGCCATTGGGACATGAACGATGTCATCAACAATAGGTAACAAATGAGTGTGGCCATGTTCTAATAAAACTTTATTTGTTGTTGTTGTTGTGTGCCGTCCAGTCGATTCCAACCCTACACTGAAATTTGAAATTCCTGTAATTTTCACACGTAATGAAATACTATTATTTATATTTTTTTCTCGACCATTTAAAATGTAAAACATATTCCTAGGTTTTGGGCCATATATAAAGAGGCAGCGGGCTGGATTTGGTCCCAGGTGGTAGTAGGCCAACCATTGATTTAGATGATTGCTAAGATCCCCTCCATTTCTATAATATACTACCCCCATCTGCACAATTCAGTGCATAAAACACAGAACTAATAGTGATAATTTCCTGAGGTAAAATCTCTACAACATGAATGGTTAATGTGTAAATATGTAGGAAGGCAAATATAGCAATCTCTTGGCTGTCTGCATTCAATCTATATAACAATTTTAAAAAGACTTTGAAGTAAGTTTCTACTGAATTTTATTTCAACACTACAAATCAACAAAACTTTTAATTTGAAAATATTTCATTCATGCTATTTTAAAAAAAGACCCCAGATTCTATTAACATCTAAATTGCAGTTGAGTACTAAGTTACAATATTAGTTATTTATTTCTACAATTCTACTAATTTTAGGTAACATTTAACTTCCTTCGATGTATATTAAAGTGGATGAATAAGCACCAACAGCGAAAGGTTCTCATAGAGACACTGGCAGAGCATTTTGAGGATTCTAAAGTCAGTTGCTATCACCAATAATCCCCATTCTCCACCTTACCCTCCTACATCATTCAAGTGTCTAGATAAAAACATGTTATTGTGATAAAGCTTCAATCTCAGCAGGGCTCTGAGGCCCAGGAAGTACATAAACTTCACATTTCCCAATCACCTTCACATTTTACATTTGGTTATTTGATTATCGTTATTATTATTGGCTCCACCCAAGTTGTACACTTTTCTTCACAGTCCATGTATCACACAGTCAAGATAAGTGAAGACGTTACTATATCAACATACAATTCTTGGACATTCAGATTTTTAAAATAAGGACACTCCCTTCTTTTTTCAATGGTTATTGTGGATTTTTAAAGTTTGTTTTCTTTTGATTTGTTTTTCTAACCAAAGACTTGAAACACATTCTCTCACATATTGAGATATTAACATCAGTCTTTTCTATAAAGAGTGTCTTCTTTTCAAAACCCCTATTTTTTTTTACTTCTAGACTTAAATTTTAATTTCATTTTGCTCATTTCTTTTTTTATACACTATTATGTAGAAAGTAAATTTCAAAAGTCTTCCCTTCCTTATATTTATGATCCAACTTATTTACTAAAATCTTCCCAAATAAATGGGAAATTACTAGCAACCTCTGACTGGGTTGTTAATTACTATCCTGGGGCCAAGTTGATGTAGCATTGTCAACAAAACTAAAACAAACTTTCCTACAGATTTTAAAATAAATCTACCCAAATTTTTTAAAAAATAAAGAAAATATCCTATGTATACTTATTATTCAGCATTGCTCATAAGTAAGATTTGCTAAAGGACTAAAAATACTGAAGCAGCGAAAGAAAAATACAGAAGATTATCCATGAATTCCGAACATAAAAAATACTACATAGTATAAGCTATCAATAAAAGAAGCAAACTCCCATTATCTTTTTACTAAAACCTCTTAATATTTTGCCCCATCTTGATTAATCTTCAAGCTGGTAAATATGGGTAGAATTTAAAAATTTTGGAGCTTATAGAGACTTTAAAATCCTTTTATTTTAGATAAAAAATGAGATCTGAAAAAGCTGGATGATTCATGCTCATTAGCAGGACAGGAATTCTTAGAAGATAGCTCCTTAGCCTGCCTGTGGTTGATGGGTTCCATTAGAATGACTTGATTTCAGGTGGTTTTTTTTGGTTGTTAATCATAAGGTAAAGTTGATGCAAGAATAGTTCACACTTATGGTATAGCTGCTGTTTATATTACTTGTAAGTTGAGATAACCAATATGTTAATATTTCATCCTAAAGGCCAGAACATAGTGTCACTTATATGGATCATCCAGTGGATGGTCAAGAAATACAACCCGATGATAACCACTCATCATCATCATCATCATCTTCAAATTTTTTTAAAACAGAAAATACACTTTGCTACAAATAAGTATGCCTGAAACATGAGTGATCAAGACTATGAGGATATTTCACTTGGGTGACATTGTTTTTGTTGTAATTGCTATTATTTGCTGTTGAGTCAGCTCTGACTCATGGTGATCTCACTTACAATAGGACCTGCCTGGTCCTGCACCATCTTCACAATTGTTGATGTGCTCAAATCCATTGTTGTGCCACTGTCTTTTGAGTGCATTCCAACCTAGGAGGCTCATCTTCCAGCACTGTATTAGATAATATTCAGTTGTGACCCTTATGGTTTTCACTGGCTAATTTTCAGAAGTAGATTGCCAGGACTTTCTTTCTAGTCTGTCTTAGTCTAGAAGTTCTACTGAAACCTGTTCACCATGGGAGACCTAGCTGGTATTTGAAATCCTGGTGGCATTGTTTTCAGCATCCTAGCAACATCCAAGTCACACAGTACTACAAACTGACAGATAGGTGGTGGACTTGGGTGATAGGTGTGATAAATGAACACTGCACAACATGGAGTGGGAGAAAAGGCATAGACTTCAGAGTTTGCAATATCCAGGTCTAAGTGATGCTTCCCGACACAAACTACTGACTTGTGAATTATTTTCTCACGTGTCACAAAATTTATAATAAAAACTATATAGTCGTGTTGTGAAGCTGAGTGACTGGTAGAGTGTCTGAAGTAATATCCATTCAATGTCTGTATTTTTTCTCCTGTCTGTTGCTCCCTGTAGGAGGTCCTGTAGTAATTTGCTAAATATTACCATTTCTGTCTGACAGAATTATTACTACTTTACATACCTAACTGCTACAGTTACTTAAACAAGGATGATATATACTTGCTGAATTATAAAACCGTTAGCCCAAGAGACTAAAAACCATCGCAAGAAACTCATACTTTTTCTCCTCTCTTAGGACCACTGAGCCAAAAGTGGGGTGAGTGATTTCCCTTCTGTATCTTATGAGGAGCACCGAAGTACAAGTTTGGAAGAGTCAGACTTCAGACTTCTGGAGAGCTGAAACTAGTAGGCTACTTTTCTTTTTCTTTTTATAAAGATGAGAGATTGGGGATTCATGCTCTGACAGCTCCGTCAGCAATCTCCAGAAAGTGGTGGGAAAGAATTTGAAAATCTAAACTTCAAAGGGAAATAATATGAACATATCTTCATGCAATAAATAAGTAGCCCTGCTTTATACGCCAACCCTGACAGCTATTATTAGACCCCACTGGTTAATTAGGCAAACATATTTGGCTAATTTCCCTTCAAATTCACCATCAATGTCAACACATTTGGATAATCCTAAAAGGCTGGGAATTTACAAGTCATAAACATTTAACAAAATAGCTAAGCTTCTTAAAATACTTTTCCCATCTGTGTTAAACTACAGAAAATCTAACCGGAACAGCATTATATCCCCCAGCCTACATGAATTTTTATTAGCGATAGTAAGTCACTTAGAGCTCTGTGCTTTAAATGTAGGGGGGTGGGGGGGAACACAATAAAATCACAAAACAAAACAAAACACCCAGATTTTGGTTAAGAACCGAAGATTAGTAGGAGAAACTAGGTATGAGCTTGTAGTTAAGTGGCCATTTTTCACTGGGCCAAAATATATGTTTTAACCTTCAACTAAATCTTAGTTTTTGTTCAATGACTCACCTGGGAACCGCATGTCAACAAGACTCTACGAGGTCTGGCTCTGCCTATCTCTCTGTCTTCTGAGCTGAAGCCAGCCTTGACTCCTATACCAAAAAAAAAAAAAAAAAAAAAAAACCCAAACCCATTACCATCAAGTGATTCTGACTGCTAGTGACCCTGTAGGATAGAGTAGAACTGCCCTGTAGAGTTTCCAAGGAGCGGCTGGTGGATTCAAACTGCCGACCTTTTGGTTAGCAGTCATAGCACTTAACTACTACACCATCAAGGTTTCCATTGCCTCCTATGCATCCCTTAAATTTACCAGCTCTTTCCCTCCCTGGGGACTTCACATCTACCTGGAATGCTCTTCATCTGACTGCTCCTTCTTTGTTCAATTCTCTTCTCAGATGCCATCTCTCAAATAGGCCTTCTCTGATTACTCCTTCACAGGTACCGTATTCAGTTCTTTTATTGCATTTCTCATAATTTGTAATTATATATCTATAAATTTGTTCTCTTCTTCACTGTCTGTCCCCTACTGATTGAAAGTTTCAGCCTATTTTATTCACCAGTGTTCACTCAAACCCTAGTGTGGCACCTGGTACACAATATATCAATTCACAAAGAACAAGTGGATGAAAGAGTGGATGCATGAGTCCCTGCTCTGTAGCTGTTTTCATTTTAAATCAGTACATATGGCCAAATATCATCCTTTCAAACTTTGCCATAGCTGAGATTATCTATATAAAAAGCTAAGAAGTCATTCTTTAGATTTCTGGTGACTTTGAGGTGCTTCCATTTAAATGCAATTTTTTTTTTGTTTAAATTAGGAGAGCTAAAATGACGCAGGAAGCATCAAAAGAAGATGTAAGGAATACACAGAGCAACAATACCAAAAAGAACTGGCAGACATTCAACCATTTCTGGAGGTAGAATATGATCAGGAACTGATGATACTGAAGGAAGAGGTCCAAGCTGCAAAGAAGGCATTGGCAAAAAACAAGGCTCCAGGAATTGCAGAATACCTCAGTTGATGTTTCAACGAATGGATGCAGTGCTGGAAGTGCTCACTCATCTATGCCAAGAAATTTGGAAGATAGCTACCTGGCCAACTGACTGGAGGAGATCCATATTTATGCCTATTCCTAAGAAAGATGATCCAACCAAATGCAGAAATTATCGAACAGTATCAGTAATTATCATACACAAGTAAAATTTTGCTGAAGATCATTCAAAAGTCGTTGCAGCAGTACATCAACAGGGAACTACCAGAAGTTCAAGCCAGATTCAGAGGAGGACATGGAATGAGGGATATCACTGCTGATGTAAGATGGGTCTCGGTGAAAGCCGAGAATACCAGAAAGATATTTACCTGTGTTTTATTGACTATGCAAAGACCTTCAACTATGTGGATCATAATAAACTATGGATAATATTGTGAAAAATGGGAATTCCAGAACACTTGATTGTGCTCATGAGAAACCTGTACATAGATCAAGAGGCAGTGGTTCGAACAGAACAAGGGGATACTTTGTGGTTTAAAGTCAGGAAAGGTGTGCGTCAGGGCTGTATCCTTTCACCACACTTATTCAGTCTGTATGCTGAGTAAATAATCCAAGAAGCTGGGCTGTATGAAGAAGAACAGTGCATCAGGATTGGAGGAAGACTCATTAACAACCTGCATTATGCGTATGACACAACCTGCTTGCTGAAAGCAAAGAGGACTCGAAGCACTTACTGATGAAGATCAAAGACTACAGCCTTCAGTATGGATTACACTTCAACATAAAGAAAGCAAAAATCTTCACAACTGGCCCAATAAACAACATCATGATAAACGGAGAAAAGATTGACGTTGTCTAGGATTTCATTCTACTCATATCCACAATCAACATCCACAGAAGCAGAAGTCAAGAAATCAAAAGACACTTTGCACTGAGCAAATCTGCTGCAAAAGACCTCTTTAAAGTGTTAAAAAGCAAAGACATCACCTTGAAGACTAAGGTGTGCCTGATCCAGGCCATGGTGTTTTTAATCGGCTCATATACATGTGAAAGCTGGTCAATGAATAAGGAAGACAGAAGAAGAATTGACGCCTTTGAATTGTGGTGTTGGCGAAGAATATTGAATATACCATGGACTGCCAAAGGAATGAACAAATCTGTCTTGGAAGAAGTATAACCAGAATGCTCCTTAGCAGCAAGAATGGCTGTACTACATCTCATGTACTTTGGACATATTATTGGAAGAAGCTGCATAGGTCCAGCTCACTATTATTACTCCTCATAGCTAACCCCCGCATTGTCTCATGATCTTGTTTTTCCCTCCCATTCCAGTCTCTATTAAAAGTTTAAGATTAACCAATGTTCTTCCCTGGAGGGTGGAAAACAAGTGATAATGATCGAGGAATGAAAAGCTGAACAAAGCACCCACAGGGGGACAAGAAAACCAGGATGTCACCAGATAACCCCCAGGAAAAGATGAACACATCTGGGACATGACCATCTCAACGGGGAACTAACACAAATTTCTAAGACCCATAATCCTGTCCCTATAAAGCCTTCGGCCAATCTCCAGTGAGAAAGATGGATTTTTGGAAGAATTTTTATTCCCCTCTGTCTTCTATATATCGATATATAATAAAACTCTTGCTGCTTACCTCACCCTGTCTCAGAATTAGCTATTGAGGCAGGTGGCTCCAATCCACGTTATTGCAGTAACATTATCAGGAAGGATCAGTCCCTGGAGAAGGACATCATGCTTGAAAAAGTAGAGGTCAGCGAAAAAGAGGAAGATCCTCAACGGGATGGATTGACACAGTGGCTGCAACAATGGGCTTAAGCATAACAACAATTGTGAGGATGGCACAGGACCGGGCAGTGTTTCAGTCCCTTGTACTTAGGGTGGCTATGAGTCGGAACTGACTTGATGGCACCTAACAACAATAAGCGCAAATATTATTATATTGACAAGAACATTCAAAATAATATTAAATAATGGCAATAATAAACAAATTTTTTTCTCTTATTTTTGTTATTCTGTGAAAAGAGTTTGCTTCTGGTACACTAAAATGGTAGTTATCAAAGCATGATCCAGGACTTATCTGTATCAAAATTTCATGGGATCCTTGTAAAATATTCAGATTCCCTGGTTTCACTAAAACCAAAAAAAAAAAAAAACAACTAGTTGCTGTGGAGTTGATTCCAACTCATGATGACCCCATGACCCCATGTGCATCAGAGTAAAACTATACGCCATAGGGTTTTCAATGGCTTGATTTTTCAGATGTAGATGACCAGGTCTTTCTTCCAAGGCACCTCTGGGTGGACTTGAACTTCTAATCTTTTGGTTAGCAGCTGAAAACATTAACCATTTGCACCATCCCAGAATTCCCTGGGTCCCGCTACAGTGGTACTAAATCAAACAGTCTGGAAATCCACAACTCTGCCCTTTTAACACACAGCCTCAGGGGTCTCCAATGCCCACAGTGTTCCCTTATCCTAGCACCTGGGGAACTTTTAAAACTACTCAAGCTTACTTCTGAACTTAAGAATCAAAATTTCATGGAAGTGGAGAGGAAGAGCTGAGGGAGCAGCTTGAAGAAGCTCCCCAAGTGACTTTGAATATATTTATAAATATATATGGACCTCAGGTTCAGCAAGTTGACTTCATCAAACTCTTTAGTTCATGGCATTATAACTGTGGACCTGTGAAAGGCCCCTTTTGTTTGGTTGATTTTTTTCCCCCTTCAAGCTACAAGCTCCATTCCTATTCCATATCCTTTGCTATGTATAGTTATTGTAATATATGTAGGGTTGTTTTGTGTGTCTATGGGCTTATAATTTGCATAAATATATTATGTAATAGAATTTATTTTTACTTTTTTCGTTCTACAATATTTTTTAAGAGTTATGCATGTTGCTGCATGTTCAGGGCAGTTTATTTGCTGCCTAACTCATTGTCTTTAACTGCTATCTAACGTTACAGGGCGTGCATCCACACATCCAGGACATTTTGTTTATCCATTTATCCATTCTCTGGGGGAGTGACATCCAGGTTGCCTCCAGTGCTACCTTATCATTAACAACTATAGACAAATATTTCTCTGGACGATATGCTGAAGAGAGAAATTGCTGGATCATAGAAACGTCTCGTACTTAATTTCACTTGGAACTGCCAGATTGCCCCTATACTGGCTGCACGAACTTAAATGCCTATTGGCAAGTGAGGCTGAGAACTTTTTCATACTTCTTAGCCACTAGAGATACCCCTTCATGAATCACCTATCCATATACTCATATACAATTCCGACTCATAGAGACTCTATAGGGCAGAGTAGAACTGCCCCATAGGGTTTCCAAGGAGTAGCTGGTAGATTCGAACTGCTGACCTTTTGGTTAGCAGCTGAGCTCTTAACCACTGCACTACCAGGGCTCCACCCATATAATGATCCATGTATGTGTATGTGTATCCATATACATGAATCATTATTCTACTGAATTGTCTATTTTTCTCTTTTTGTATTTACTAAATTTCATGGTACACTTTAACTTGATGTTGCAAATACCATTTCCTGTAAGTCATTTCTTTGTTTACTTTGCTTGTAATGACTTCTACTAAACAGAAATTCTGAATATTATGTCAAATTCATCATTTTCTCACCTTATTGTTTGTGCATTATTGTTTTGTTTAAGAAGTTCTTCCCTACATGAAGATAACAAAACTATTTGCTTATATTTTCCTACTAGATGTATATTTTTACCTACCATATTTAAGCATTTAATCCTGTACATTTCCCTTTTTTTTTTAAAGAATGTAACTTTAATTTTTTCCATAAAGTACACCAGTCCTTCCAACGTTATCTACTAAACAATTATCTTTTCTATACTGATTATGGTGCTTTTCCATATACTGTCTCCACATGTGTATAGATCTGTTTCATTGATCTGTGTTTTCCTGTGTCAACATCATACACTTTATTAGTAGGGATTTGTACTTTGTCTTAAACTTGGCAATACAAGTCATACTTTTTTCTTCTTCTTTTTTTTAAATTGACGTAGCTATTTGTGAATCTGCATACATCCATATTAACTTTACAGTAAGTTTATAGAGTTCTTAAAAACAACATATCATAATTTTTATTAGAATTGACATGAATTTATAGATAAAGAAGTACTGATTTCTTCCAAATATGAACATGATGTATATCTCCATTTATTCTGATATTCTTTTCTGTTGCTTAATGTATTTTTTAAGCTTAGTTCTTTTTTATGCCGCTAAATATGTATGTAAAAAATCATTTGCAATTTAAACATTCTTCACATGTATAATTCAGTGACATTAATTATGTTTATCATGTTATTCAACCATAACCATTATCAATTTCCAAATTTTCCCATCACCCTTAACAGAAGCACGGTCTACCCTAAGCAATGACTTCCCTGTTCCCTTCTTCCCACCTGCTCCTAGTAACCACTGATAAACTTTGATATCCTAGATATTTCATAAAAGTGGAATCATACAATATTTGTGCTTTTGTATCTGGCTTATTTCACTTAGCATAAAATTTTCAAGGTTCGTCCATGTTGTAGCGTGCATCAGGCCTTCATTTCTTTTTATAGATAAGTAATATTCCATTGTATATATGTACGGCATTTTATTTATCCATTCATCTGCTGATAGACATTTAGGCTTATTTCTTAGTTGCTTTACAGATTTATTATTATAATATCCATATTTTCTCTTCTGTTTCTTAAGATGTTATTGCTGGTCTAGGGAACTAATTAATATTTCTAAGTTAATCTTGTATATATGGTTATCTTGCTGATCTCCTTGTTATTTCTAAAGGCTTTTTGTTGCTTTTGAGATATTTTCTTTGATAAGTGATCATATAGTCTATAAATAATCACAATTTGCATCATCCCTTCCAATCTTTACCTCTCGTTCCTTTTTCTTATCTTATTGACTGTTTACGAATTTTGAAAACATCTTGAACGCTATTGTTGATAGCAGCATCTTTATCTGCTCTCTAATCATAAAGTAGATTCATGCAAACTTTAAGTTAAATACTAAGTATTCGACTTCATTCAACAATTTTTGACTTATAAAAATAGACATATTTCCTATGGTTTCAGCCACATATAAATATTAAAGGGGAATATTCTTTAATTATTGTTCTATTTTTTTTTTTTTTTTTACTTTATTGGGAGTAAATATTGATATATTGGGTTTTTTTTTTCTATTAAACAGAAAAGAACTTTAAAATTTTCTCCAGTACCTACCACATACATTTGGAATTATATACAGATGTATATTTTAGGAACAAGTCTAGAAAAATTAAAAAGCCCAACCTTTTACTGAGTAATCTTCTGGCCTACAGCGTTGTAGTCCTTAGACGAACAGTACAACGAAATTAGTTTCATTTATACATTGCCTATCTTGTTCATTCTGGCCTTTCTTTCAAGGCAAAGTGCATGAGGACAGAAAGAACTAACTCAACAACAACGGTGAACCAAGAACTCCTGGGAGAGTCTTTGAGCTCATTTTCTGGGTGAATGCGTCTCTACCAGACCACCAGAACTGAGGCGCTTCCAGGAAGTTAGAGATTTGAAAAATAAGGAAAAAGAATGAGTCATAAGAGGATCTTGCCCTCTTACTAAGAGGGAAGTTGGATAAAGGACTTGAAAAACCAGTGCAACTTGTGTATATGTGTGCAGTTATCTTGCAGTATTCTATTTCTCAAATTATGTACACATTGTAATTATTTTGTGAGGCTATGAAATTCTTTTAGGAAAACAATAAAGAACAGTAAGATACCACAGGTGTCATCTTAATGTTATAAACCAATTTTTGTTTGGTTTTGTTTTATAAATGAAATTGTCTGATAGAACGAGTTTTGGGGATTTTAATGATAAGTCCACATGGATAGAGTCTAGTACAGGCCTTCTACATAGAACATAATGTTTTGAAAGAGAAGAAACAGAAAGTTACCAGGGAAAAATATTGAAATACTATATGATCCTTGTGTTAATCTCAATTTACTTTGTGTATAGGAGACAATTTAGAAAGGTAAGATAGTGTAGAGGAACTAAGTATTCATCTGTTTCATTTTGCCTTCAGGAAATATATTTCAGAATGGGCCTAACTGATTCAGGACTGTTTGGGTTGATTGAAGATAAATGTGTGTTTCAAAAACTCTCTTCCCTATTGCCTTTGGCCTTACTGTTTCTGAGGCTATGATAGCTACCATCCCTCCTTCTCTGAGAAACCAAATATACTGCTTCTTTCATGACCTAGCCCAAAGCCTGTCTTTTAAAGAAGTCTCTCTGAAATCTTCCCAAAACATACTTCTTGCTCTATTGACCATTCTCATTGAGGAAAGCTGATAGTATTCTTAGGCGGGTGGGCACACCCTCTGTAGTCCACAAAATTCTCCCCACTCTTATTCTTAAATTTTCATTATTAGACACTCATTACTTTCGGTTATGTATTAGCCTCTCCTTGAATCATCTTTTTAAAATACAAATATCTGGGGGGAACATTTAACATTAGATCCTTAATCCTTAGTATCAATGTAATTATTAGAGTATGTCCCTTTGGCAAAGGAGCTCTCAGTGAAGTACTAGGTATCTAGAGGAAAGGATGGACAGTGAAAGAAAAGAAAGTGGAGTCCAGAGTGAGAGACCTGCTCACCATGTTTTCTTGGGCTTTTCTTGCTTAGCGTATAACTGTATTTTGGCTAAGTGTAAAAAAAAGTAAGATTATGGAGTCTGTAGTGTATCTGCTCCTGGGTGGTGAGAACAGTTAACATGCTCAGCTGCTAACTGAAAGGCTGGAGATTCAAGTCCACCCAGAGATACCTCAGAAGGAAGGCCTGGTGATTAACTTCCAAAATATCCACCACTGAAAACCCTATGAAGTACAGTTCTACTCTGACACACATGGGGTTACTGTGTGTTGGAGTCTACTTGACGGCAACTTTTCTTTTATTTTTAGCCAAACTGCTGATATTCAAATCCAGACTCTATCACTTAGTAGATCTGTGACATTGGGCAAAATATTTCATTTCTCTATGCCTCAGTTTCCTCAGCTGTAGAATAAAAATAATGCACCTACTTCATAGGGTTGTTATGAGCATTAAATAACTTAGTACATGTAAACCCTTAGAACAATGTCTGACACAGAATAAACACTCAACGTCTCTCCGTTTGCTTTTCTGTGTCTCATTCAATAGGTGCAGTTCTAAGAACCAGGATCTTGAGGTTTTAAAGGATTCAGAGTTTAAATCCTCAATTGCCTTTCTCTTTTTCTTTGTATGTAGTGGAGGCTTGGTGGCACAGTGGTTTAGAGCTCAGCTTCTAACCAAAATGTCAGCAGTTCAAATCCACCAACCACTCCTTGGAAACCCTATGGGGCAGTTCTACTCTGTCCTATAGGGTCGCTATGAGTCAGAATCAACTAGACAGCACCAGGCGTGGTTTTTGGTTTATACATAACAATTCATACAAACATACATGCATGAGTAGAGTAGCTATTGCCTAGAACACCCTGACTGTTCATAGACATGTGTTTTCCTAAAGACGAAAGCTTCCATCAAGTCACAGCCTACTTGTTATTAGTTCAAGACACTGAGCAACTTGAGAACTAAGCAGACCTCATTTATCTCTGTATTCCCAATGCCTTACACGAAATCTGGAAAATGGTAAACATGGGAAATACTAGTTGGATTTAAAGTATATTATTATTAATTATGATATAATAGTAACATTTGAGGTTTACATTGATATCTTGGCTATATCATAGCATCCCTCTGATGAACTGAAAAAAACAAAAACCAACCCACTTCCACAGAGTCGATTCCAACTCATAGTGACTCTAAAGGACAAAGTAGAACTGCCCGATGGGGGTTTCCAAGGATGTAAATCTTTATGAAAGCAGACTGCCATGTATTTCTCCCACCCAGGTGCTAGTGGGTTCAAACTGCCGACCTTCCAGTTAGCAGCCTAGTGCTTAACTCCTGTGAAACAAGGGCTCCTTGATAAACTGAAAGCACTTTCTCAGTCTTGCCAACTATATGATACTATACTTGTTTCACATGTTTTCAAATTGGGAAATTACTCCTATTTAGAACAAAAAAAAAAAAAAAGAGACATTTATTAAATGCCACTATGTGCTAGGCAGTGTGCCAGGTGTTATGGGAATTATAAAAAAGGGAATGACTCGGTTCCAACTTTCCATCCCCACCTCCTTCTCTTAAGTACAGCTGGGGCTCCTTAATCACAACCTAGTCATATGTAGTCATATGGCACCACTCCCATTCTCCATATGTTCCCTGTGCATACTGACCATGATTCCATAGTCACATATGCAAGTTCTATTTACATGTAATTGCAAAACTTATCAAGACCTGGGCATAATTAGTAGTGATGGTTTATTTTATTCTTTCTTATCCTGAATAGCAATTTGTTGTCGTTATTAGGTGACATTGAGTAGATTCCTACTCATAGAGACCCTATGTACGACAGAACTAAACACTGCCTGGCCCTGTGCCATCTCACAATCACTGCTGTGTTTGAGCCCATTGTTGTAGCCACTGTGTCAAACCATCTCATTGAGGGTCTTCCTCTTTTTCACCAACCCTCTACCTTACCAAGCATGATGTCCTTCTCCAGGGACTGGTCCCTCCTGAAAACATGTCTAAAGTACATGAGATGAAGTCTTACCATCCTCCATTCCAAGGAGGACTCTGACTGTACTTCTTCCAAGACAGACTTGTTCATTCTTCTGGCAGTCCACGGTATATTCAGTATTCTTCGCAAATGCATCAATTCTTCTTCTGTCTTCCTTATTCATTGTCCAGCTTTCCCATGCAGATGAGGCTATTAAAAATGCCATGGCTTGGGTCAGGGAACCTTAGTTCTCAAAGTGACATCTTTGCTTTTTTAACACTTCAAAGTGGGCTTTTGCAGCAGATTTGTCCAATGCAATACATCCTTTGATTTCTTTAGTGCTACTTCTATGGGCATTGATTGTGGATCCAAGTAAAATGAAATCCTTGGCAGCCTCAATCTTTTCTCTGTTCATTCTGATGTTGTTTATTGGTCCAGTTGTGAGGATTTTTGCTTTCTTTACTTTGAAGTGTAATCCATACTGAAGACTGTAGTCTTTGATCTTCATCAGTAAGTGCTATGAGTCCTCTTTGCTTGCAGCAAGCAAGGTTGTGTCATATGCATAATGCAGGTTGTTAATGAGTCTTTCTCCAGTCCTGATGCCCTGTTCTTCTTCAGATAGCCCAGCTTCTTGGATTATTTGCTCAGCATACAGACTGAATAAGTATGGTGAAAGGATACAACCCTGACACACATCTTTCTTGATTTTAAACCGCACAATATCCCCTTGTTATGTTCGAATGACTGCCTCTTGGTCTATGTACATGCTCTGCATTAGCACAAGTAAGTGTATTCTGGAATCCCCATTCTTCACAATGTTATCCAGAATTTGTTATGATCCACATAATCAAATGCCTTTGCATAGTTACTATAACACAAGTAAACATCTTTCTGGTATTCTCTGCTTTCAGCCAAGATCCATCTCACATCAGCAACAATATCCCTCATTCCATGTCCTCTTCTGAATCCAGCTTGAATTTCTGGCTGTTCCCTGTGGATGTACTGCTGCAACTGCTTTTGAATGCTCTTCAGCAAAAGTTTACTTGTATGTGATATTGATGATATTGTTTGATAATTTCTGCATTCTATTGGATCACTTTTCTTTGGAATGGGCACAAATAAGGATCTCTTCCAGTCGCTTGGCCAGATGGCTGTCTTCCAAATTTCTTGTCATAGACAAAGGAGCACCTCCAGTGCTGCATCTGTTTGTTGAAACATCTCGATTGGTATTCCTTCAATTCGTGGAGACTTGTTTTTCACCAATGCCTTCAGTGCAGCTTGGACTTCTTCCTTCAGTACCATCGGTTCTTAACCATGTGCTACTTCCTGAAATGGTTGAACATTGACCAGTTCTTTTTGGTACAGTGACTCTGTGTATTCCTTCCATCTTCTTTTGATGCTTCCTGCATCGTTCAATATTTTGCCCATAGAATCCTTCAAAATTGCAACTCAAGGCTTGAATTTTTTCTTCAGTTCTTTCAGCTTGTGATACACTGACCAATTTCTTTCTTTTTTGTTTTCTAACTCCAGGTCTTTGCACATTTCGTAACAATAATTTACATTGTCTATTCAAGCCACCCTTTGAAAACTTCTTTTCAGCTTTTTTACTTCATCATTTCTTCTGTTCGTTTTAGCTGCTCTATGTTCACGAGCAAGTTTCAGAGTCTCTTCTGACATCCATTTTGATGTGTTCTTTCTTTCTTTCTTTTTAAGGTCTTTAAGCTTTCTTCATGTATGATGTCCTTCATATCATCTTACACATCTTCTGGTCTTCAGTCATAAGTGTTCAATTCATCAAATCTATTCATGACATGGTCTCTAAATTCTCATGGGATATACTCAAGGTCATACATTAACTCTTGTGGACTTGGTTTAATTTTCTTCAGCTTCAACTTGAACTTGCATATGAGCAACTGATGATCTGTTCCATAGTCAGCCCCTGGCCTTGTTCTTACTGATGATATTGAGCTTTTTCATTGTCTCTTTCCACAGATATAGTCTATCTGATTCCTGTGTTTTCCATCTGGTGAAGTCCATGTGTATAATTGCTGTTTATGTTGTTGAAAAAAGATATTTGCAATGAATAAATCCTTGGTCTCACAAAATTCTGTCATGTGATTTCCAGCATTGTTCCTATCATCAAGGCCATATTTTCCAACTACTGATCCTTCTGCTTTGTTTCCAACTCTTGAATTCCAATCATCAGTAATTATCAATGCATCGTGATTGCATGTTTGATCAATTTCAGACTGCAAGGGTTGGTAAAAATCTTCCATTTCTTCACCTTTGGCCTTAGTGGTTGGTGTATAAATTGGACAAGTAGTCGTATTAACTGACTACTCTTCAGGATGGGTCTGGATGTTATCCTATCACTGACAGTGTTGTACTTCAGGATAGATCTTGAAAAGTTCTTTTTGACAACGTATGCGACACTACTCCTCTTCATCATTCTCAGTGTCGTAGACCATCTGATTGTCCAATTCAAAATGACCAATATCAGTCCATTTCAGCTCATTAATGGCTAGGACATAGATCTTTATGCAGTCCATTTCATTTTTGACGACTTCTAATTTTCCTTGATTCATAGTTCATACATTCCACATTCCAATTGTTAATGGATGTTTGCAGCTGTTTCTTCTCATTTTGAGTTGTGCCACCTCAGCAAAGGAAGGGCCCAAAAGCTTTACTCCATCCACCCCACTAAGGTCGACTTTACGTTGAAGAAGCAGCTCTTCTCCAGTTGTATTTTGAGTGCCTTCCAACCTAAGGGGCTCAACTTCTGGTAGTATATCGGATAATGTTCTGCGGCTATTCATAAGGTTTTTTACCGGACATTTTTTTCAGAAGTAGACTGTGAAGTCCTTCTTCCTCATCTGTCTTAGTCTGGAAGCCCCACTGAAACCTGTTCACCATGGGTGACCCTACTATATTTGAAATACTGGTAGCATAGCTTCCAGGATCACAGCAATAAGCAAGCCACCACAATACAGCAAACCGACAGACGTGTGGTGGTTGGTATCAATAGCATCTTAACAAAGCTTGCTGTGTAATTTTAATTTGGAAGGCTATTTACCTAAGTTAAAAAAAAAAAAACAAACAAAAAATAAATAAATAAATGCTTAATCATATTTTCTTTTCTTTAAATTGTGTAATATTATGCAACAATCTCCAAACAATAGGCCTATTCATCCCTTGCCCATTTTCTTCTTCCAGGCATATGTGCAAAAATCTTGTTTATCTGCTTACTTGGTTGTGTTTAGCAGTTGTGAGTCTATCCTGAGCTTCTCCTTGTACTATCCTTCAGGCTACAAGACACTCTTTAACTTCCCTTCTTGGTTATATACACGTCTTCTTTTGGAATCTGAGCTCATAAGAAAACCTTCTTCCCAGAAGCCACATTCTCTAAATGTTCTTTCTTTTTCCTTACTGGAATGACATGCACATTTATTTCCCAAGTTTCCTCTCATTTCTTTATCACCAGCGACAGAACGACAGCATGGTGAAGCGAGAAGAGCATGAATTTTGAAGCCAGACAGTTCCCATTCTCTCGCATTGCATTAGTAGTCACTGCCTATCAGAAAGTTATTAATCTCTCTGAGTCTCTATTTCCTCATCTGAAGCATAAAGATAATAATTACTACTTCAACTGGATCTTATGAGGACTCGATGAGATAGCTACAGAATGCCTGGATGAGTTTGATAAATGTTAGCTCTTTATCACCTCTTGTTGGCTAGATTCAAAGCCGGCATAACCATTCCTCTGAGGATTCTTCTATCTTTGGAGTCATAAAAGATTCTTCTGGGTACATGGAGAGTATATCAACTGTTTAGTATTTAGAAGAAAGATACTTCCAACAGAAGACCAACTTCAGTTCAAAAAGCACTTTGCTGGAATATAAGTGGAATTCAAAGATGAGAGAAGTGAGGTTTCTGACTCAGCCTGAATACTAGAGTTACAATCTCTATTAGGAAAGCATCAGTTCTATCTCCTCTCTCTTTATCTGAGCAGCCTATGGTATCTCTCACCAACATCATTTACTTTTCTCTCTCCTTTTATTTGTCAATATCTTTTATAGTATATTGTTTAACATATCATCAAACCAGTTGCCCTTGAGTCCATTCAATCTTATGGTGATCCCATGTGTGTCAGAGTAGAATTGTGCTCTGTAGGGTTTTCAAGGATTAATTTTTTGGAGGTAGATTGCCCTGCCTTTCTTCCAAGGTACCTCTGGGTGAACTCAAAGCTGCAACCTTTCAATTAGCAGACAAGTAAATTAACCATAAGGTACGATCTACTTTGTCCATTAGATCGCTTTCTTTTCAGACAGACCTCCTTTTCCACTGTTGTCATGCATATATAGACTCCTCCCACCAAGCCTTAGGGATATCCATGACACAGACATTACTTTACATACTATTCACGTTTCCCTACAAATTTCCAATTTAAGACTGGCTTGACTACTTTGGACATCTTCTACCACACATATTTTTTCCCTCAAGTTTAATATGAGGTAATGCCATGGTACAGTTGCTAAGAAAGTGAACATAATCACAGATAATTTTAATATTAATATAAATTTACCATCCAGATAATAGAACTCCTGGAGCTTATGATTTTCAAATCTTATCTAAAGCACTCTTTAAAATTTTGGGCTGTGCTTTTAAGGATCCTGTGCAAAACTGAAAAAGAAAAACCCTAATGGTAAAAGTTCTACAAATTATTTTATAATTGAAATGTGTTATGGACCTGGTGCAATTTTTATTGGAGAAAATCAAAAGGAGAGATGCTAGTTGATCTCAATAGTTGAAATACTCTTATGTTAAGAGAATATATTTGTCTTCTTATAGCCTGGGCAGAACTATGAAAAATGGATGAACGTTATGAGAAAGAATATTAGAGATTTATACATGGGCAATGTAGGAGTCAATCCATCCAATGGTCTTAGATATCTAGTGCTGCTTTAACAGAAATACTACAAGTGGGTGACTTTAACAAACAGGAATTTATTTTCTCACAGTTTAGGAGGCTAGAAGTTCCAATTCAGTGTGCCAGCTCTAGGGGAAGGCTCTATCAATAGGATTTTTATTGATAGCATTGTGAGTATACAGACTGGATATTGTCGTGCATGGGTTTTCAGTCTGCTTTGGGGGAAGGTCCTTACTTTTTCCAGCTTCTATTCCTAGATTCCATGGAGATCAGGTGGCATGTATCTTCCCCTCCGTTTGTGCTTGCTTGCTTGCTTAACCTTCTCCTTTATATCTCAAAAGAAATTGATTTAAGACAAACCCTACACTAATATCGCCTCATTAATATAACAAAGAAAACCCATTCCCAAATGGGATTATAACCACAGGTATAGGAGTTAGGATTTACAACACATTTTTTCCGGGAACAGAATTCAATTTATAACGTCAACAAACACTGGTGCCTTGAGATTTTTAGTGAGCATCTCGCGTTAGTCTTCCAGTTCAGCAACAGTTCCTAAAGCTGTCGTATATGTTCCTGAAAGAGTCCAGGTGCTGCACTCAAAAAATACATTCTGATTCCTAGTTATATCTCCTTATTATTACTTTGCTCTTAACTTTCAACCATTTCAGGCCTTGCCTTGCTCTTCATATTTGAAGCAGTTTTTTTGTTTTTTTTTTCCCAGCTACCATCTTGACTCTTCTTGAAAATGCTCATTCTTCCCTCAGGCTCCCTTGGGTAACTGCCCTTAAGTTTTACCCATCAACCCTGGTTCCATTCCCTTCCGGTCAGGATTTGGTATTCAAGCAGAAGAAAGAAAACAACATAGCAGAAATGATATAAAAGGATCCTGCATTTAGTAGGAAATTCTACTTCACAACATCTGTAATCCCTTTCAAAGTTAAAACATACTGTCTTATAAAATACATTGAATTTATTAAATACATCTAGAGAAACAAATTTCTTCTGAGATAAAAGTGAAAGAGAAAATCTGCAAATTTTTAGTTGTTTTAACTGAAGTAAAACTATATTCTTTGTATAATCATTGTGAAGTAACAAATACTGAGGCAAAAGATAGGAAATACCAACCATGTTAGGATTTTTATTGATAGCATGGTGAGCATACAGAGACTGGATGCTGTTGTGCAGGGGTTTTAAGTCATGATTTGTATTCATTGTCAGGTAAGGCAGAAGCAATTTATAAGTAATATTGAAAGTAAAAAGGATTGTCAATAAAATACATTATTGTCTCTCTCACTCACATTTTGGGATCTGCTTTCTTGAGTGGGAAAAATGGGAATGGAATTGTTGTTGTTGTTGTTAGGTGCCGTCGAGTTGGTTCCAACTCATAGTGACCCTGTGTATGACAGAATGAAACACTGCCTGGTCCTGTGCCATCCTCAAAATCGTTGTTATGCTTGAGCCCATTGTTGCAGCCACTGTGTCAATCCATCTTGTTGAAGGTCTTCCTCCTTTTTGCTTGCCCTCTACTTTACCAGACATGATGTCCTTCTCCAGGGACTGATCCCTCCTGACAACATGTCCAAAGTATGTGAGACGTAATCTCGCCCTCCTTGGTTCTAAGGAACATTCTGGTTGTACTTCTTCCAAGACAGATATGTTCGTTCTTCTGGCTGTCCATGGTATATTCAGTATTCTTCACCAACACCTCAAGTCAAAGGTGTCAATTCTTCTTCAGTCTCCCTTATTCATCCTCCAGCTTTCACATGCATATGAGGTGACTGAAAACACCATGGCTTGAGTCAGGTGCACCTTAGTCTTCAAGGTGACATCTTGGCTTTTCAAAACTTTAAAGAGGTCAGATTTGCCTAACACAATGCGTCTTTTGATTTCTTGACTGGGAATAGGATTACAGCTAGTGTCTTGGCACCATTTTCAATTTTGGACCTGCCCAAGGGGGATGGCTTCTCATGTGTGTTGTGGTGGAAGAAAGTCAATGTCTTAGTCTTGTCCTAGTTCAAATTATGAACTAGCCACGTCATCTTGAATGATTCAGTTGTCCTCATTGGCACTGTTTCAGTCAAGATTCTGAGTTGTAAAAGAATCCGAGGATACAGGAGTGATGCTCAGGATCCATCGTAAACCTGCAGTAATGGTGGGAAGAGGCCAAGAGAACACAGCTAGGGCTAGGCAGGGCGAGAAGTGGGGGTGGGGGTGGGGGGCAGCTTTCACTTTTCAGCTTTCAATGCGTACAGGCCCCTAGGCCTTCAATTCTTGAGGCTTCAGGCCCACCTGCAGCCCACCTGATGATACCAGGCCATTTGGCCACGTGGGCGTCAGGAGCAAGGGTTAATGGGAACCTCTGAACTAAGCCTTACCCGGAAGGAGGAGGGAAGCAGGACAGGCGCGCAGGACCTCACGGGCGCCGCTAGTGGGCGTGCTGGTGCAGGGCTGCTTAGGGCCCTTGACCTGGGCCTTGGCTTATAAAGTGACCTGGTGCTGGAGAGGACTTCGGTTCGCACGCGCTTGCCTGGAGGGGCCAGGGTTTCTCTCAGACTGCAAGCTGAGGTCTCGATTCCCAAGTTCTTTGGCTTTGAGAATAGGACGTGGCAGGCCCAGACCCATTTAAGGATGGTGACGGCAGTGTGTTGGTGACAACTGTTGAAAGAGGCCTCGCAGCACCAGAAGTTGTGGGTCTGGTTCATCCGCCCTGCGCTGGGCCTCTGAGTTCCTGGTGGCGGTGAACGCGGTGATCTCGAAGCTGTACTCAAAGATGCTGAAAGCAAACTGCCAGCATCCCTGGGGCAGCGTGAACAGATGACGATCCACGTCCTGCTGTGGTCTGGAGGCTGTGAAAAAACCATTTTCTTTATCTCTGATCTCTTTTGGAAGCTGTTCAATAAAACTAGATTCATATCTTGGACAGATGTAATCCAGCGTGTCCACTGAGCGGTACTGATTGTCCGAGCTGTGGCGAGGATTCACTGTGATCCCACCTCCTCCATATGCACATGCGTCCTGTTCAAAACCCCATTGTAGAGAACACTAAATACTGATGAATCTAGAAAAGCGCTTGGGGCTTCGTCGTGCAACTCTCCTATCCACATAAGGAAGTATCGATATAAAATATTGGCAAAGAAATGAAAATGACAAAATAATAATAATAATCAAATTTAAGGAAGCTGATAGGCAAAAATAAGAAGTAAGGCAAGTCCAAGAAACAAATTACGCAAAGAAAAATTACCTATAGCAGCTTCTTCTGGAAAACTCTTCACGTACAGCTCAAATGAAACACTGTACTTTCTGCACTTCACTCTGGGGTAGTTGACTCTACTTATGGTCACTTACATGAATTAAGCCTTCTAGTATTTAATGTTGTTGTTGCTAGGTGCCTTGGAATTGATATTGGATTCATAATGACTCCAGGTGACCGAGTAGAACCCACGTGCTCCATAGGGTTTTCTAGGCTGTAATCTTAATGGGAGCAGAAGGCCAGGTCTTTCTCCTGGAGCCTCTAGGTGGATTGGAGCCTCCAACCTTCTCCAATCTTTCAGTTAGCAGAGGAGCACTTTATCATTACGCCACTGAGGCTCCTTTTAGTATTGAGTAAGTGTGGAGAATTAGGACCAACTATAGCGGGAATTTGTTCGTAAACCTACCGCTGCTTTGTGTGTTGTTTGTTTTGTTTTGTTTTGCATGTATAGGCAAGAGTGGCACATACCTGAATGATTCATCTGCTCGAGATACTAGAAGTATATCTTTTAATGGACCAATTGTTTGCTGTGGTTTGGATTCGGCTTCAATCAGATGGTGAGAGACTAGATAAATATTCCAGCAAAGCCTAGATTTTGAAATCTGGCCCCATGGATTAGAAAGAATGCCTTGTTCATATTGATACAAACTTTCAAAATACATAGAGGTTTGTCAGATACCTGCCTCTACCTGTTTATTCACTGGCCCTGGTTCTTCTTTCAAATGGGCTCTAAAAAGTGCTTCCTGTTGCTAGCTTTTTTGACCTTGCTGAACAGCTTGTGAGAGCAGAAGAAACCATTATGGTGAATTGAAAACACATGAACTGTTCAATAATATTTAATACCACATATGGTTTTGGTAAGACATATTTAGGACTAAAATTCTGGTTCTGTCCTGTTCTTCGTTTTAACCTGACTCGGGGTCATTATTCATGCCCCTTACCCTCAAAGGTCTTCGCTGTCATAGACAATGAGTAATACCTAGGGCAAGTAGAAGTTCTCAGAAAAAGTCCTGCATCTTTCACACGTGAAAAACATGACTATCTTTGGACATCTTTCTTCAGTAATTTAAAAAGTACACCCCACTGGTTGAGAAAAATAATTTAAATGATGGCCCCAAGCATGTTCAGACATCATTGGAACATGAGGCAAGTTTTAAAATAATTGCGAAATACCTCTTACGTTTTTATTTTACAAAGTTTCGTGTTTTTTGTTTTGTTTTTCAATTACATGGTCCCTTGTCCCCCCCACCCCTCTCCCTCATTTTTAGAATGTTCCCTTGTAGTGACAGTGAGCAGTGCAGTTACATATGGCCATGAGGCTCACAAAATATCCCACTGGGGTTTTATGAGTGTAATTTGTGGCATAAATCTCTGTTCTCAGGCCTCTACACTCAGACCCCACAAGGCTGTCAGGCGCACAGTGCCAGAGGGCAGTAGGAGTTAGTTATAAGTTTTAGCTTTTATAGCATTTCATGTGACTCTAAGACAATTGTTTTGCACAGGATTTCAGATGAAGTCGTCAGTTCCTCAGGAGTTTCCCATCTGGGTTTTCATCAATCTTGGTAACAGGCTCAAATCCCTTCACACTCAGATGCTTTGTCTGCATCTGTAACAGAGTGATGGTGGATGGAACAAATTACTATCATTGTTTTCTGGTATCCTTATTCATATTACAAAATCTTCCATAAAAGATGATACCTTGTGGGTGGGATTTGTAAAAAGGGCAAAACAGGAATGGCTCGAAGCAATTAAACGCAAACATTCAATTTTGTACTAAAGTATATTTTTCTAGAAAGACATTTTATGTCTCTGTGTGTGTGTATTTAACCTCAGCATTACTAAGGTAAACTTGCATACAGTGAAAGTCACTCTTTTTAGGTCTATGATTCTATGCGATTTTTTTTTTCTTTTATTAAGGTGTACAGTTGGCTCTCCATAACCGTGGGTTCCACATCCACAGATTCAGTCACAGATCGAAAATACTCGGACAAATATAAAGAAAGTTCCAAGAAGCAAAATTTGAATTTGCCGCACGCCAGGCATTGCACTGAATCCACAGGAATGAAGGGATGTGTAGGCATCGCCTGCTGCAGGACCCTGCCATTTCACAGCTCCTCAGCCTCTCTCGAGCACTCCTGGAGCATCGTTCGCCTCGCATCTCCTTTGTTGGCTACTTGAATGTGTGCACCCTCTGTTTCTGTGAAAACGGGCTCCTAAAAAGCAATTAAGTGGTCAAAGCAATCCCTCTAAGGCTAAGAGGGAATACAAAGTGCTATCTCTCGACAAGAAAATAAAAACCGTAGATCTTTTGAAAAGTGTCATGTCTCTTGCTGTAGTGGGCTGTAAGGTCAGTTTGAAGGAACAGAGCATTCACACAATAAAGCAGAAAGAAGCTGGAATTCATGAAAGTGTTAGTGCTGTCCCTACAAAGGTGAAAATGGTCTCTCTGCTTCTTAATAAAGTGCTTGCTTGCAAAGACTGAGAAAGCATTATGTATGTGGCTAGAGGACATGTCACAGAAGCCTATCCCTGTTGATGGCAAAATTATGCATGAAGACCACTTGGCCTTTATGAGCGCCACTGTGAGGTGGCTGAGGAGAGTGGGACGAAGGAGTTTCAGGATAGTAAGGAATGGCTGGCTAGCTCTGTAAAGCGCTCCAGCCTCAAGAACTTCAAGGTCATAGGAGAATTGGCATCAGCTGATGCCCAGGCAGCATCAGCGTTTCCCAGAAGAGCTCAAGAACTCTTAGAAGAGAAAGGGTACCTTCAGAGCAAGTCTTCAACTGTGATTAAACAAGTATTTACGTAGCATTTACATTATATCAGTTATTATAAGTAATCTAGAGACTATTTAAAGTATGTGGGAGGATGTGCATAGGTTATATGCAAATACTACGCCATTTTATATAAGGGACTTTAGTATCTGTGGATTTTGGTATCCGCAGGGTGCCCTGGAACCAACACCCTGCAGATACCAAAAGGAGGACTGTATTTTGTTGTTGTTAGGTGCTGTTTGGTTGGCTCCAACTCATAAACAACCACATGCACAGCAGAATAAAATGTTGCCCGGTCCTGGGCCATCTTCACAATCTTTGCTATGTTGCAGCCACTGTCAGTCCATCTTACTAAGGGTTTTCCTCTTTTTTACTGACTCTCTACTTCACCAAGCAGGATGTCCTTCTCAGGGTCTGGTCTCTCCTGATAACATGTCCAAAGTAGTGAGACAAAGTCTTGCTACCCTCACTTCTAAGGAGCATTCTGGCTGTATGCCTTCCAAAACAGATTTGTTCATTTTTCTGGCAGTCCATGGTGTATTCAATATTCTTCACCAACACCATAATTCATAGGCATCAATTTTTCTTCCGTCTTCCTTATTCACTGTCTACCACTTGTCCGTCAGTTTGTCATACTCTGGTGGCTTGTATGTTGCTGTGATGCTGGAAGTTATGCCGCCCATGTTTCAAATACCAGCAGAGTCACTCATGGTGGATAGGTTTCAGTGGAGCTCCCAGACTAAAATAGACTAGGAAGAAGAACCAGGCAATTTACTTACCAAAAAAAAAAATTAGCCAGTGAAAATCTTATGGATAGCAGTGGAACATGGACATAGTGCTGAAAGATGAGCCCCTCAGGTTAGAAGGCACTCGATGTGTGACTGGGGAAGAGCTGTCTCCTCAAAGTACAATCAACCTTAATGACGTGGGTGGAGTGAAGCTTCTGAGACTTTCTTTTGCTGACGTAGCAAGACTCAAAATGAGAAGAAACAGCTGCAAACATCCATTAATAATTGGACCATAGAATGTGTGAAGTATGAATCAAGGTAAATTGGAAGTCATGAAAAATGAAATGGGATGCATAAAGACTGATGTCCTAGGTATTTGTGAGCTGAAATGGACTGGTATTCACCATTTTGAATCACATCATCATATGGTCTACTATGCTGAGAATGACAAATTGAAAAGGAATGGTGTCACATTCATTGTCCAAAAGAACATTTCAAGATCTATGTTGAAGTACAATGCTGTCAGTGATAGGATAATATCCATATGCCTACAAGGAAGACCAGTTAATATGACCATTATTCAAATTCACATACCAAACACTAATTGCCAAAAATGAAGAAATTGAAGATTTTTACCAACTTTTACAGTCTGAAATTGATCAAACATGCAATCAAGATACCTTGATAATTACTGGTGATTGGAATGAGAAAGTTGGAAACAAAGAAGAAGGATCAGTAATTGGAAAATATGGCCCTGGTAAAAGAGAAGATGCTGGAGATCACATGATAGAATTTTGCAAGAGCAAAGACTTATTTATCACAAATAACTTTTCTCAACTACATAAATGACAACTATACATGTGGAGCTTGCCAGGTGGAATACGTAAGAATTAAATCAACTAAATCTGTGGAAAGAGACAATGGAGAAGCTTGGTATCCTCAGTCAGAACAAGGCTAGGAGCAGACTGTAGAACAGACCATCAGTTGCTTATATGCAAATTCTAGTTGAAGCTGAAGAAAATTAAAACAAGTCCACGAGAGCCAAAGAATGACCTTGAGTATATCTCACCTGAATTTAAAGACCATCTCAAGAATAGATCTGATGCATTAAACACTAATGACTGAAGACCAGAAGAGGTGTGGGATGACATCAACAACATCATACATGAAGAAGGTAAAAGGACATTAAAAAGAAGGAAAGAAAGAAAACACCAAAATGGGTGTCAGAAGAGAGGTCTTTTAAACTTAGAGCAGCTAAAGCAAACGGAAGTTATACTTCACAGACAGCAAAATACATCCTTTCTAGTAGACAGTTCTGCAAGTTTTTACAAATAAGTAGTCACGTAGCCTCCACCAAAATTAAGATTCAGAAGTGTTTTTCTCACTCCAAAAAGTTTCCTTGTAAACCTTTTTAATCAATTCCCTTCCTTCACCCCAGCCTTGGTGATCACTTGTCTGATTTCTGTCCCCATAGTTTTACCTTTTCCAGAAAGTCATATAAATGAATCATACATTATGTAACCTTTTATATCTGGCTACTTTTATTTAGCATAATGCGTTTGAGATTCTTCACATTATTACATGTGTCAGCAGTTTGTTCCTTATTACTGTTGAGTATCATTTCCTTGTATGAGTATATCCCATAATTGTTTATCCAATGAATAGTTGATGGACTTTTGAGTTGTTGCTAATTTTTGGAGATGATGAAGAAAGCTACTGTAAACATTCACATACAGGTCTTTGTGTGGATGTATGTTTTCATTTATGTGTAAAATACCTAGGAGTGGAATTACTGGTTCATGTAATTGTATTTTTACCTTTATAAGAAACTGCTAAAATTTTCCTTTGACTGAACCAGCGTGTAAGTATTCTATGTACTCTGAATCCCTCAGCAGCACTTGATATTGTCAGATTTTTGTTGTTTTGTTTTTTAGCCATTCTAATATGTATGTAGTGGTATTTCATTGCCATTTTAATTTGATTTTTACTAGTGACTAACAATGTTACATATATATAATAAATATTAATAAACCAGTGTTGTTATTCTTAGGTGCTGTCTAGTCAGTTATGGCTCAGAGCCGCCTGCTGTACAACACTGCCCAATCCTGCACCTTCCTCACGGAAGTTGCTATGTTTGAGCCCATTGTTGCAGCAACTGTGTCAATCCATCTCACCGAGGGTCTTCTTCATTTTCACTGATCCTCTACCTTACTAAGCATGACACCATTCTCCAGGGAATGGTCCCCCCTGATAACATGTCCAAAGTACTTGAGACAAAGTCTCGCCATCTTTGCTTCCAAGGAGCACTCGGGCTGTACTTTTTCCAAGACAGAGTTGTTCATTCTTCTGGCAGTCCATGGTTATGTTCAATATTCTTCACCAACACCATAATATGAAGGCATCAATTCTTCTTTGGTCTTCCTTATTCATAGTCCGGCTTTCGCATGCATATGAAGAGATTGAAAATACCATGGCTTGGGTCAGGGGCACCTTAGTCCTCAAAGAGAGATCTTTTCTTTTCAACACGTTAAAGAGGTCTTTTGTAAAAGATTTGCCCAATGCAATATGTCGTTTGATTTCTTGACTGATGCTTCCATAGGCATTGATTACAGATCCAAGTAAAATGAAATCCTTGACAACTTCAATATTTTCTCCACTTACCATGATGTTGCTTATTGGTCCAGTTGTGAGGATATTTTTCTTTATATTGAGATGTCATCCATACTGAAGGCTATAGTCTTTGATCTTCAACAGTAAGTGTTTCAAGTCCTCTTTGATTTCAGCAAGGAAGGTTGTGTCATCTGCATATCGCAAGTTATTAATGAGTCTTCCTCCAATCCTGCTACCTCATTCTTCACATTGTTCGCACACATTTCCTGATATTAAGCCAGGCAGTATCCTCTTGTTCTGTTCGAATGACTGCCTCTTGGTCTATGTACAGGTTTCTCATGAGCACAATTAAGTGTTCCTGAATTCCCGTTCTTCACAATGTTATCCATAATTTGTTATGATCTACACAGTCAAATGCCCTTGCATAGTCAATAAAACACAGATAATCATCTTTCTAGTATTCTCTGCTTTCAGCCAAGCTCTACCCAACATCAGCAATGATATGGTTTGTTCCACATCATCTTTTGACTCTAGCTTGAATTTCTGGCAGTTTCCCATCAATGTACTGCTGCAACCCCTTTTGAATTATCTTCAGCAATATTTTACTTGAGTGTGATATTAATGATATTGCTTGATAATTTCTGCATTCTGTTGGATCTCCTTTCTTTGGAATGAGCACAAATATGGATCTCTTCCAGTAGGTTGGCCAGGTAGCTGCCTTCCAGATTTCTTGGCGTAGATGAGTGAACACCTCCAGTGCTGTATCTGTTCGTTGAAACATCTCAATTGGTATCCCCTCAGTTCCTGGAGACTTGTTTTTCGCCTGTGCCTTCATTGAAGTTTGGTCTTCTTCCTTCAGTTATCATCGGTTCTTGATCATATGCTACCTTCTGAAATGGTTGAATGTCAACTAATTCTTTTTGGTACAGTGACATATATTCCTTTCATCTTCTTTTGATGCTTCCTGCATCGTTTAATATTTAGCCCATATCGTTGAGGTGTGGTCGAGTGGCTTCCGAATCATAACGACCCTATAGGACAGAGTAGAACTGCCTCATAGGGTTTCAAAGGAGCGACTGGTGGATTTGAACTGCTGACCTTCTCAGTAGCAGCCAAGCTCTTAACCGCTGCACCACCAGGGCTCCATTTTGCCCATAGAATCCTTTAATATTGTACCTCGAGGCTTGGATTTTTTCTTCAGATTTTTTAGCTTGAGAAATGCCAGGTGTGTTCTTCCTTTTTGGTTTTCTAACTCCAGGTTTTTGGACGTTTCATTATAATATTTTACTTTGTCTTCTTCAGCTGCCCTTTGAAATCTTCTGTTCAGCTCTTTCACTTCATCATGTCTTCCAGTAGCTTTAGCTACTCTATGTTCAAGAGCAAGTTTCAGAGTCTCTTCTGAAATCCATTTTGGTCTTTCCTTTCTTTTGTGTCCTTTTAATGACCTTTTGCTTTCTTCATGTGTGATGTCCTTGATGTCATCCCACAATCTGTCTGGTCTTTGGTCATTAGTGTCCAATTCGTCAAATCTTTTCTTGATATGGTTTCTAAATTCAGGTTGGATATACTTAAGGTTGTACCTTGGCTCTCGTGGACTTGTTTTAACTTTCTTCAGCTTCAACTTGAACTTGCATATGAGCAACTGATGATCTATTCTGCAGTCGGCCCCTGCCTTGTTCTATCTGATGATATTGAGCTTCTTCATCATCTCTTTCCACAGGTGTAATTGGTTTGATTCCTGTGTATTCCATCCGTTGAGGCCCACGTGTATAGCCTCTGTTTATGGTTTTAAAAAAAAGGTATTTGCAGTGAATAAGTTGTTGACCTTGCAGTATTCTACCATGTGATCTCAGGCTTTGTTTATATCGCCAAGGCCATATTTTCCAACTACTGATCTTTTTTATTTGATTCCAACTTCCACATTCCAATATCCAGTAATTATTAATGCATCTTGATTGCATGTTTGGTCAATTTCAGACTGTAGAAGTTGGTAAAAATCTTCAGTTTCTTCATCTTTGGCATTAGTGGTTGGTGGGTAACTTTGAATAATAATCATATTAACTGGTCTTCCTTATAGGCATATGGATATTATTCTATCACTAACAGCTTTGTACTTTATGATAGATCTTGATATGTTGTTTTTGCCAATGAATGCAAAGCCATTCCTCTTCCAGTTGTCATTCCCAGCATAGTAGGCTATATCATTGTGAGATTCAAAACAGCCAATACCAGTCTATTTCAGCTCACGAATACCTAGGATATCGATCTTAATGCATTCTATTTCATTTTTGACACCTCCAATATTCTGAGATTCATGCTTCGTACGTTCCACATTCTGACTATTAATGGATGTTTGCAGCTGTTTCTTCTCATTTTGACTCATACCACATTAGCAAATGAAGATCCTAAACGCTTGTCTCCATTCATGTCATTAAGGTCAACTCTGCTTTGAGGAGGCAGCTCTTCCCCAGTCATATTTCGAGTGCCTTCCAACCTGAGTGACTCATCTTCCCACACTATATCAGACAATGTTCTGTTGCTATTCATAAGGTTTTCAGTGGCCAACTTTTTCAGAAGTAGACAACCATGTCCTTCTTCCTAGTCTGTCTTAGTCTGGAAGCTCCACTGAAACCTGTCCACCATGGGTGATCCTGCTGGTATTTGAAATACCAGTGGCATAGCTTCCAGCATCACAGCAACATGCAAGCCTCCGCAGTATAACAAACTGACAGCCCAGTTACGGTAATAAATAATAAATATATAAATGTTTATAATATAAAAATAATAAAAACTGATACATGTATGTATATATACATGTATGTACATACATACATATATATATGGAGAGAGAGAGAGAAAGTCCTTGGGTGGCGCAAACAAATGAGCACTTGGCTCCTAACCGAAAGGGTAGGGATTTGAATCCACCTAGACGTACCTCAGAAGAAAGGCCTGATGATCTACTTCTGAAAGGTCACAGTCATGGAAAACCCTATTGAGCACAGTTTTACTATGAAACACATGGGTCACTGTGAGTCAGAATTGACCCAATGGCCGTTTGTTTGGTATATACGTATGTATTTTATTTTAGGGCAGATGTTATAATGCATATACCATCTTATATAATGAGGAAGTATGTCATAACCCCACACTGGGAGATTGAGTTTCACATAGTGGGAAAAGTGAAAGCTTCATAATCAAGCAGATAAGGATTTGAATTCTGACTTGCCCATTTACTAATTTTGTAGACCTATAGGAGCTACTTAGCTTCTCTGTTCTCCTGTTTCCTCGTTTACTAGGTGGCAATAATAATACCAATCTCATATAGTTATGAGGATTAAATAAAGTAACATATCTATAACAGCCAGCAGAATGATGCAATCCCTTTTTTCTCTATGACAATGCTAGCCTGAAAATATGTGAATCTACAAAAATATTCTTCTCTATAAACCAAAAAAACCAAACCTGCTGCCGTTGAGTCGATTCCGACTCACAGTGACCCATCAGACAGAGTAGAACTGTCCCATAGGGTTTCCAAGGCTCTAATCTTTACAAAAGCAGACTGCCACATCTTTCCCCTGCAGAGTGGCTAGTGGGTTTGATCCACTGACCTTTTGGTTAGCAGCCGCTCACTTGCCCACTGTGCCACCAGGGCTCACCTCTATAGAGGTCTGAAAAAAATTCTCCACCATAATGGTCTGATGTTTGAAATTTCAGAAGACCTAGGTGAGAGGAGAGGTTTGGGAGGGTTGTTGTTGTTGCTGTGTGCCATTGAGTCAATTCTGACTCATAGTAACCCTATAGTTCTACACAGTAGAACTGTCCCATCAGGTTTCCTAAGCTGTAAAAAGGAGGCAAATATTATAGCTACCCTACAAAGAATCAGTTATTTCTTCCTCTGGGGTATTCTGCATCATTTAGCTCATATCTTCACCATTATATTGCTCTTTAACTATATGGGGAAATAGCTTCCCTTCTCACTAGATCATGACTATGGGTTACGGAAGAGAGACCATGTGTTATTCATCTCTATATCCTCCTTGCTGGATACTGTATCTGGCCTGAAGTCACCTGGTACCTAAACAACGCTCTCCTACAGTCAAAAGTTTGGTGGAGGGATACAGTAGTTTGTCACGGGGCTGCCAGCAGCCAGGGTTTGAACATTAAACTCGTGTCAGAAGTTTAAGGTTTAGTGTCAGGTTTATATCCTCTCTAGCTCGTGTTTATGGACTCAGTTTGTCAAGCTTCATGAAGCTCCTTCTTGCCGTATATTATCCAAGGAAACCTATCTTCTGAAATGAAGACTGAAACCAACTCTAAACTGTATGCGGAGGGCGCTTGGATTTTGCTGATTTTTTTTGGTTTATGGATTGTCATTGCTAAACCATGTATGTTCTTCTTGCATCCAGCCCAGCCTATTTATTTTCCACAAAAACACTCACAAACCTAAAATCCACCACATTAACATTGTGACAACACAAACCACTTAAAAGTGAATATTAGACATTCCTGCACTTATGAAAATTCCTAATTGTTTCTTCTAATTCACTCCAGCTTGCCACTATGTTGCCCAGATTTCTTAAATCTGGAGTAAACTAACCTTTCTCATGTCAAAACAGCAAACTTTGCTCTTATTAAAAAAAAAAAAAATTCAATTGTTTTAACGAATGGCATTTCTTCCATCTCTTTGCTCTTAACTCTCCTGTTACATTCATTTCCATTTCCATGATTCTAGTTTCTAGATCACGTTGTCTTTTTTCAGATTTTCCTATAGTCAGTTCATTAAATCATTTGATACCACTACTACTACTACTTCTACTTCTAGATATAGTAACAGACTTCTTGAAAAAATAAATACCTCAGGTTCCTTGCTTATAAAAATAATTCCAAGATTTTTGCTGTTAGTATCTAAGACTCTTTATCATATGGCCACAAATTTTATTTTCACAGTGAAATTTCAACTTAAATGTATGAAAATTATTCAAAACTTTAAGTATGTCCCCAAGCTACTTCATTTTGTGAGTTCAAAAACAAACATTTCCAAATCCCTTAGAGTTATTCCTCCTAGAAACTTTTGCAGACACCTAAAATCAAAATGCCCCAAATCAAATTCATTGTTGATTATTTTGTCCTCCATTGTTATTATTGGTCCTTTTAAAACAATCCTTTTCTAAGAATTAGTAGATGATATCCATATGGATACAAAGAGATAGATTTAACAGTGAGAACTTAAATGGGGAGGGTTTGTTTTCTAATGACAGAGGATTGGAAGGCTATGGGAATTGAAGAGAATTCTGATATTATTAACCAGAATATTTCTTACTGTGGGGCAGCGGAAGTTGTCTGGTTAAGCATACTTTTTATTTTTATCTATTTTTATTTATTTTCATCTATTTTCCAGTAAACCTTCTATGTAAATTGCCAACTAATGCTAGGTCTAAGTTTGGAGCATCACCTTAATTTGTAAATTAAGGGAATACCAGGGAATGTGTTGTGTATTGCTTTGGAGGAAAGGTATTATACCATAGATTTTGTGGTTTGATAGATGCTATCCTTCTCAATACCTTTTTTATACAGAGGTAGATGTGAATTTGTATAGAGACCAACGACCTTCAGAGAACACATGAACTGAGATGGCACTACTTTTTCTATTTGAGTTTCAGTATTATTAGATATTTTCTGATGGATTTAGATTGATCCAAATGAAGTTTATTTGCAAGATGGAGCCTGGCTACCATTACTGAATGTTTTGATCAAAGATTCTGTAGACAAATGCTGATCAAAAGGGGGAAACTGTAAAACATAATTTAAAAAATTGCACGGAATCTAGATTTCCTAGATCCATGGAGGATGGATGATCCCTGGAAACTATTGTACTGTGAAAATCTTTAAAACTTAAACCTAAAATATCCCCTGCAGTCTTCTCAAAACCAAACAATATTTTAGCTTATCTAGTAAAGAATGTCTGCCTTGAGCACTGTGCTCTTTTAAGATCAATCTATACGGGATCAAATTGACAAGAGAATCCCAAAGTTTAGATAGGAAACTTAGGGGGCAGTGAGTTTATGTTAATGGGGGAGGAATAACTCAAAAAAGGAAGGTGAGAATGGTTGTACAACTTGAAGAATGTAATCAGTGTCACTGAATTGTACATGTAGAAATTGTAGAATTGGTGTATGTTCTGCTGTGTATATTCTTAACAACATAAATAAAATATTTTTTTTTAAAAAAAGGAATTAATTGGCAAGAAAGGAAATCAATGCCTCTCCACATGCCTTACTCCTCCCCAACCCCCCAAAAAGTCAGAAGTGGATCTTATGATAAGAGAAAGAAAGAGATGAAGAATGGAGCCAAAGCCAGAGCCTACTTTGTCTGTCATACCAAAGGGTTGATCTGGGTGTAGCATGTCATTGAGTTCTGACACCTCTTGTGATCTATTCAGTTAGAAGAATGGGCGTATTTGGTAACAGTGGCTTAGTCCCAGGTACTGTGTGAATGCAAATTAATGAGGTAAGATACATTAGTGATTAAGGTCATGGGCTCTTGGGAAACTTACTTCTTTATGCTTCAGTTAATCCACCAGTAACATGAAGATACTATTATTACCTGTTTCTTAGGGCTGTTATAATGATAAAACAAGTCAATATTTATAAAGCACTTAGAACAATCTCCCATATGCATAGTAAGAGTTACATAAGATTTTGTTAAATGAAATGAAATTTCTGGAGCCCAATGGCATAACAACCTTGATAAAATATTTCATCGAGGTGGTCTGACTCTCTTCTCTCTAAGAACTAAAATTGTTGCGAAGGGATTAGAATATCTAACACTTCAGTTATGTGATAAATCATACGCTGTTCCCCTAAAATATAGTTTTAATTTAATTCTCTCTCCTTGTGTATGCCTCAATACCTAAAAAAATCAAATCCACAATAACTCTGATATTTTACATAAAAACATATAACCCAGAGGGAGAAGTCAGTGAAAATAGTTTAGGGAGCTTCAAAGCTGTGTCCCTCCACAACAATAAGACTATCCGAGTCAACTTGTTCAGAACATGGAAAATAGTCAAAGGTTTACAGTAAGCAAGCAAACGTTTAATCAAGAAAAGGGTGACTGAATTTTGATAAGTTTTGTGGCATTTGTACTTACTCTCTCCCCATCTCCTCCTCCCTAGTTTTGTTGCATTCTTGAAGATGGCGGCCCACATTTCTGGTATGGGTTTCTTATTCTCAAAGAATTGTATTCTTTCTTTTTACCTGTCTAATGGCTCTCTGAAGAACTGGTATAAAGGGCTTACCTTTATTTTGCCCAACTCAGTGCAGAGAGACAGCTACTGGAGAGCATTTGTCAAAAGCATTTAAAGGCAAAAGTGTTAGTCACTGGTACCTGGGCAAGGGATAACACTTGAGGCAATCAATGGACAGACTGAAAGATTGGGAGTAAAGGTCGGGGATTGAGATACTGTGGGAAATAAAGGCTTTGAAAATCTCCTTCATATTCCTGGGAATCTAGAAGGACACACATGCTGAAGACTGGGCACATACTCAGAAAAGACCTGAAAAGACCCTAAGTTCTCACCCTGGTTGACATGTAGGTTCTGCACAGGCAGGAAGTGAAGGCTTCAGAGATGCAAAATGTCCAGCACATGTTGAAAGCATGCCACAACTCACACACAGAATTCATGTGCAAAGACTCAAATTTATTTTTGGTTTCAGGCATTTCAGGAAATCTCTTTCAAATTACTAACTGCCCACCAAGTTAACTGAACAGAGAACTCAGTGGTCACATGTGACAAAGAATACAGACTTTACAAAATTAATTCAGACAAATCACTAAATAAACAACAGCAGCCACGCAACTAGTAACAGCGAACTCTGGAGGGTAGGAGAGAATATGATTTCCAGAGCTGTCCCATTATAGTACTCAAAATGTCAAGTTTCAACAAAAAAAAAAAGGGTAAGAAATGCAAAGAAACAAGAAAGTATGACAAATATGCAGGAAAAATAAATAAATTAACTAATAGGATCTGTCCCTGAGGAATCACAGACACTGGAATTATTAGATTACTAGACGAAGACTTCCAATTAACCATTTTAAATATACTCCAAGAGTTAAAAGAAACTATGTACAAGGAACTAAAGGAAATCGTCAGAATGATGTATCACCAAACAGAATATAAATAAAGAGAAAATCAAAATAAAAAAAAAGGAACCAAATAGAAACTCTTCAGGTGAAAATTACGATAACTGAAATGAAAAATTCACTAGAGGGGTTCAACAGCATTTCTGAACAGGCAGAAGACAGAATCAAGGACTCTGAAGATACACCAATAGAGATTACTCAATCTGAGGAATAAGGAGAATCAGGGAACACGAGCAGAGCTTAAGTGACCTGTGGGACACCATCCAGCATACCAACATATGCAAAATGGGATTCTCAGAAACAGAGAAAGGGGAAGAAAGTATATTTGAAGAAATAATGGCCAGAAACTTCCCAAATATGATGAAAGATATAAATCTACACATTCAAACCTCAAGTAGCATAGACTGAAGGAGATCTACACTGAGACATATTATAATAAAACTGTTAGAAACAAAGACAAAGTGATAATATTGAAAGCAACAAGAGAGACACAACAGCTGATTTCTCATCAGAAACCATGGAGGCCAGAAGGCACTGGGATGGCATATTTAAAGTTCTGAAAGAAAAAAAAATAAATAAAAAAAGGTCAACCAAGAATTCCATATTTGGTAAAACTCTTCTTCAAAAATGAGAGAGAAATTAAGACATTCCAAGATTAACAAAAACTGAGAGGGTCCGTTAGTAGTAGGACTGCCATATAAGAAATGCTAAAGGGAGTCCTTTAGGCTGAAACTGGAGGAACACTAGATAACTCCAATCTGCAAGGAGAAATATAGAACGCTGGAAAAGTTTAAGTACATAGCTAATGTAAAAAGTAGTATTAATGTATTTCAGTTGGTAACTCCTCTCTTTTTCCTATATGATTTAAAAGACAACTACATAAAATAATTATAATCAATATCAATGGGTACACAGTGTGTAAAAATGTAATTTGTGACAATAACACCATAAGGGAGAGGAGCTATATAGAAGCAATTGTTGTTGTTTTTAAATACTATTGAGACTATGTTATCATTAATTAAAACTGCATTGGTATAAATTAAGATGTTAATTGTAGTGTTCAGGGTAATCATTAAGAAAATAACTAAATATAAATATATATAGAAAAAGTAACAAAATTGTAATCAAAATCGTGCACTAGAAAATATCTATCTACACAAAAGAAGGCAATAATGGAAGAATTGAGCAATAAAAAAGTTATACCTATAGAAAACAAATAACACAATGGCAGAAGTAAGGCCTAATTTATCAGTAATTACATTAAGTGTAAGTGGACTTGAATCTCCAATTAAAACACAGAGACTGGCAGAATGAATTTTTTTAAAAATGATCAAACAATATAGTGTCACAAGAGCCTCACGTTAGAACCCAAAGAAATAAGTAGGATGAAAGTGAAAGAATGGAGAAAGATATTACATGCCAACAGTAACCAAAGATAACTGGAAAAGCTGTACTAGTGTCAGACAAAATAGACTTTATAACAAAAAGTTTTACAAGAGAAAAAGAGGGACATTATATAATAATGAAAGGGTCAATCCATCAAGAAGATGTAAAAATTATACACACATATATATGAGGGTTAAGTCAAAGAGTATTGCCAAAAAATCACAGAAACCTTTGTTAAACAAAAATATCAAAATGTGAAGCTATTGTTTCTCTGCATATCCTCCATCTAGGTCTATACACTTCTGAAAGTGGTGTTTCCATCCCTCTAAACTTTCCCGAAGAATTCTGCTCTCTTCGATTTACAACATGTCAAAATGGCAGTTTGGAATCCTCAAGGAACTCAAATTATGTTCCTTTTAAATTGTCTTTGCGTTTTGAGAACAAAAAGAAGTCTGAAGAGGTAAGATCAGGGCTGTAGGTAAGGTGTATGGAGTAAGGTTTCACAATGAAATTCTCATAGGACAGCCCTTGCTACCCTCGAGGAATGAGCAGGTGCATTGTCATGATGGAAAAAACAAATTCCTTGACACAACCTTCCTGGCCTTTTTCTCATCAATGCAGCATTCAATTTTTTTAAAATTTCTTCATAATAAGCCCCCATGATTGTCCTGTCTCTTTCAAGAAAATCTATCAAGATTACCCCTTTGGAATCCAAAAAAAACAGTTGCCATAACCTTCTGAGCGGTCTTCCTTCTCTTGGCTCATCTTTGATGTCTTCCCAAGCTTCTTTAAAACTCTTGATCCATCTAAAAATTACTGTTTTATGTGGGGCAGCATTCCCATAAACTCGTTGCATAGTTTTAATGATTTGGGAAGATGTCCTCTGGAGTTTTGTTAAAAATTTGATATTAGCCCTGACCTCAAAATGTTTTTTCCCATGGCACAAAAAGTATCCTTTTTTTTTTTTTTTTTTTTTTTAAGAAACCCTAAGGAGACTGGGATAAGTGTACTACTGACAGAACTTGTCTGCAGGCATCCACTGATTGCAGAGACATATTTAAACACTTATTGTTTGGAATAAACCCGTGCGTGTATGACCTGGAACATTAGTAGCAATACTTTTTGACTTGCCCTTGTATATACCTATATAGTCCCAAATGTACAAGTTAAACTGACAGAATTTAAGAAAGACATTTGTTGTTCTTAGCTGCTGTCAAGTTGGCCCGACTTATGGCCATCCCATGCACGATGAAATGAAAGGGTGCCCAGTCCTGCACCTTCTTCATGATCAATTTTTTTTCTTAATTGTATTTTAGGTGAAAAGTTACAATGCAAATTAGTTTTTCGTTCGAAGATTTATACACAAATTGTTTTGTGGCATTGGCTGCAATCCCTGCAATGTGTCAGCACTCTCCCCGCTTTCCGTTTATACCTGGGTTTAACGTGTCCATTCATCCAGGTTTCCTGTCCCTTCCTGCCTTCTCATTTTTGCTTTTGGACAGGTGTTGCCCATTTGCTCTCATATACTTGATTGAACTAAGAAGCACATTCTTCATTTGTATTACTGTTTGTTTTATAGGCCTGTCCAATTTTTGGCAGAAAGGTGGACTGCAAGAGGGGCTTCAGTTCTGAGTTAGCATGGTGTCTGGTGGCCATAGTCTCGGGAGTTCCTCAAGTCTCTGTCAGACCAGTAAGGGAACATTTTGTAACACATTCTATGACATCAGTATTATCTTGATACCAAAGTCAGACAAAAACATCACAAGGGAAAAAAAACAAAAACAAAACAAAACAAAAATACAGACTAATATCCCTTGTGAATACAGATGAAAAAATCCTCAACCAAATTCTAGAAAACTGAATCTAATATAATTTTAAAGGATTATACACCATAACCAAGTAGGATTTATCCCAGGAATGCAAGTGTGGGGCAACATAAAAAGATCAATATAATACACTATATTGATAGAATGAAGGGGAAAAATTTAAAAAAATTATCTCAGTCGATGTTGAAAAAGCATTTGTCAAAATCCAACACATTTTCTTGGGGAAAAAAAATTAAACAAACTAGGAATAGTAGGTAATTACTCAAGCTGACTAAAGGCACCTATGAAAAACCCCTCAGCTAACATCATACTTAATGGTGAAAGACTGAAAGCTTTCTCCCTAAGATTAAAAACAAAACAAAATGCCCACTCTCACAATTTCTATTCCATATCACTTTAACAACATTCAACAGGACAATTAGACAAGAAAAATAAGTAAAAGGCATTGGTATCATAAAGGAAGAAGTACAAATATGTCTATTTGCAGGTGCTGTGATTTGATATAGAAAATCTTAAGGAATCCACTAAAATAAACTATTGGAGATAATAAATTCAGCAAAGTTCCAGAACACAACATCAACATACAAAAATAAGTTGTATTTCTACAGAGAGATGATAGATAGTTAGATAATAGGTAGATAGATAGATAGACAGACAGATACACAGATACTTAGATAGTTGCCGTGCATCCTACTCCAACTCATGGTGACCTTATGTACAAAGGAATAAAACGTAGCCTAGAACTGCATAATCCGCACGATCATGGCATGTTTGACTCCATCATAATGGTTGTTGTGCCAGTCTATCTCACCAAGGGTCTCCCTCGCCCTGACTGGCCCTCTACTTCACCAAGCATGATGTTCTCCTTTAGGGATTGATCCCTCATGATGATGTGTCCAAAGCAAGTGAGTTGGACAATGTTCTGTTGTGATCCATAAGCTTTCATTGGCTAATTTTCAAAAGTAAATTGTCAGGCCTTTGTTTCTAGTGTGTCTTAGTCTGGAGGCTCCGCTGAAACCTGTCCACTGTGGGTAACCCTGCTGGTATTTGAAATACTGGTGGCATAGTTTCCAACATCACAGCAACATGCAAGCTGTCACGATATGGCAAAGTGATATATAGGTGTTGGTGTATTTCCATACACCTACAATGAATAATCTGAACACAAAATTAGGAAAATGATTCTATTTACAATAGCATCAAAAAGAATAAAATACTTAGGAAACAACATAACCAATGAGGCAAAAGAATTCTACACCGAAAAACTTTAAAACATTGTGTAAAACATTGTTGAATGAAACTAAAGAGTATTAAATAATGGAAAGACATCCCATGTTCATGTATTGGAAGACTTAATATTGTTAAGATGGCAATACTCCCTAAATTTATCTGCAGATTAAGTACAATCCCTATCAAAACCCCAATTGCCTTTTTTTTTTTTTTTTCTAGCTGACGGAGGCAAGCTGATCCTAAATTTCTTGTGAAATTGCAAGGAACCCAAATAGCCAAAACAATCTCAAATAAGAACAAATTTGCAGCACTCAAACTTCCTGGTATCAAAACTTACTACAAAGCTACAGTAATCAAAATGGTGTGGATACTAACATAAGAATAGAAATATGGATCAATGGAATAGAATTGAAAGTCCAGAAATAAACCCATACCTCTATGGTCAATTTGTGTTTAACAAGAATCCCAAAGTCATTCAATGGGGACAGAACAGTCTTTCCAACAAAAATTGTGCTGAGGCAACTGGATGCAAAAAAAATGAAGCTGGACTCTTACCTCACACAATGTAGAAAAATTAACTCAAAATGAATCAAATCTCTGAATATAAAACTCTTACAAGAAAACATAGGGGCAAATTGTTACAACCGTGAATTCTTAAATATGACACCAAAAGCACAAGCAACAAAAGAAAAATAGCATACTGAACTTCATCAAAATTAAAAACTTGTGTTCATAAGTGCACTATTTAAAAAGTATAAAACAACCCACTCGTACCCGTTGTTGTCTAGTGGATTCTGACTCATAGCGACCCTACAGGACAGAGTAGAACTGCTCCACAGGTTCCAAGGAACAGCTGGTGGATTTGAACAGCCAACGTTCTGGTTAGCAGCCAAGTTCTTAACCACTGTGCCACCAGGGCTCAAAACAACCCACAGTGCGGGAGAAAACATTTACAAATGATATATATTATGAGTATAGTATCTAGAATAAATAAAAGTAACTCTTAGAACTCAACAACAAAAAGACAAACTACCCAATTAAAAAATGGGCAAATTGCTTGAATAAACATTTCTCAAAAAAAGGCATACTAACAGCTAATAAGAACATGAAAAGATATTCAACACCATTAGGCATTAGGCAAATGCAAATCAAAACTACAATGAGATAACTACTTCCCATCGACTAAGATGGCTATAATGGAAAAAAAAAACAAACAAAAACAGCAAGTGTTGGTGAGGATGTAGAGAAATTGGAACTCCCATACACCGCTGGTGGGAATGTAAAAGGGTGGAGCCACTGTGGAAGATAGTTTGGTAGTTCTTCAGAATGTTAAACATAAAATTGCCATATGACCCAGCAATTTTACTCCTAGCTATATATCCAAGAAAGCTGAAACCAGGTGTCCAAACATAAACTTGTATGTGAATGTTCATAGCACCACTCTTGATAATAGCCAAAAAATAGACACAACCCAAATGGCCATCATCCGATGAATGGATGAACAAAATATGGTATAGCCATACAATGGAATAGTATTAATCTATAAAAAGGAATGCAGTGCTGATACATAGATGAATCGTGAAAACATTATGCAAAGTGAAAAAACCAGACACATAAAGCCACCTATTGTATGATTCCATTTATATAAAATGTCCAAAATAGGCAAATCCATAGAGACAGAATGCAGATTAGTGATCACCAGCAGTGAGTGGAGTGGGGAATGAGTAGTGACTACTTAATAGGTATGGGCCTTCTTCTTGGGGTGATGAAAGTGTTCTGGTGGTGATGGTTGCACAACGTTTTGAATGGATTGAAAGCCACGGAATTGTACAATTTAAAACGGATAATTGTATGTTATTTGAATTTTGCTTCAATAAAAAAAAATCTATAACTGAATATCCTCTTACAATTCAAACAATTTTTCCCAGCAGTGGCTTTTAAATCAATTATACAAAGGTACTTGCAGATGTTTTGGTAGCGTTACACAAGCCTGTGTCTTTGGGCTTGTGTGCACAAGTATTCAGATACATGTAATTCTGGTAAGCTGCAAACCCTGTTTATAATCAACACCAAAATAGAAGTGGACTGTTCTCAGAGTCTTACCCCATTAGAAATGGCATATAACATTCATTCCTCTGTCTTGCTTTGTGGCCTGGAACTGTGCATCATCCCATCTCGTTAACCTCAGAGATTCTATCAGACATTCAGTCATCCGCTTTCACTAAAACTAAAATTACTTTTTTTTTTTAATTTATTGTTGACCCCTCCCAGTAACCATGATGAAATGGCAACATTAGGGAAATAAACAGCATTAGCAAATCCAAACATAGTGTTTTTCTTTAATTGCTTCAGGCATCTGAAAGACTAAAAGAAGTATTATATTCCTAGACAGGATTGGCCTCTGTAGGAAAACCAGTCTTGTAAATGCATGAGATTTCTGTATTTGGTAATCATTCTCATCAGATAATTGTTGTAAAATAAAACAGTATACTTTACACCTCAAAAATAAATAAAATGAGATGTCATTTTTGCAAAGTATGAGTGCTTTATCTAAATTACCCCAAAAACTTTTGTATTATCTCATTTATCCAAAGGTCACTTATTTAGCAGCTCAGAATTCTGGAATATGACCACAAATCTGAAATTAAAAGGTGGCCACATAATGAACACAAAGTCCATATGCTTTTTCAGGTCCTCACCTAAAACCCAAAAGAACAAAAACCAAACCCTCCACCATGGAGTCAATTCTGACCCCTGGCAACCCTACAGGACAAAGTAGAACTGCCCAATAGAGTTTCTAAGCCTATAAATCTTCAAAGAAGCAGACTGTCACATCTTTCTCCAGTGGAGTGGAGTGGCTGGTAGGTTCGAACCACTGACCTTTCAGTTAGCAGTCGAGAGCTTTAACCACTGAGTCCCCAGGGTCCTCACCTTAACACCTGTTTACTTTCACTTCAAATCCAATTCCAACAAGTTTGAGCGTTTCTCAATTTGCACAGGTTAGAATTGGTATGTTTCATGAGTGTAGAGTCACAAGACGTAGGTACGGTCAGATTATCACCTAACTGGGCTTGATGATGCAGGAAAACAATAAAAAGCAGATGTGACATCTTTTAAAAAAAGGATGGAGTCATTGAGTTTAATAGCAATTAACCATTTATACATCAAAAGATATTCCAAGGAATATCTGAGTCGTTAAAAATTGGTTCAATTACGCTTAGAATAATTTTAACACATTTTAGGAAGTTTCCATTAAACAATGAAAATGACGTTTGGGTGTTTAAAGTGGTGAACTTCATATAAGTGAAAAATCCACTTATGTTCAATACCTTATTCTCTGTAGCTCTCTTGTCACTGATTCTAACCAGGGAACATGGTAAAACACAGTCAGCCATGCGCTTCCTGATAATGTCTCTACCTTTTTAAGTTAGAAAATTTAAGGATAAAGTCTATATCCTATAGACTATTTTCACAGAATAAGCTGAATTCTAGTTTAAGAGTTCTTGAAAATATTTTAGAAAAAAACTACCTTCATCTAGAATCTCATCATTTTTCCATGTCACAGAGGAAGAAAGAGATGAGGATGATTTTTCTCCTCCTACTCCACCTTCTTCTCCATTTTGTAACTCACACATAGTTGAAAGACTCTGTGTAATGTTTTATTCTTTCTCTAAGTCCATCCTTGCTTGAAAGAAAGAAAACTTCTAAAGAGTACAGAAGCGCAGAGATATCTAGAAGGATAGAAGCAAAAACAGAAGCCAGCGCCGTCTTTCCTAGAATAAACCAGAGAGAAAAATAGGAAAGTGATGATCACGTGGGTCATTTGTCATATGAAATCAGATTAAAAAGATTCTGCCTCAATTTTATAAATAAGTGCTGGGATCCCCAATTTTGTATGGCTGAGGAAAACTCCAGAAATTCGGTTGCCATGTATTTCATAGACGGATGAAAATGATGTCTATTTCTTCCACAGGTGGACATGTTCAAACCTCTCTCAGAGTAGCGAATGGCAGTCCAAACAGTTCAAGGGTAAGACAATGCAAACTAATAATGCATTCAGATACGCCATGAGTCTTGTCATTGCTCTAGCTTCTCATAAGTGTCCTCATTACATCTAGGAAGTACTTTCTTTCCCAGGGTCAGTTATGGCCTTTAGAATACAAATGAACATCAGTAGACAGAGGAAACTCGCTTTGCTTTGTATGGCTTCAAATCATCATTTCCTCGAGACATGAAAACATCTTCTACAAAGCACTTTCGATTCCTTGCTGATTTTATTTATAGTTATTAATATTATCTCACATCCAAATTATTTGTTCCTTCACCAAAAATCATCGAATTAACCCTTTGTATTTTCTTGTATGAGCATGATAATCACATTTGCTTTCTTTGTCGTCATTTTTTAAAAAATGATTTATGTTTTTGTTGCTGTTGAAAATATACACAACAAAAACACACACCAGTTCAAGTTTCTACAGGTATAATTCAGTGACATGGATTACATTCTTCAAGTTGTGCAACCATTTTCGTCCTCCTTTTCTGAGTTGTTCCTCCTCTGTTAACATAAATTCACTGCCCCCGAAGGTTCTTATCTAACCCTTCAAGTTACTTTTGTCAGTTTGATCCCATGTATATAGATCTTAAAAAAGCATACCACTTGAGGCAGACATTCTTTACCAGTTAAGCTAAAGTATTGTTTGGTTTTGAGAAGACCTCGAGGGAGATTTTGGTTTAAGCTTTAAAGATTATCTTAGAGCAATAGTTCCGGGGGTTCATCCAGCCTCTATGGCTGAAATTCTGGAGTCCATGAGAATTTGAAATTCTCATTTCAGCATTTTTCTCATTTTGATCAGGATTCTTGTGTAGAATCTTTGACCAAAATGTTCCAGTTCGAGGTCTATACCCAAAAGCCTTGAAAGCAGAGATTCATTGTCATTTTTAATGGATTTGGAGAAAACACAATTATTTGAATTTTGAGACCTGTGTCAGACAGTCTCATCATATACGCTGGTATTTTGAAAGATGATTTTGATTTGAGTCATTGTTTTACAGAGTTTCATGTTTATGGGACTTTCCATTGTTTTGAACCAAACTGAACGGATGTTTTAAGCATTTATAACTGATTTCTTAGAGATGGCTTTAATTGTGTTTCAGGGAGTCAGAATGAAAATTTCTTATTAGAATTTTTATGAAGTTAATATGTGATTATAACTTTTAATGCCTCTAGTCTTTCACAGCACAAGCCACCAGTATAGGAAGCATGTCTTACGTCATGAGGTCATTGAGTGGGTTGTAGAGTTTCATTAGCACAAGCCTTGGGTAAAACTGGCATAGGTGCATTTGGCTTTGCTATTCATAAACGCATCTTGTTTTGCTTTCTCTGAGTCTTAGTACAGCTGGTATACCTTCTGGCCTCGAGCACCCCTGTGTTCTCTCCTTCTCTCTATCAATTCATACTTGTTGCCTTAGGAAATATCTGATTTCAGCTTTCATCTCTTTGTATGAATTTAGGTCTAGGTGTTACTCATATTGTGGAGGCAAAATTGATTGATTGGTCTCCTACTTAAAGTATTTCAGTATCACTGAAGGTGGGAGAGGGGGCAGAGGGCCTTCCCAGTGACCTAGGGGGGTGAGACCAGCCTTGATGACAAAAGCTTAAGTAGTCCAAGGGCAAAAAAAAAAAAAACTGAAATAACATCAAATATGAACGAGTTTGGTACAACTGAATTTTCTCCTAGAATTTTTTGCACTAGAATTGGCAGGTTGAAAGACAAATCCTGATTTATCTCTTCTCTCTGACAGACACTAATTTGATCCAGGCATACTATTTTGCAAACCATATAGCATTTCTGTGTTTTCAAAATAGAATTGATAAGTCTTTCTACCTGCCCATCGTTAGGTTAGGCAACTTTACTAAGGAAGTGGGTCAAGAAGTACTTTTGCATCTCTGAATCAGATGCAAGCAACATAGAGTAGTGGGAAAAATTCATACATGGAGGAGAAATGACAGTCAACTCATTACTAGGAAAATGTTGCCCAAATAACCTATTTTTTCAATATAACCAACTGCTTTGCATAATTAGATTGTGTCTCAAAACACATATGAAAATCTAGATCAGAATTAAGCCTAGCTTTCATTTTCAACCTCATCCCCAGTTAGGAGCTAAACATTTATTTGAGCTCCATGCATCTCAAAATAAACTCTGGGGTAGCGGTATGCCAGGCATACACAAAATCCCAGGATGAACTTGATACATGTTCCTGAGGTTTCAAACGTCCCTCAGGAAAAAGTTAATAATTCACATGGTAACCAATTCTAAAACATTGTTTATAAACAAATACAGATATGGTATGGAATAGAATGACAGATATTTTTAAATGAAAGCAAAAAAAAAAAAAAAAAAAAAACCCTGAAAGAAATTCTACTGTTGTAAGCCTATTTCCATTCTCACCTGATAACTTACATAAAAATGTTTACTCCTTAGGCGTATTTAGCAGCAGAAGTCTGAGAAGCACTTCATTAGCTACGTCAGATTATTCACAGCTTCCAGAATATACTGGGCACTTGCTTGCCTCTGTATCTTTGTTCTGTACTCATGGAGTTCCCTCCATTTGCAATACTCTGGCCCATCTTACTTGCCTGGAGAATCTTTACTCAAATGTTGGGCTGGCTCAAACATCTATTTTCTTTGACTGACTTTGAGTACAACCCATTCTAACTCCTAGAATAAATCCTTCTTTAGTTTTGTTCTGCTCCCTTAGCACTTTTTTGTTGGTGGTGGTTATTTGTATTATAATATTTTGTTATAATATTCATCCCACCATGTTATAATTAGTTATTTAAATTTCTCTCTGCTAGACTGACAGAAATTAAAGGAAGACGATGATCTAGAGTTCTTCATATTATCTATACCTTCTATGTCTAAAGGATATATCAGGTGTTTGTTGAATGAGTAACAGATTTGCTACGTTTAATAACAATGGCATATATATTGGTCTTCACACATGGATTCAGTCAAGTAGGTAGGCTGGTGCCTTCTGTGAGACTATGGTTAATGCATTAGAGATAATAAATATTTTGAAATAAAGTAGATATTTTACACCTACTTATCAAAGTACCTACTGTATGGTAGTGTGAAACCAAACTGAGACTTAATTTTCTCATATTAAAAATAGGGATAATAATAACCACAGCATGGTATGATTGTCAGGGTTCTGAAATGACTAATGCAAAATACCAGGCACATACTCCGTTCCTGTCGAGTCGATTCTGACTCATAGGGATCCTATAGGACAGAGTAGAACCACCATGCTGGGTTTCTAAGGTTGTAAATCTCTAATCTCTATGGGAGCACATCCTTCTCCTGTGGGGGCGCTGGTGGGTTTGAACTGCTGACCTTTCGGTTAGCAGTCCAGTGTTTAACCACTGGGACACAAGGGCTCCTTAAGAGGTACATAAACCAAAAACACTCACTGCCGTTGAGTCAATTCCAACTCATAGCAACCTTATAGGACAGAGTAGAACTTCCCCATTAGGTTTCCAGGGAGAACCTGGTAGATTCAAACTGCTAACCTTTTGGTTAGCAGCCATAGCTCTTAACCACTGCCCCACCAGGGCTCCAATGGGCACATAGTCCAACTCTTAGCCATCAAGTCGATTCTGACTCATAGTGATCCTATAGGACAGAGTAGAACTGCTCCATATGGTTTTCAAGGAGTGCCTGGTGGATTTGAACTGCCAATCTTTTGGTTAGCTGCGTAGCTCTTAACCACTACAGCACCAGGGTTTCAAACATTGTTTTCTTCTCCATACCTATCAATCTAATCTAATATAATATAATTTGAAGTCCCCCTAACTGTATAATCTCCTCTTCCTGATGAGTTGGGAGTCTAAAGAACTGGGGTCAGGAAAAAGATAAGGATGGTTAAAGTCAGAGAGTGGGAAAATGAGACAAAGACATGAGGTAAATGAAACATCGTGTCCACAGTGCGAGGCAGGAAATAAGAACAGATCCAAAACCAAAGATCTGCAATTAAGCATTCTAACTAAAGCCTCCAAGCAAGATAAAGTGGGTTGGCCCAAGGAGAAGTTCTGCAGATTTCCCTTGAAACTTCAGCAAGGATTGAGGTCCACTTCCCTTGGAGCAGCTTCTACTGACCTCATGAAAAGGAAGGGCAATACTAGAGCTTTTGAGATCTTTAGAGATTTACCCAAAAATATATTCCCAAAGCTTTAAATCTTCACCATCGAATTTCCTTCTTGGATTATTTGTGGAGATGGCCACTTTTTACCTGAATTAGTAAAATCTGGCTTAAGAGCAACTTGACATTTGATCAGAGATTGTTGTATTTACTTTAAAGACACGATGGCAATGTATACTCTCCGTCAAGCAGGAGCACGCGCCTGATGAAATAAGAATAAGAATTTTTACAGAGACAAAGTTGGGGAGTAGTTAAGTATGAGAAGTTGCCTGAATTCTGATAGGCTATCATCCTGTAATAGGTGTGAAAAGGTGAGCTCTGAGCTAGCAGGGGGGAGCCTGAGAACAATGGCACCTGGAGGAATTAAGAGAAGAGGCACTTGAGATCAGGCAAATGATAAAAGATACTGGAAAATCACATTTTACCAAGGCCCTTAACTTCATACAACCCTTGGTGAGGTTGGAGGCTTTACTGGGACCCCAATCCACGATTCATTTCGTTCAAAATAAGAGGAATAATTAATTTACTCAGTGAAAGTGAGTTAAAAAAAAAAATAGTCCAAACAGAGAGTTGTTGTAGGTTCATTCCTGTATGTTGCTGCCCTTTCTCTCCACAGTCTCTCAGACAAGCCCAAATTGTAGACAGTTTGATGTATTCCTATATCTGCACTGATCCTGTCTTTGCTCTTCCATTTCCATTCCCTTTTCTCCCTCCACCTCCCTCATGCTTCACAACATTGTTGATTGTGTCTATATATTTACAGACAACACAACAAGATGAAGCTGCATTCTTGTCCTAATATCAGGGCACAGAACGGTATATAGAGAAACAACTCCCTTCCCTAACTTCACCCCCTGAATTCCTCTTTATCTTACCCATCTCCACTAACCTGCTGGCTTTAATAGAAGGGTCCCTAATATCTGATATTTAAATATCCCTTCTTGAAAACTTGTAAGTTTCAACTAATCCATATAATTAATATAAAACTCGTGGGCACCATTATGGAACCGGATAAAAATGACATCCAACAGGATAAGAACAGACTTGCTCATTAACCACTAAATTTCCTGATAAAGTGTTCCCACATGGAATCCTTACAACTAATGTATTCCTTTGAGTACAGGTAGAGGTACCTTAAGGTAACATGCTGAGCCATGAAGGATTAGTTACCCATGAGAGCTAAGTAAAATATACTGTGTCTTTGTTATTGACACTCAGGCTGAAGTCAGGGAACTCTTCAATAGAGCTAATTAATGTTGTTTTGATTCCACCTACAAATGTCACTGGCATAACATTCGCAGGCATCTTAAGAAAATGTATTCATTCCAAGCATGGAAAGACAAAATAAAGTACTTGTGAACCAAATAGCAAATGAATTCAGTAAGATAAATTTCTTGAAAACACATTTCCTGAAAAATCCCATAACGTTACATAGGATGTGGTGATAACCTGGCACAATTTCAAACAATCCTTGACTTAATTAACTTCAAAAGTCCTTTAAGGGATCATCTAATTGAACCCGCATTGTCTTCAACCATAGATCTATCCAAGATAGATAATGTTCCATCATTCTGCTAAAGATATTTGAGACCAGAGATTTTTGCAGCTTCCTTCACTAAAACAGTGTGAGGTAGCTGACTCATGCCTTCACTTCATCAAGGAACAGTTATCTGCACTGCAGAGGGTGGAAGTGGCCTACTCCCTCCTTGTGCAAAAAATAGCAGAGAGGAGCAGAATGGGTTGCAAGAAGGAGAAGGAAAGGTGTGGCGATCTCCTGTGAGATGGCTGAGCTTTACTTGAGTTGTTGAAGCTTATCACTTGGGAGAGTTAAGAGCACGCTTGGCATTTTCTCAGGGATAACTTGATCTGATTTAAATATATGAACTTGATCTGATTTAAATATATGAGCACTGCCACCCACTGTTGCTACTACCCACTGCCACTGGGGGCTGTGGTTACACACCCAGGCAACTCACGCCTCTTGTGTATAATTTCCTGAAGTTCCTGCTACATGCAAAACTGCAATTTCGATCACTGGTAGCTTGAAATTCTTCCTGTCTGGGGACCTTGGTTTGGTTTATGTGACAGTGACCTCCGAGAGCTTTACAACAGCCTTGATACTGTGCAACAGTGGTCCTTGGTCTTTTCTGCAGCCTCCTTGAGAAAATGAAGAATGCTGAGGACATGTGTACCTGTTCTGTGTATTAACACAGAACTATGCAGACAATTTCATGAGGTGCAGACCCTTGATGCCCATCTCTAATGCCTGAGTCACCTCTATTCGCTGACATTGGAGAAAGCAGCAAGTGCACCTGGCTGGAACGAAGCCTCACACCTCTCTGTCTCTGTCTCTGTCTCTCTCTCCCTCTCTGCCTCCACTCTCTTTTTCTCTCTTTTCCTCGTTTTCGAAGCAGCACCACCAGGAGCAGTGGCTTGTGCATATACAGTAAAAGTGTACAGTATCGTCAATGCTAAGTTGGATGGATGCCAACCCCTCCCCCTCCCTACTCAGAAGCATCTTCATTTGAATTTAAAGGGGTGGATGAGTGACAGCAAGACTCTGTTCTCCTTCTGACAGGGCTTTGGCAGATCATTGGTTGTCATCAGACCTATTCCATTTCTTGCTCCCTGCCAGGAATTCCACCTACATGCCTGATGGCAATTAGTCCCTCGTAGGTGCTAATGAATAAAACGCAGCACGTAGACTTCAAGAGCATGAAAAAGCCTACGATCCAGATTCAGAGAGTCACTCCAAGTATCAGTCCCCCCCAAACCCCCTTCAAACTCTGTCCGGCCCCTGCTGGAGCCAGCCAGCCCCACCCCCTTCCCCTGTGTACTGGGACGTGGAAAATAGAAAGTAGCTATCTGTTGATGATGCAGCTAAGCAGGAATCGAGGTTTTAGAGCATGGACCTGTTTTTCTACTGCTGCCAAATGCCATGATGACACCGGTTCTGAACAGTCTGCATCGGGGCATTCAGGCTGAATCTCCGAACCCAGACAGTGCTTTGGAAGCATTGTTTAGAGATCTCAACAGAGAATACTCTGCACCGAGTCGTGTTGTATTATCAGTGGGTCCCAAACTTAAGCTAAAACCCTAAGGTTTTTAACAGTACAGATTCCCTGGTCTCATCTCTAGAGATTCTGAGTCTGGAGGCCAGGATAGAAACTGGAAATCTAAATGTTTCAAAATCTCTCCAGAAAAATTAGAATCTCATCCTAGGTTTGGTACTCCAGGATTAGATGAGCTTCCGTGTGTCATTGGATTCTAAAATTACAGGACTCAGGGTTGATTGAAAGGTTCTCCCAGGTTGCACTTGCTGTTCATCTGTATCTTTACTACCTTTTACTCCGTTTACTGGAACAAGCAAACAGTTCTCCTTTGCAGTCTGACCAGTTATCAGACATAAATTATTGTTTACATAGTTTTTGGAAAAGCAGCTATAGGTTATTTTTAAATTTGTCTTTATACTTCTACTGTACTTCCCAAATTACATACCTTCAATGAATAAATAGCATGTATTTGTATAATAGAAAATGCATCATAGTTATAATAGCCTTATCCATAATTTCCAAAAATTAGAAGAATGAAGATGTCCTTCAGTAGGTGAATGGACAAACAAACTGATGTATCCATACAGTGGAGTACTATTCGGTGATAAGAAGAAATGGGTTACCAAGCCATGAAAAGATGTGGAAGAACCTTAAACGCACGTTATTAAATGAAAGAAGCGAGCCTGAAAGGCTATGTACTGTATTAATTCAAGTATGTAACATTCTGGAAAAAGTAAAACCAGAAACAGTAAAAGATCAGTGGCTCAGGAGGAGAGAGGAGGGATGAACAGGTGGAGCATAGGGCATTTTTAAGGCAGTGTACTTAATCGGCATGATACCGTAGTGGTGGACACCTGACATTACGCATTTGTCAACATGCATGAAATTGTACAGCACAAACAGTGAACCCTCCAGTAAATTATGGGTTGAATGGATAATTTTGTATCAATATTGATTCATCAGCTGCAACAAATGTACTACAGGAAAGCCAGATGTGAATAGCAGGAGAAAGAGTGCGCAGCCGGGAGAAGGGGTATGTGGGAACGCTCTGTGCTACCTGCTCAATTTTTCTGTAAACTTAAAACTGCTCTAAAAAGCAAAGTCTATTAAAAATAAAAAACAGCAAATGTTACTTTTAAAGGTATTTCTGCAGTTCAAAAGACACTAATTTGCTGCTTGTGGGATATGCGGTCCCCTCATAGCATTTTCACCCTGGGCTCACAGAGAAAACTCATTTCAATACAATTGGTTTTCTTTAAACTCTATGTGTTTTATCTTATGCATGGAAAAACGTTATTTAGAAAAGAGGACCATACACTTCACCAGACTGTCCTTTGACAATCCAAAGGCAGAGAAAATTTTAGGCCAAGGATCCGTTTATGATTCGTATTTTGCAAGTACACAAACAATGAATTTCAAGGATCGCAAGACAAGTTCTAAAACAATCCCAGCTAAGGCCTTGGAGTGACACATCTTACAGCTTGGTCTCCTCTGCTAATAAGAAACACAAAAAAGTGGCAAGAAAGAAAATTTTCTTCCAGTTTTCATGGGCCCCAAAGGATAAGGTAGTTTGAATAAGATTCCCTGGAGCCTTCAAATTCCATCATGTTTATCAGAAAGAGAACTTAATCCAAATCCTTTGAGGTTTGTCCTTCTTTAGTCAATATCCATTTCGGCCAAACAATCATGGTTCTAAAGCATAACAGTGAAGCAAGGAAGAAAGGAGAGATTTTCTTTCTGATAGTGAAATGGGCAGGTGCAGTTGAGACGGAAAGGCCATAATTAAAACATTGTTCAGCGAAGGCACCGTAGAAGTTCATGCAAGACTGCACACATCCGCCCCGGCCCCACACGCCCAAGCTCAAGGTGTTGGCAGGAGAGGAAGCTGAAAGTGCACTGCCATTCAAGAAATGGAGCCAGGGGCCTGAACTCTAGTACCCCTGAGGTACACATGGAAGAAATTTTACTCTGTTGGGACTTAAAATCAGCTTGTGTAAAATCTATGCATTGCAGATACATAAGAAAGGGAAAGCAGACGTTCTGTATGGGAACATATATTTATGTGGCAGGACATGCATACGCTGGTTTATTTAAGATATAATAAAATAAGTTTATTATGTCTATTACGTAGATGAAAAATGAAGCCTAGAAAGTTATGCAACTTGTCTAATGTCAGGCTCTAAGGTACTTTATTTTAACTGGCTGAATTCTGGGCTGGACATTGACTCCATTTGTATATGATCATTGGACCACGTAGACTAAGAAAAGTGATGAAGACCAAGTTGGACAACTCCTGGCATGTGCTCCCATGGCAGACATCATCAATCGATCACTGTGTGTTTTTCTTCCCAGCTCAGAAAGCTTCTCGAAACATTACAGGAAAGCACTCTGGAGTTAGCACATAGGTGACACCCAGGCCCCAGGGCAGCCAGGAGCAGGGGACAGGCTGGAACACACTGAAGAGAGAAGGCAGGGGCTGGCTGATGAAGCCCCCCTCTAGCCTCTTAGCCTCTTCCCCAGTTTCTTAAAAAAAAAAAAAAGTTGCAGTCAAGTTGATTCTGACTCATAGCAACCCCATGCGTTAGAGTAGCACAGTTAGAGTAGAACTGTATTCCATAAGGTTTTTAATGACCGATTTTTCAGAAGTAGGTCGCCAGGCCTTTCTTCTGAAAAGCCTTTGGGTGGACTCAAACCTCCAGCCTTTCAGTTAGCCGCCAAGCGTGTTAATCATTTGCACAACCCAGGGACTCACCCAGACACTTATGGAGGCAAAATTCTGCAGGACCTCTTTATACCCCTCAGAAATCACCTGTACACTTGACAAGATGTTATTCTCTGATAACAGTGTATTGTGATAACTCTCTCAAAGAATTATTTACATGCTCTGCATTCAAATAGAAATAGATTGCTTTAACACAAAGGATTTAATCTCTATGGAAGAAATGACTTACTCCTTACTACAAGCTAAGACAGATTTTTCTTCTTTTTTTTTTTTTCCAATTTAGTAGAGCTTTCCCACATCCCTTTGTGGGTAGCTGCCTCCTCTGCATATGCGTAAAGCAGCTGTCCTTTGGAATGACACATGCCCCCACAGTGTCATGGGGTAAAATTGGTGGGAGGTGACTGAGTACCTGGAACAGAGCTGGTGGGTGGGGCTACTAGTAGTTGTGGCCCAGGTAATACTGGGTCAGGGTTCAACACCAGAAGTTCAAGGCCTTTGACCTGGACCTCCATCTTTCAGGACACAGGCCAAGGACGGCTGAGGCCTAATATAGGCAGAGAGTTAATCAGGATAACTTAAGAGGGGGAAAAAAAAGACTGTGCCTTTGCTCGAGTTCTCCAGATTGGCTCTCCAGATGGCCCTCTTTTCTCTGGTAAATTATGCAACAAGCTGCTTCAGCCGAGTTTTGCAGACCTGGATGATCTTGAACTGATTTCAACAAATGGGCGGACTCGTGGGGTTGTGGGGCTTTCTCCCGGTCCTTTCATCCGAGGACGAACACAGTGGAAAGAAGACAAGAAAATTCCTGGTGCCAGTCATAGAAACAGAGCAATAGACATACAAAAAGTGCTATTGCTTCAGCCACTTTTTTCAAAGAAATTATTTAAAGAAGCTAAGAGGCTGTCTTATTAGAAAAGGTTAGAGTTCATCACGATTCCCCCACACGGGGGGATCCAGCCCTGCATATCCTCACTAATTAATCATGAGAATCACTCTCTAGTAATACTACTGGGACTTAAAAGGTAGAACGGGTGCTTTTCAGCATAAAGCGGTATGAGGGTCCCACTCTCTGCTGCTATTAACATTTCCTGGAACCAGAATCAATAGTGCATGCAAATGAGTCTCTGATTATTTCTTTAATTTGCAGAATGTCTCCTCCTACTCTACCCTCACGGCTGGCTGAGGGGGAATGGATTAGCTCATCAGGCTCCCAGGCCTGCTCCCAGTGCTGAGGAAGATGGGGTGAGGGAGGGGGCAGTGGGTGGCAGGGCCTCTCTGTGCCTTTCCACCCCAGCAGCAGGATCCCAGCCAGGACACAGCTTCTTCCCATTTCTGTGGATAGTAGAGGCATAGGAGCCAGATTTGCCACTGAGCAGGGGAAACAACAACAGAGTCATAGGCCAGGTGGCAGGGTGAGCAGATGCTACAAAATGAAGAGTTTTGAGGAGCGAAAGCAATACACTAAGAAGTACAATTCAGGAACTAAAAGAAGAGAGGAAAGCTAGAAGTCTCTGTAGCAACATTAATTGTGAATTTGTGAAGATGAAAGTGTGCAAAAGTCAAATCACAATTCACCCGATGGTCCGTTCAACGCAAGCTCATCAAGCACATTTTAGATGCTGCATTGTGTGCTGGAATGCAAAGAGGAACAAGATATGGTCCCTGCTCATAGTCTAATACCAGGGATGAGATCTTTAAAAGATAATTCAAATATAATTTGATAAACAGGCTAGTAGAAAAAGTCAGGTGCTAGAGGACACAGAGGGAGGACTGACTCAGGGGGTGGAGGTTAGGGGAAGCTCAACAGAAGAGAGGGTGCTTATTGATTGGGATTTCTCAGAGGGCACTCTGGGTGATGGGAGCTGCAAGTGCAACAGTGTGGCTAGAGGAATGAAGGAGTTGGGGTTGTGTGTGTGACAGGGGCACTTCTGAGACTGAGATGCTGAAAGAGAACAGGTGAGGCCATAGGAAGTAGCCATCTAATTATATGAAAAGAGGCTGGCCTAGGATTATCAGGAGCTCTACGTGTCATGCTAAGAACTTCGGATTTTCCCTTGGAAAGTAGAGCACATCTGGAAGAGGTGAAGAAGGAAAGAAATACGATTAGAAGAAGGTAAGAGAAGGCAGATTGATGTCTTAGTCATTTAGTGCTGCTGTAACAGAAATACACAGGTGGATGGCTTTAACAAAAAGAAGTTTATTTTCTCACAGTCTAGTAGGCTACAAGTCCAAATTCAGGGTATCAGCTCCAGGAGAAGGCTTTCTCTATCAGCTCTGAAGGAAGGTCCTTGTCCTCAATCTTCCCCTGGTCGAGGAGCTTCTCAGGTGCAGGCACCCCGGGTCCAAAGGACACACTCTGCTCCTGGTGCTGCTTTCTTGGTGGTATGAGGTCCCCAACTCTCTGCTTGCTTACCTTTCCTTTTATCTCCTGAGAGACAAAAGGTGGTGCAGGCCACACCCTAGGGAAACTCCCTTTACACTGGATCAGGGATGTGACCTGGGTAAGGGTAGTGTTACAATCCCACCCTAATCTTCTTTAATGTAATATTACAATTACAAAATGGAGGACAACAACGCAATACTGGGAATCATGGCCTAGCCAAACTGATATACACATTTTTGGGGGGACATAATTCAATCCATGACAGTTGGGAAAGAATCAGTGACTCTTTGAATTCTGGCTTCCCAAACCAGAGTTTCTCCAGTCTTTCTTCAAGCATAAAGCCAATCACTAATGCAGTGGAGCATGGCTTGGTCCATTTAGTGACTGCAAACATATAATTCACCGCTGATTTGATTATGCCTCTGAGAAGTGAAGAAAATGCTAGTGTTAATAATTACCATCAGTGAGTAAAATGCTAGTGTGAATAACTACTATTATTCATTCACGCACTCATTCATTTTCAAAAAATATCTGCTACGTTGCCAGGAACATATTCTACAAGCCAAGTGCTATGTCCAGCATTGGTTAAACGGTGAAGAACATTACAACCATGTTCCCTAACCTCTTGAATCTTTCAGTTAAAAGGGAAAAAAGAAACACACACATTTACAAATTGTGACAAGTCAAATGAAGGAAAAGGCCAAAAAGCCAAAAGAGAAAATAACAGGGTGGGATGAGGGCATCAATGTTATATAATATGTGAGTAGAAGTTTATGAAAAGGGTACTGTCAATAGGAGGTTGAGAGAGAAGGTATAACATAGGATGTGTGAGATGATGTTGGAGAAATAGTCAGGAGCCAGGGTACTGTAGGCAGATTAAGAGGTTAGTCTATAATTCTACATAGAATGGAAAGCCATTAAAGGGAGTGAGTGTCTTACTTAATTTTTTGAAGACCACTCTGGCAGATGAGTAAATGGATCAGAGGAAGGAAAAATGGAAAGGTTAGCTGTGGGGAGGTCCAACTAGAGGGCAGTGGTTCAGAGAAGTAATGCTGGTGGCTTAGAATATAACAGCTCATGAAAAGGAGAAAAGCACATGAATATGAGTATCTCAAAATTCAATTTTTCTTTAAAAAATAAAAGCAGGAAGTACTCTTTTACAACGGAGAGAATTTAATCTATGGAGTTGTTAGCCAGACAACGGAAGATCTGAAAAGACAGTAGGGGAAGGTAAGACAAACTAGAGATTAAACAACAGCAAGAAGCCTTAATCTTTCTCAACTTGAGGAAGCAAGACTGAAGGAAGAAGAAGCAGTGCTATTGGAGGTCCTGGGTCAGGGTCACCTGGCTAGAGGCTGGACCCAGGGTGAAGACACTCCTAAAATGGAGTGGAGGAAGAAATACCCTAGTCTCTCCTTTCCTCCTGTTCTCCATTATCCTATCAGTGCCTTGAATTGGTGGAACACAGCTGGAAGCCAGCTGACAAGGAAGCCTGGGAACATAGCTTTCAGGGCTAAATCCCCTTTAACATAAAACAAAGCAGAAAAGGTGAGGAATGGATCTTAGTGCAAATAGGCCCAGGACTGATATAATATGATATATGTATTTTAAGGTAAAATTGATATGACTTGGTGATGAGTGGGATGTAGGGGATGAGCAGGAGTGAAATGTCAAGAATGATTGCTAGGTTTCTGGCTTGAGTGGCTGATACTATCCACAGAACAAAGAAGACATGAGGCAGAAGTATATTTGGTGAGGAGAAGCACAAAAAATTCAGTTTGGGAGATGTTAAGTTTGAGGTGCCTTGTCCATGAGATGTATATATCCAAGAAGTGATCTGAAATCGGCAGTTGCATTTATAGATCTTGAGCTCAAAAGAGAAGATGTCAGAGCTGAAGAAAAACTATTTGGTTTGGACAGCTCCATCATTTAGATTGCATTTACAGCCATGCAAATCTATGAGGTCACAAGGAAGAGAATTTAGAATAAAAAAAGGACTCAGGACTTATCTCCAATGAAGCCCAGCATTTAGAGGTCAGACAAAGGAGAAGAAATTGAAAAGGAGATGGAGAAGCCCATGTTACAAAGTAAAACACTAAAACAAAACCGTCTCCAGCTACAGCCTATGTTTCCGCTCCCCTAACAACAGAATTTTTTGATCTAGTTGTGTTTACTAGCTGTCTCCAGTTCTTCTCCTCACATTGTATCCTGAGCCTCACCTGACCAGGTTTGTACACCCACAGCTCCACCACAGCTGCTGATGTTAATGAAGTCATTAGTGATGTCCACGTTGCTAAATGTGATAGTCAAATCCCAGTTGACCTTATTTGAGCTGTCAGTTGATCAATAGCTTCACTATTGATAACTATGCTGTTGCTAAATAATCAATAACTTTATTTTAATTAATAAAAATAATACATTAATTAATAGCTATTACAAGTGTAATCAGGGACTGCTTGGCAAACAAAACCAGAGCAAACCCGGGCAAAGACCCACTGCCTCCCTATCAGAAACATGGGACACGTATTTTCAGTCCCTGTTCCTCGATGCATTTATTGTGTACAGCTTTCAGTGTACCACATCCCCTAGTTTTCTTCCTAGGTACTTTCAGTTCTTCTCAGTCTCCCTTGCTGTGCCTCTCATCTTCCAGACTGCTACACTTTGGAGTCCCCTGGGGGCTCAGACTACTTTTCTTCTCTACTATACGCAATTTCCTGGTGATCTTATCCAATCTTATGACTTGCAAAGCAAAAATCAAACCCATTGTCGTTGAATCTATTCCAACTCATAGAGACTCTAAGGACAGGGCAGAACTGCCTCATAGTGTTGCCAAGGAGTGGCTGGTGGATTTGAACTGCCAACCTTTTGGTTAACAGCCAAGTTCTTAACCACTGTGCCACCAGGGCTAATCCATTCATATGCTGGTTTCTTTCAACTACAGCTCTCTGGTTTAAAACTCTCCCCCAAATCATATATTTAACTATACAAGAACCATCATCTCTATACCCAAAACCAAGCTCTGGTCATCCTCCCAAAATTTATTTTGACATCTACCTATTTCAGTTAATGCAAATACATCCTATCATGGTTTAGGTAAAAAATTTTAGAGTCTTCCTTGTGTTCTCTTTTAACACCCCACATCCAGCCCATCAACAAATGCCATCATCTGTACCTCAAGGTATTCCAGAATCTAGATGAATCTTACCACATCCACCCTCGTCCAAGACACCAGCATCTCTTTCCTGGACAACTTGAGCCACCTCCTTGCTTATATCCTTGCCCCCAAATAGCTTATTGTTAATTCAAAGGCCAGCATTACTCTGTGAAACATGTTGGATCTTGTCACTTATCTGCCAAAAACTTTCCACAAGTTCCCATCTCACTTAGAATGAAAAGTCAAAGTCCTAATGAAGTCTACAAAACCCTTCTCTCTTCCCTGTTCTCTTCCCCTGATATCACCCTCTCAGCCTTCTTCAGCCACATAGACCTCCTTGCATGTCCTCAAACAAGCCAGGCACGTTCCTGCTGTAGGATGCTTGTCCTGGCTATTCCCTTTGCCTGGACAGATATTCTGCCATTTATCCATATGGCTCCCCCTTCTCCTTTACTGTTCAAATGCCACCTTCCAATGACAATACCTTTCCATAGTTTTATTTTTCTCCTTAACACTTAACAGTATATTCGACTGTGTGGATCACAACAAATTATGGATAAAGTTGCAAAGAATGGAAATTCCAGAACACTTAATTGTGCTCATGATGAACCTGTACATAGACTAAGAGGCACTCGTTCTAACAGAACAAGGAGATACTGTGTGGTTTAAAATCAGGGAAGTTGTGTGTCAGGATTGCATACTTTCACCATTCTTATTCAATCTATATGCTGAACAAATAATCCAAGAAGCTGGACTATGTGAAGAAGAATGCAGCATCAGGACTGGAGGAAAACTCATTAACAACCTGTGATAGGCAGATGACACAACCTTGCTTGTTGAAAGCAAAGAGGATTTGAAGCATTTACTTACGAAGATCAAAGACTACAGCCTTCAGTATGGATTACACCTCAACATAAAGAAAGCAAAAATCCTCACAACTGGACCAATAAGCAACCTCATGACAAATGGAGAAAATACTGAAGTTGTCAAGGATTTCATTTTATTTGGACCCACAACCAAAGTCCATGGAAGCAGCAGTCAAGAAATAAAACAACGTATTTCATTGGGCAAATCTGCTGCAAAAGACATCTTTAAGGTGTTAAAAAGGAAAGATGTGCCTGAAGCAAGCCATGATATTTTCAATAGCCTCATATGCATGTGAAAGCTGGACAATGAATAAGGAAGACCTAAGAAGAACTAATGTCTTTAATTATGGTGTTGGCCAAGAATATTGAATATACCATGGGTTGCCAGAAGAACGAATATGTCTGTCTTGGATAAAGTACAGCCAGAGTGCTCCTTGGAAGCGAGGATGGCAAGACTTCATCTCACATACTTTGGACAAGTTATAAGGAGGGATCAGTCCCTGGAGAATGACATCACGCTTGGTAAGGTAGAAGGTCAGCAAAAAAGACCCTTGATGAGATGGATTGACACAGTGGCTGCAACAATGGGCTCCAACATAGCCACAATTGTGAGGATGGCGCAGGACTGGGCAGTGTTTCATTCTGTTGCACATAGGGTCACTATGAGTGAAACCCACTCGAAGAAACCTAACAAAAACAACAACGCTTATCATTATCTAGTAGACTATACATTTTTCATATTTATGTTATTATTTGTCTCCCTAAATTGAAGCGTAAACTCTATGAGATTGGGATTTTTTTTCTGTGTTTTTCATTACTATCTCCCAGCACTTGGAACTGTTTATAACGCAGAGTGTATTCTCCATAAATTCTTGTTGAATAAATGGTAAATAAGAATTGTGGGTCATAGAAGAAGAACAAAAAGCCAAGAGGAGAAGGTGTTTCAGGGCAAGGAGAATGATTAATGGTATCTGGTGCTATTGAGATGTCTCCTATGATGGGATTTGGCATCACGGAGGTCTCAGATTATATAAGAACATTTTCAATGAAGCAGTGGGGGAAGAGTCCCAACTAGAGTGAGTGAAGCCTGGATGGGAAGTGACAAAAGGGAAACTTCAGCATGCATAGGCAAGAAGCTTGGCAGTGATAAGAAGAGAGTAAGAACTGAAACTGAGGCAAATCAGCGTCATCATCAATATCCAATTAGCCAAGCTCCAAAACATAGCACTTTCTTTGATAGTCATCACTCAACTCTACTATCCAATCATGAAATCTTAACAATTGAATCTAAGAAAGACAACTTGATCTCATTTTTTCTTTCTATTTTCACAGTTTGGGCTCTTCATTTATTTCTAGTATTTCAATGGATTCCTTACCAACAGTAAATGGGCTGGCCTCAGGTTCACCACATTTTTGGAATTCCCCCAGGAGAAATAAATAAACCATGATCACGAAATTAACAGCAGTAAGGGCCGAAGAAAACTGACCAGGATAACAGATTAACCTTCCAACCCTTACTTCTATCAACTCAACAGTCCAAAACCAAGTCCAAAGAGGTACATATATAAAATTTAGGTCCAACCCTTACCAAGATCAATAATCAGTGGATAGTGAAGGTAAGGAAAATAGCTGTGGTATCCAGAATTTCCAGGTGACAGTCATTCTCAGTATATGGTACTTTTATAGTCCAGGGAGGGGGATTCAAGCGAAGACTTGAGAATCCTGGATGCAAGATCTATACCTGGACAAAAAGAAACTGACAGGAATAGATGAGAAAACTGTGGTTCTTATCCGATGGGCTGGAGCAATGAAATGGATGTAAAAGCCTGTTGTGTGCCGTCAATAGATTCTGACTCACAGCGACCCCATAGGATAGAGTAGATCCGCCCCATAGGGTTTCTAAGATGATATCTTTATGGAAACAGATTGCCACATCTTTCTCCCACAGGTAGGTTCAAACCACCGACCTCTTGGTTAGCAGCCAAGTGCTTAACTACTTCATCACCAGGGATCCTTGTGAAAACTAGAAAGAAGAAAAAAAATGGACAGCTAGAACTTGAGAAGAAATACCAGGGGGTCAGAGGAGTCCTATAGGATGAAGGTAGACAGGGAGATTACAAATCCAGATTCCTATGGGCACAGGACTCCAGGATCACAATTCTGAAATATTTTCAGATCTTAATTGCTAGACGCAAGGAAGCCCATAATGTTATCACCTGGCTTATTTTTATTGAACCAGGTTCTGAGCTGGTGAAAATCCTAATCATGGATGCTGAGGTGAGGCTAGGGCAGGCTGAGCATGACACTAACAGGTCTTTGTACCTTTATTCTCTCTTAAATTCCATTTTGCCTTACTCAGGGACAATATATTGTCTTCCTAAGGCACGTCTTATGCAGCCACTTTTTGAGATTTCAATCAACTTAATCATTTTCCATTGTATACAAGATAAACCCACACTCATAGCATGACATACCAGGCATTTCATAAACTGAGTCTAATTTATTTTTCAAATTTTTATGTTCCTTTTGCTCTCTCCACACTCTGACCAGGCAAAGAGGGCCACCCTTCCTTCCTGAATTCATTAAACTTCTCTAATGTCTTCACAACTGCAATTGGTTCTGTGGCAATGCTTCCCCTTCTCCTTTTTCTAGCTGAAGAACTCCTATTAATATGTCAAAATCCTTTTTACTGTCCACTTCTTCCCCCAGCAAGGAACAGAACTAATCATTTTTATACTCTTCTGTTTTGTTTGTTGTTGTAGTTTATTGCTATTATGAGGTTATATTTACTTATAGTTCACTTTGTTCCAAAAACAGGATTTAGAGCTCACGCACAGTTACAAAATATTAGAATTTTGTGGGGAAACAAATCCCCCCCACCACCAAAAAAAAAGCTCTAGGGACAGAAAATGGAACCAGGAATGAGAATGATACAAACACGCATACCATGAATCTGCATCCAGTTGCTAATGGGGGGGAATGGGGGTTGAGGCAGAAATTTAGCTTTAAGCTTTCTGGCAGCCAATATGAGGAGAGAAATGTGGTCAGTTAAACAATTTCTAGTGTCCGTAAAATGAACACTAAACAATTGGTTAGAAGAGGCATAATTATTCTTCACACTCACACAAGAAGATAATTTCCCAAGCGTTAACCTATGAAGAGTAAACTGTTTAATGCAACAGGAAACACCCTCTATTAACATCTCTGAGTCCTTTATTAATGGGTTGACCTGGGCCTAAGCCCCCACATGTCTGTCAGTTTGTCGTACTGTGGGGGCTTGCATGTTGCTGTAATGTTGGAAACTATACCACTGGTATTCAAATACCGGTAGGGTCACCTATGGAGGACAGGTTTCAGCTGAGCTTCCACACTAAGACAGACTAGGAAGAAGGACGCAGGGGTGTACTTCTGAAAAGAATTAGCCAGTGAAAACCTTACGAATAGTAGCAGAACATTGTCTGATATAGTGCCAGAAGATGAGCCCCGCAGGTTGGAAGGCACTCAAAATACAACTGAGGAAAAGCTGCCGCCACAAAGTAGAGTTGACTTTAATGATATGGATGAAGTCCAGCTTTCGGGACATTCATTTACTGATGTGGCACGACTCAAAATGAGAAGAAACAGCTGCAGACAACCGTTAATAATCCGAATATGGAATATATGAAGTATGAATCTAGGAAAATTGGAAATCATCAAAAATGAAACGAAACACATAAACATCTATCTATATGCGAGGCATTAGTGAGCTGAAAAGAACTGGTATTGGCCATTTTGAATTGAACAATCATATAGTCTACTATGCCGGGAATGACAACTTGAAGAGGAGTGGCATTGCATTTGTTGTCAAAAAGAACATTTCAAGATCTATCCTGAAGTACAATGCTGTCAGTGATAGGATAATACCCACACACCTACAAGGGAGACAAGCTAATATGACTATTATTCAAATTTACGCACCAACCACTAAGGATAAAGATGAAGAAACAAGATTTTTACTAACTTTTGCAGTCTGAAATTGATGGAACACGCAATCAGGATGCACTGATAATCACTGGTGACTGGACTGTGAAAGTTGGAAACAAAGAAGAAGGATTGGTAGTTGGAAAATATGGCCTTGGTGATAGAAACAATGCCAGAGATCGCATGCTAGAATTTTGTAAGACCAATGACTTCTTCATTGCAAATACCTTTTTTCAACAACGTAAGTGGTGACTATACACATGGACCTCGCCAGATGGAATACACAGGAATCAAATCTGCTACATCTGTGGAAAGAAACAATGGAGAAGCTCAATATCATCAGTCAGAACAAGGCCAGGGGCCGACTGCAGAGCAGACCATCAGCTGCTCCTGTGCAAGTCCACATAGAAGCTGAAGAAAATTAGAACAAGTCCACGAGAGCCAAAGTACAACCTTGAGAATATCCCACCTGAATTTAGAAACCATCTCAAGAATAGATTTGATGTGCTGAACATTTGACCAAAGACCAGACAAGTTGTGGAATGATATCAAAGCCATCATACATGAAGAAAGCAAGAGGTCATTAAAAAGACAAGAAATAAAGAAAAGACCAAAATGGATATCAGAAGAGACTCTGAAACTTGCTTTTGAAAGTTGAGCACCTAAAGCAAATGGAAGAAATGATGAAGTAAAAGAGCTGAACAGAAGATTTCAAAGGGCGGTTCGAGAAGACAAAGTAAAGTATTATAATGAAATGTGTAAACACCTGGAATTAGAAAACCAGAAGGGAAGAACATGCTTGGCATTTCTCAAGCTAAAAGAACTGAAGAAGAAAAATCAAGCCAAGAGTTGCAGTATTGAAGGATTCTACAAGAACAATATTAAACAACCTAGGAAGCATCAAAAGATAATGGAAGGAATACACAGAGTCACTATACCAAAAAGAATTGGTTGATGGTCAACCATTTCAGGAGGTAGCGTGTGATCAGGAACTGATGCTAGTGAAGGAAGAGGACCAAGCTGCACTGAAGACGTTGGCAAAAACAAGGCTCCAGGAATTGACAGAATACCAATTGAGATGTTTCAACAAATGGATGCAGCACTTAAAGTGCCCACTCATCCCTGCCAAGAAATTTGGAGGACAGGTACCTGACCAACCAACTGGAAGAGATCCATATTTATGCCTACTCCAAAGAAAGGTGATCCAATCAAATGCAGAAATTATCGAACAATATCATTAATATCACACACAAGTAAAATTTTGCTGAAGATCATTCAAAAGCGGTTGCGGCAGTACATTGACAGGCAAATGCCAGAAATTCAAGCCGGATTCAGATAAGGATGTGAAACGAGGGAGGTCATTGCTGATGCTAGATGGATCTTGGCTAAGAAGCAGAGAATACCAGAAAGATGTTTACCTGTGTTGTCTTGACGATGCAAAGGCATTTGACCTTGTGGATCATAACAAATTACGGATAACATTACAAAGAATGGGAGTTCCAGAACAATTAATTGTGCTCCTGAGGAACCTCTACCTAGATCAAGAAGCAGTCATTTGAACAGAACAAGGGGATACTGCGTGTTTTAAAGTCAGGAAAGATGAGTGTCAGGGTTGTACCCTTTCATTGTATCTGTTTAACCTGTATGCTGAGCAGATAATCTGAGAAGATGGACTATATGAAGAAGAACAGGGCATCAGGATTGGAGAAGACTCACTAACAACCTGTGTTACACAGATGACAAAACCTTGCTTGCTGAAAGTGAAGAAGACTTGAAGCACTTACTGATGAAGATCAAAGACCACAGCCTTCAGTATGGATTATACCTCAACATGAAGAAAACAAAAATCCTCACAACTGGACCAATAAGCAACATCATGACAAACAGAGAAAATATTGAAGTTGTCAAGAATTTCATTTTACTTAGATCAACAATCAACACCTAAGGAAGCAACAGTCAAGAAATCAAACAACGCATTGCATTGGACAAATCTGCTGCAAAAGACCTCTTTAAAGTATTAGAAAGCAAAGATGTCGCCTTGAAGACTAAGGTGCACCTGACCCAAGCCATAGTGTTTTCAATCACCTCATATGCATGTGAAAGCTGGACAAGGAATAAGAAAGACCGAGGAAGAATTGATGCCTTTGAGTTATGGTGTTGAGGAAGAATATGAATATACCATGGACTACTAGAAGAACAAAAAAATCTGTCTTGGAAGAATATACAATCAGAATGTTCCTTAGAAGCAAGAAGGGTGAGACTACCTCTCACATGCTTTGGACATGTTATCAGGAAGGACCAGTCCCTGGAGAAGGACATCATGTTGTGCAAAATAGAGGGTCAGTGAAAAAGAGGAAGACCCTCAACGAGATGGACTGACACAGTGGCTGCAACAATGGACTCAAGCATAACAACAGTTGTTAGAAAGTTGAAGGACTGGGCAGTGTTTCGTTCTGTTGTACGTAGGGTCACTATGAGTGAAACCGACTTGATGGCACCTAACAACAAAATTAACATCTCCACAAAAGAAATAACTATCAGTATCCTAGTATCTGCTTTAAGGACTGATAACGTATCAGTAAAGCATAGTCAATCAAAGCAATTCTATATAAGAGACTGGTTCAAATTATCTAATTCTCATTTCTTCTGACTTGGTCTATAGGGGCAATATTTTTGAATTAGTATTTCTACAAAACTCTCCAGATTCCTAACTTCCAAAAATTGCTCATTGTTGCATTCTTTTTTCATTTCTTGATGTTCATAAGCAAATTAAAACTCACAGGACCCACAGTTTACGAATTTCTATGGGAATGATCTAACCATTATTAGGAAATCCTTCATGAATGTTGTTTTTCTCATAAACTTGGAATGTACATAGTTTATGTTCCCGATGAAAGAGAGAAGCATATGTCTTAATACACAGTCCAGTCATCGAGTTAGGGTTGCCAATGGCATCTCTCAGTGAAAACTTGAATCACCTATCAAAGACGTATAACAAAATAAAAGACCACCCTACCTCAAATGTGAGGTGAGAAAAAGATAATTTATCAACAGGAAAAGATTTATTCTTATAAAATAATTTTTGTATTCTCACTAAAACTTATAAAATGAACCACTTTGGTTCCAGATTTCTTCTTCTCCTTGTATGATTCAAATAATTCAAGGCTTACCAAATTTTAAGGCAAACGAAAAGATTGCCCACCTTAGCCATAAAACAGTCTCAATAAGACACGCATATGATGCTCGCATTGGCCAGGGACTAATTCTCGTGCCCTCGTAAGAATGATAACCAAGCTGAAATAAATGAGATAGCTTGCTAAATGGGATTGCTAATGATATATCAGTTAAACATTAAGATACTTACATTTTAAGTGAGATGATCGACAATCTTTCATTTTGGCAGTAATTAGACAGTAGAACCAGTTGTCCATAAAGATAACTCCTAGATTATGATTATAAAATCAAAACCTTTGCATTTAATTTCATAAATTTGGATACGTTATTTAATCACACCAAATCTTAATGTATTGCTCTGAAAAAGGAGAGTGATAATGCTCACTTCACAGAGTTGTCATCAAGGGTTAAATAGAATGTTTGTAAAACCCCTAAGCCAGGGCCTAGAATGTGGGGCTTAATATTTGTTAATCTATTTTAACATACAGAATGTCAAGTCGGCCCAGAAATACTGACTGAAATGAGTTTGAGACTTACGATAATTGATTCTTTGATACATTTAAACTATTATGAGACTTTACAGCAACATTATAGAAATAAAACAGGAAGGCATTTCAAAATCTAGTACTTGTAGAACAAGCCATGTACCAGAAAATGCATACATTTTATTAACTGTGATTGATAGCTTGTTTCTACAAAACATAGGCACTAGAGCTCTTTTGTACTGTAGATATGGAGAGTATGAGTGTAAAGTAGGTAGTAAGAGTGGGATAGTGGGCATCCATTTTTTCACAAGCCTAGACATGCGCTTCGGCTGGGAAATACTTTCTCAACTTTAACTTTGGGGTTTAAATTGGAGCTCTTTTGGTTTATAAATCCTCCCCCTCACTTCTGTTTACTGTTCCAGGGGAGGACACACACCCAAGCTGGAGCAATGTTATGTCAACTTCCAGTCCTTCCCTACAAGTGATCACCAGCGATTTGAACAAGTATGGACTCCTGCTACCAATTACGACCCTGAAGCCTTTTCCTGGGATTTTTGAATTTGCGACCATAGAGAAATAAAGCAAGTCTTGGCTCTCTCTGGTGGTGAATTTGTGACATATAAACCAACACACAAGTTTCTTGCAATCTGACAATAAGAAATAGGAAGCAGAGGTAAGCGTGTTTATTGCGGGGGGAGCAGAGGCAATTAAAGAGAGACGCCTTCATCCTGAGTTCCTATCTAGCACCTGGCATTACACTCAGCTGATTGTCCTTCCTTCCCCAATGCATGCTATGTGAGTCAAGCAACTCGTCCTCTGGCCTAATCTAGTTCTATTTGTATTTCTGCTGCCTGAAACCATAAAAGTCCTGACTGATTCAAGTGGGTTGTAATGAGTTGAAGAAAAAAAAAAAAACAATACTCAGTCTCTGCAGGTGTCTATCTGGAGGCTACTCTGGTGAGAGCTGAAAGAGTAAAGAATTTAAACAAACAGTGGTTCAGGTCTACACTGTCACCATTACAGGTTAGTTATGAGCCCTTAAATGAATCAACTAATTAATTTAAGATTTAGATTCTTCATATGTGATTCAGTCAGGGACCAGTCAGGAGACAGAAGCCACTCCAGTCATTTTAACAGACAGAATTCTCTGTAAATAATTGTTAACTATGTGGAAGAAAGAAAAGAGTAACAGGAGAATTCTAGAGTATCACGCAGGTGGCAGCTTCAGGAAAGAGCCCCCACCTGTAGGGCCAGGGGAACTAAGGGAAGAGGTTGGAATTATGAACACTTACAAACGTGGAACAACAGCCCTGTGGTGCTGGGACACAGACCTATGAGTAGGTACTGCTCAGCTAGTGGCGGTGTCTCTCAGGAGACTGGTTCGCTAAGGGAGCCCCTGGGTGGTGCAAACAGTTGTTGTGCTTGGCTGCTAACTGAAAGGTTAGAAGTTCGAGTCCACCCAGAGGTACCTCGGAAGAAAGACTGTGATCTGCTTCCAAAAAATCAACCATTGAAAACTCTCTGGAGCACAGTTCTACTCTGACACGTTATGCGGTCGCCGTGAGTCAGAGTAGACTTGATGGCAACTGGTAGTGACTGGTGTGGTTCTCTGAAAAACTGCAAACTAGATTCAGCTACTGCTACAGGGAAGAACTACAGGGTGAAGAAGCGTTGCTGGGGTGATGCTACGGGAAGGAGAAGCAGTGGGGAAAAGCAAGTTATTTCCCTTCCTGCAGCCTTACGGTCTCGCTCTAGCGCCCTCTCTTGGTAGAGCCTAATATGGAGCCCTTTAACAAGGCAGAAATGTAATTTGCAGAATCGCAGCACAGCATCACAAAGTCAATGGTAGGAGGTGGGCATGAAGCTAAGAGACAACAGCTTAACAGCTTAATCTGTAAAGACAATGAAACATACTTCACTAGGATTTGAGAGGGGCTGCATAATGATATAAGCCTAAGAAGAACATTAATGAAAAGGATTAGATGTTCAATAAACATTATTTCCCCTCTTCCAGTGAAAATCAGCCCCATGAGGCTGCTTGAAACAATGGTCGAGTTGCCTAGGTTTTGCTCCTCCATGACGAAGTACTAGCCGTTAGTCCCCATCCTGGTTAGTAGGTGATGCCATATTAACCAGTTGCTGATGAGTCAACTGCAACTCACGAAGACCCCATATGTGTCAGAATAGAACTGTACTCAATAGGCTTTTCAATGGCATATTTTTTGGAAGTAGATTGCCAGGCCTTTCTTCCGAGATGCCTCTGGGTGGACTTCAGCCTCCAACACTTTGGTTAGCTGCTGAGAATGTTTACCGTTTGCAACACCCAGGGACTGATGCCATATTAGATGGCACAAAATCAACTTCCCAAGCTGTAGCTGTAATTATTCACTTGCAGGCTATGCCCTATAATTCCTATTTTCCTTTATTTTTCATCATTTCCCTTCTTATAATATCGTTATCAGCTTTTGCCTGCCTTCAAACCCAATACATATTCTTTTCCCTCATGGAAAAAATTCTGAATGTTCCAGCCCACAGTTACTTTTCATCCTCTTAGCTCCTAGTACATTGACTATGTTATTCCTCATTTTCAAATGATATGACTTGTAATGTAGCTGAGGTCCATAGCCAGGCTCAACTCAATCTGAACTACAAAGAAGAGGGCAGATATGTGAAAGAATTGGTAGAAAACTGGTGGCCTGGGCACCAGAGCCAGCCATGCACTCTATACCCCTGGCGGGATTAGGAAGTAAAGCTGGAGTAGTATGCTCTTACTGGTACCCAGCAGCCTGCAAACCTCCAAACTCTTGCATCTTAGGGATTGGACACTAATAAATTATTCCCAGTTCTAATTGTTTGTGAGGAAGGACCTAAGAATATCCTGCTAATCTAAACATGCATTAGTTCTGAGATTGGGCATACTTTAAGTCTGAATGAGGCTGCACTAGGCTATCATTATAGGCTGCTGGAGTAAGGCTAAATTTGCCATTGCTTAGATTAGACAATGCCTTATATCCTTCTGGATCGTTACCCTAGTTCTTTATCTGAGCTGCTGCGTGTGGAATAATTATATTAATTTTTCTGTATGGAGTTGTGCCTTCCTTATGGATTGAGAAGAAGACTTTTCCAGTATTTTATCAGCTTTCTCCCAGTACTGAACCTAATGTTTGCTCTGGCTAAAAAATCTGAAGTATTATCTCATTGTACAGAATGGGACATCATTAGTGAAGATCATTCTACCCATGGTAGAATAGCCAAAGCCTAAATAACCCAGAAACTATATGGATAAGCAAAAAGTTCTACAGGTGAATATTGCATTCTTCATGGAATAAACCCTTCCCTTGGAAAGATTTCTTGTGACAGGTGATAACAATCTTCCCCAATTACTTGTAAAAGTAAGTTGACAGGACTAAATTTCCTTTGGAAGTACTCTATTAAAAACATCTCAACCTATGTTTACTGTCAAGCCAGGAATTCATGCCAGACAGGTAGAATCACTTTCCTTTATAAACCTATTGTTAGTATCAGATAGACGACCCAGGTCTGCAAAAAGAACTTTCATTAATGTTCACACATTATCTAAACCTATTTCCTTCCAATCGATTCCAACTCATAGAGTCAAATATTTTATCTCCTGGTCCCTTCTTAGATAATCCCAATGAAAAATATGGCTACCATTTGTTATACCATATACCAAGGCCTATACTAACTGGTTTATACATGCATTTGACACTGAGATCAAATACTTACATGAGTTATAAACGACCTTTGATAATTTTTAGGCCATTTTATTAATGCCAAGTGTACTCGTTGTTTGTCGACTTTTCTAGAAATGTTTACTGAATGCAGTGACTTCTTCTTGGTTCCTTGGTTTCTCCTTTCCAGGCAAGCAATCAGTAGTGAAATGAGGAAAGATGGTTTCAAAACATACAAAACCTGTTCCTTGTGTAGATACAGCTTAAAGAATATAAACAGATGGGTTTCTCCCACAAGGACAGGTCATCATACCATCGGGGGAAAATGAGTTGGCTGCTGCTGAGTTAAGAAGCAATGAAGTCATTGCTATGCACATAATTAAAATGTGATATTTCAAGAGGAGTGAATCCAAGGAGGAGAAAAGAAAAATTACAGATAATACATACTGTGGTTGTGGTTTTGAATTAATATGTGCCTGGGTACAGAAGAGGCAATGCAAACAAATGTCAGACATCAAAAATAGGTAAAATGGCAATCCTTTTAACTCATACCCTTCTCCCCCGCCTCCCACCCTACATACACTTAAGGGTAGTATTTATTTTTGCTAAACTCGTTTGAACTGTGTAAGTGTTGTTAGCTGACTGGATTAAGGATATATAGAATAAATTGACGCACACCATTCTGATGCCTAAGAAAAGCCTTGATCACTGTTTAATAAGGCAACACTGGCTTAGGTCATGTGCCTGTGGATGTTGCAACAACAGATCTTACATCTGTATCTGAATTACTAAGTAGACCAATTCAGAAGAGAAACTTATCAAGTCATGGCAGTTACTCAGCTTACACAGTTATTCTCCTTTCTAGGCAGCCTTGTTGTTATTCGCTGCTGTCCAGGTGGCTCCCAATTCATGGCGAACCCATGCAGAATGGAATGAAAGTCTGCCATTCCCACAATTAGCTGCAGATAGGACCGTAGTGATCCATAGGGTTTTCATTGGCTGATTTTCAGAAGTAGATCACTAGGCATTTCTTCCTAGTCCATCTTAGTCTGGAAGCTCCTCTGAAACCTATTCAACATCATAGAAAGATGAAAGGCTCAACTGACTGGCAGGTGATGGTGGCAAGGGATTGAACCCATTTCCCACATGGAAGGTGAGAATTCTATCAGTGAATCACCATGGCCCCCTTAGGCCTAGAGAAAGGAGGGAACACTATAGGATTTTGAACAATGGACCCTGTCTCCTTCCTGTCCAGGAAGCTGCCTAGTGAGGGGAAAACAGCAGATGCACCAGCAACCGTTATCTTAGGTAAAAGATGCTTTTCTTGGGACCATTTCAGTTCCGTGTTTACAGCTCCTCTGAGGCTATATCTATATGATGACAGGCTTTCTGGTGAAAGCTGAGAAATTCAATTGCAAATCTGGATGCTACAAAATGTGTGGCTATTTGGCAATGTGAGGATCAAACATCTGGATCTTTGACTCGGTGTTTCCATTTTCACCCAATATTTTCATATCGTGAAAAACATCAATTCAAAAAAAGCAGCCAATCTGGTGTTTTGGCTTTCCTTCTCAGCCAATTTGTATGTCAGAATGGTTGATCCAATTGATGGTGCTGTTTTAGATGGCCAAAATGAACAAATAAAGATAAAAATAGTAGGTAAGGTGGCTGTTCTGATTGGTTTCAACCAATATGGTGGTGTTATAAACTCTGATAGTGTTTTACAAACGCAAATAATTTTTGACAGCTCAGAATTCGGTAATCACTCAGAAGGTAGATGATCATCATTTTTCTCCATTTCTTCAGATAAAGAAATGGGCACTGAAAGTAATGGTTGCTTTGGAAAACATGGTGTTCATTCTCTTTTAGAATTTCTGTGTTCCTCCCTCAGTGGGCCATTAAACTGGCAAATGAGACCAAACTGCGGATGAGTAAACACAGAGACAGAGCACTGCAGCTTATCCTTGGGATTCTATGGAGAAAGAATACTGCAGGACTACATAGACAAGAAAGGAAGAAACATATTCTCGAAATTCTGTCTTACGTGCCCCACATTAAGACCTCCAAATATTCGAATTCTGAAGAATAGCCCAGAATTTTTTAGGCTATAAATCAGTGTTGATAATCTCAATCTATCTCATTTTAGAAAACAAGTACAAATCAGGATAAAAAAATATAGAAAACATAGATCAAGATAGAAAATATTGAGGGTTTGGTATGTTTTTTCTACAATTACAGCTGAGTAGTAGATAAAATATTAAAGTGGTAGAACTTCTAGTCAGGGAATAGATTGATTTGGGGTATATTTAAGTAATTAGGAACTGTTTTAAAAGACGTGATTATCTATCTAAGGAACTGACCTTTGCATATGATACATCATTCTTTTCAAATTAAAATTACCTAGGTCTACAAATACAAGTAAAACCATTTTTGTAGTCCTCTATCTAGAATTCCAGATGACGATGATTCTATAGCTGCCTTCAAGGCATTTTTTTCCCCCTCTGGCAATGAATCTGATGATATGGAAAGATTAAAAAAGAAAAAAAAATACTAAGTCAAAGAATAAAATTGAAATAATATTTAAGGAAAATTATTTTCTTTCCATGTATTTTTAAATTTTACAACTTTCAAAATAGCCCAGCATACAGTACCCCTCAGATTGAGTGACTCATCTCCATTGCCACACACTTTCTTTAAAAACAGAAAAATCATTTTTGAAAATGATCAAAACATAACATTTTGCTGGAACAGATGCCTTGCCTGTGCTCTGTAACACATTTTTGTAGTATTTAAAATGAACGTTTCAGTTTTAAACACGGTATGAGTAATCACCAATGAGTAGGAAAAGCGGGCCCTGGCGGAATCAAAGTCAAGGTCTTTCTCTGCACCGTTTGGGAGAACCACTATAGCTGAAGCTGTGTACACACCTAACGTTTCTCATGGGTCAGCCCTTCTCAAGATCGCTTCTCAATGAGAACCAGTGTTTTTGAAAAATTGTCTTGAGTTCAAAGAAAGGGGAGTAAGGTTTAAGAGAGGAGACCCCTATGCACTTTTTGGTGATCTATTTGTTATTTTATGTCATTTTATTTTTGCATTTCCTCTTATATTTTGTACTTTCTTTTAAGTATCACCTGCATTGTAACCCTTCAGGACACATTTTAAATCCTAATTTAGTATAAAGTGTCCTGATTTACGTGTGTTGTTCCAACATAAATATTAACAACGGTCCCTCTCCCCTTTAAAATTGTCTTGATTTGGAGAATAACATAGTTACCCTAAGTATAACAATCCTCTGCCCAGGAGAAACATACACAGTAGTTTATTTTCCTTGTTGTTTTACATTTTCTAGATTAATGGATTTAGTGATGACTGGATTAAAAATAGGTGACACTTTAGATCATACAGACTTTCCTAAATTTCTACAAGTTTAGCATCTTGTGGAGACTGGCTAACTAGGTGATCCTTTTACTTTTCACCAAGGTAAGCGATCAGTCTGGCTTTGCCATGTGTTATTCTACCAGTTGTCACATGGTAGATGGCTGCTGTAACCAGCCTGGTTGCTGTCCTTTCCTCCCTCACTGCCAGCTCTGTGTGCATTCCTCTGAAACCTGAGAGTTGGGTTGAAGAAAGCATTTTCCAGGATAAAGGTTTTATGGTCACTGTGGCATACTAGGATCATAAGGACTTTCTAATCATAATCATAATAACAGTAACGATTATTCAGTGTTGGGCTATATTTAGTAGGTCTAAAGTGCTCGTGCTATTAATAAATGTGTAGTTCATTTCTAACCGTAACACACATGTAAATTTTAGCCTGATAGGGGCCTCAGAATTTCTTTGTCCTGACAAAGCTTCTCAAATTCTCTAACTTCTCATCTTGGATGGGAAATGTGAGATTCATAGAGAGAAATTACCGGACTAGTATTCCAATTCTGAAAAGTTTCTAAATGTGTAAGGCAATTGGATAGAACTTAAGATTTACTGTTATCATATGTCAGTCCACTAGAGTTTTGTAATAACTATCGTTAATGTAGTAACAAAAAGCCAGTGGAAATGCAGACAGAATGTGGAGTCATAAATGTCATCTCAGGATGCATAGTGTTGCAATTTACAGTAAACCACTGACACTTCACCCTGTTTACATTAAGTCTTGGTCTAGAAATGCTTCCCAGGGGCTCAATCACACATTACATAATACTGAGCTTTCCAGAGAAGAGTCATGGCTCACGCCCTTCAGAGCAATAGAGTGAATGTATAGAAAGGATAAAGCCAGGAGTGGAGATAGATAGAGATAGGGGCTATGCATTCTTATGTCTTTAGGTCATCCTGACTTATCATTTCTTTTTGGAAAGTACCATTTAAGTAGATTCTTAAATTGCACAAGACACCCAGTGTCTCTCCCTAGTTGACAACATCTATAAACGGGATGGGGCGGGGAGAGGGGGGGTTATATTGTAAGATAGAATGTGGAAATGGAGAAATTTATAAAACAGTAACCCAAGCAGAAACTGCCTAACTCTATTGTTTCCACTGCAACTCTGAAATAAAAAATGACTAATATATTTTTACAGAGTGTTTACAATTTAATTGATCTTTATTCTTCCTTATGTGGAGAAGTGTGTACACATGCTAAGTGTCAGGAAGTCAAGAAAACATGACCTTTTGGCATCTAATAACTTACAATGCTGTTGAGGGTTGGCAATATGAAGCCATTGTCATACGTTATTTAAAAAGAAAAAAAAAAACCAAACCCGTTGCTGTTGAGTCGATTCTGACTCATAGCAACCCTATAGGACAGAGTAGAACTGCCCCCATAGAGTTTCCAAGGAGCGCCTGGTGGATTAAAACCGCCAACCTTTTGGTTAGCAGCTGTAGCTCTTAACCACTACACCATCAGGGTTTGCATCATACATTACAAGAGTAAATAATTCTTTGCTAAAATTGTGTCACATAAGAACATGTAACACACAGTATGATGCTACCCCAGATATTTAGAATACCTCAAATATCCCATAAGTATCATGATTTCTATTATACATCTTGCCATTCTTTAGTAGGACCCTATTGGTCAGGCCTAACATTCTAAGTTTTGGCTTAGAAAATGCAGTCACCATTGACATCACCTAGAAACGTCGAGGGCAGCTAGAGAACAGTTACAACAATGAATATGTGCATATTCTGTAAATGAGACAAGAAAGATGAGAAACAATCTGGGTCTTAAGGAGTTATGGATTGGTTAAAGAGGGAAAGTTGAATATTTTGGGCAATGGGAACAGGACAGGGAGGGCTTAGGAAAATGTGGGACAGTAAGTACGCTACTCTGGCTATGTGAGGCAGTAGGAGAATGGAGATAATAAGGTTTTTTGATTGAGAAGTCTAGAAGATTTTTAAAACCAGACAAATAGGAAATACTTTACTTGTGGAACCACTGAAGGCTTTGACCAAGGGATGATAGCTTATCACTGAATTCAGAAAGTTTGGTCTGGCAGTGATGTGGAATAAAGTAGGGAAAGGGTAGAGTAGAAGAACCCAGCCCAGATGTTAGCGTAGTAATCTAGTTGTGAAGTGATACAGACCTCAAAGGCTAAGTTTTTTTCAGTCATACACAGATACTATATTTTGCTGTTGACTTATAATGCCCGATTTAATCATTCATCTACCTCACTGCTCAATGACATAGGTTTGAGTGAAGGCACTTTGTAAAATCAAACCACCTCAAATAACAGTGTCATCATCATTTAGAATGTTCTAAAGAGCACCCCATAGTATCTTAAAACAATTGTAAAATGGGTGGCAGAAATGTTTTAAGCACTGGCATCATCAAAGATTAACTGTCTTATATCAGTATATGAGCATTTCCTAAAGTGTACTGCATGGAGCACTGATTCCTCTGGATGTTAACAGGTATTAGAGCGGAGAAAAGGATTTCATGTTTACACATATCTAGAATGCTGGGGTCAGTGAAATGAAACAAAACACTTACTGCAGGAGTTCTCAGAACATTTAATATGTGATGCCCTTTGTACACAGTAATGAGGGAGTCTATCAGGCAGCACTTGCAATGGATTTGACCATGACAGTCTTCTCTTCTGTAGCATCTCCTGGGATGAAGGTATCATTGAATGCACATTGGAAAATGCTCACATGTGCAAATAAAATAATACAATAGAGTCTTATGTGTGGTAGAGATACGTAGATAAAATATAAAGATATGTACATGGATAATTTCCTTAGGATGAAATGGTTTCATAACTGCAAGAAATTCAAGTTATTCACCCTTTGCTAATTGTCTTTGACTTTAAGCCTTGTCAGAATTCTTCTGCTTATTAAATTCATAAACTCTCCTTATGAGGGATTGGTGAGGCCGGCTTCCCTGGAGTGGCTCACCCACTCACAGCCCCCGAATTAGGGTGTTCATCATCTGAGTGTTTTTCTTCAAGCACACAAAGAAACTATTTTCTGCTGGGTATGGGCTTCCCCTGACCTCCCACCCATCCTGTTAGGTAGAGAGTCATCCCCAAAGAGATGTGTCATTCTTGGAACAGAACATCCCTTGGCGAAGGCTCAGTGAGTAATCATTCAGCTAGAAGCATAAATTCACCCCGAGGGTCGGAAAACCCATAGCAAAAGAGAAGAACTGGCAAAGGGAATTGCATTCCAGGCTATTAAAGTAGACCTAGGCACCAGAATGAAGGTGATGACATGAAACGAAGGGAGTTCTCCAAAATTCAAGTCTGGCGCTCTGGGTGATAAACTCTTGACCAGGTCGTGATTAACCCTTTAGTCACTCAGGAAGAGCTAATCCTTCCCTTTTACTCAGGACAGTAAACTGGTTGACCTACCCTGAGCCATTTCCTGTTTACTTCTTGGGGATGATGGGGAACACAAACTTTCTTTCTTTTTTCCCTTCCTGCCTTCTCTACTCCTTTTCCATGCATGGCTATAGCGTTGACCCTGCAAAGAACATCAGACTGAGGATTTGTCAGAGCTCAGGACTCTCCTGTGAGTCAGACCAGCCTACCTGCAGCCAGACAGGCCCGGGGCAGGCAGAGTTGGCAGCAGCCTCGCTCTGTAGGTTGGAAAGGGAGCTGAGAGAGCTGTCCTTGACGCAGAGTCTGGTGGGTAAGTTTCTGCTGGGTGGGCTAGGCATGGGTCCAACAGGGATCAACATGTTCTCCTCGCGATTCAGGCAGACGCCTAATACCAGGGGGGATCCAAGCTGGAGCCGCCCAACAGGTGGGAAGACCATTGCTCAGATATTCAGACTGGCCTAGGGCTTGACTGTCAAAGAGAACGGATATGGAAGGGGCTAGGACATGGGCTTGTGGTCTCATTTTGGCCCCTTTTAACTGTGTAATTGTGGGCAAGTTACTTAACCTCTCTGAGCCTCATTTTTAGATAACGTTACTAAGTTTTCTTTTTGTTTGTTTTTTGAATTTTTTTTGGTAAGAATTAAATGAAGTAAAAATATCTAACACTTATTCAGCACCTAGTATATGCTAGGTAGTCCCTGGGTGGTGCAAATGGTTAATGTGCTCAACTGTTAACTGAAAAGTTGGAGATTCAAGTCCACCCAGAGGTTCTTTGGAAGAAAGGCCTGGCGATCTACTTCTGAAAAATCAAGCTATTGAAAGCCCTATGGAGCACAGTTCTATTCTGACACACGTGAGGGTGCCATGACTTGGAATTGAATCAAGGACAACTGGTACTAGGTATGCTAGGTACTGTGCTAAAACCCTGCTATGCGTAATTACAGTTAATCCTCACAACAATTCTATGGGATAGGTGTCATGATGCTCTTCATTCATATGAGAGGAAACTGGTGCTCAGGACACCCGCTGGTAAGTGATAAATCAGCTCTTACTTCAAGGACCAATGTTTTAGCCAAATGCAAACTCCCTGTCAGAAACGTGACTCTTCCCTGATGGTAGGATGCTTCTGCTGGCTTCTTTTGGGGTTGGGGATGATATTGCTAGCCCACCTTCCTAGTGGTTGGCCCCAATCCTTGAGGGCAAGACGATAGCAAGGTTGTGGTATTGTTAGTCCAACGAAGGAGTTGGGGAATGCCTCAGTTTGTTTAAAAGGCGTCACCCTTTAGATGGCAGCACACAGTAGGAAGTTCTCCATGGAACCCTGGTCTTAAAATGGGACTTCACAAAGGTGGGCAGATAACAATGGAGGAGCCCATGGGTCAGCCCTGGCACAGTGACCCTGGATTAGTTTCCAGTACAATCCAGTACAGGCTGTTCAAGAAAGAGTCGGGCAATCTGCTACATGAAAGGTGATTGAATCTCAAAGCCCACTGAAGGAAGCATGGGAGACGAGGACAGAGTATCACTCAAGAACTGGGACTAGACTGAACTTGTGGGTTAGGGACACTAATGAACTTCTGTGAGGATCTAGTGGGACAGAGTGTCTAGAAATGAGGTGGGGGTGACAGAATGGGCAGTAGGATATATATAAGTGGTTAACTTAGAAGAGTAGTTTTGCAGCTTTGTTTGAAAAGAATCTTTTTCTAAGTTTTTAATCCTTAGAAAATTTTATTTAATGATTTGTAAAGTGTTTGTTCATGCAAATTAGTCAACACCGATCTTAAATGAATGACAATCTAAAACATCAAAGTTTGAGTAAATTCATAATTATTTGCAATGATTTGAATGGATTGTATCAGGTTATATAAATGACCCAAAGATCTTGTGGCTTAAATCCAGAACACTAAGGTTAAAATTCATTCCGGGTTATTTCTTTGATAATGTGTTGTTTAGTGTGGTATGGCATAGTATGGAGTACTATAGCATAGTATATTGAAGTGTGTTATAGTGTAATGTAAAATAGTGTCGTTCAGAGCAGTGTAGCATTGTGTGGTGTGAGTAGTTTAGAGTACTATTGTTGTGGTGTGCTGTCAAGTCGATTGCCATTATAGAGACCCTATAGGACAGAGTAGAACTGCCCCATGGGGTTTCCAAGGAGAGGCTAGTGGATTTGAACTGCCGACCTTTTGGTTAGCAGCCAAGCTCTTAACCACTATTCCACCAGGGCTCCAGTATAGTGTAGTATAGTACAGTATAATGTAGTACAGTATAGTATAGTACAGTACAGAATAGCATAGTGTACTATATAGTGAAAGAACTGCTGAGCTGGAAGTCAGGAAACCTGGGTTCTTATGTTTTCTGTGCCATTAATAAGCTGTACGACCTTGGATACATCACTCAGCCCTTTTTGGCTGAAGTTTCCCGTAACATGTAAAATGAGGGCCTGGAAAAGATGATCTCGAAGGTCAGTCCTGAGACATCTCACAGCTTTGTCTTACTCATGAGAGCCCTAACAACTTATATTTCCTGCCAAGATTTAGAGGTTCCCTTTACAGATTTTCCCCAAGTTTAGAATGCCAGATAATGTTCCTGGAAGAAAGTGAAAAAGGGAGAAATCCATAAATAGATTTTAGTACCAATCCAACATTAGGAATTGAATTAAATGAAAGGTTAACTTATTGCAGTCCAATCCTGGTCATAATTCTTTGTTAAATGAAAAGTTTTCTTAGCCAAAATACTGGGAGGTCTGGGTGGCTGGAGTTTAGTCCCAGAAAGCTCCCTTTGTTACACTCGTGGTATGGACACTCACAGTACCTGGAGAGTAAGCAGTCCATTGGGTCAAAATTGCTGGATCAGATTATTGTAGCAACCCAGATCTCTATGATTACTGTTACCGACAGTAAATTTTAATGATTTCTCTGCTGGCAGGATTATGAATTGGTACAATATTTACAAGTCAATTATTAATTCCAACACCCGTTGCCTTCAAGTCTATACCGACTCATAGTGACCATATAGGCCGAAGTGGAACTGCCCCATAGGGTTTCCAAGGAGCAGCTGGTGGATTTGAACTGCCAACCTTTTGGTTAGCAGCCTAGCTCTTAACCACTGTGCTACCAGGGGTCCAATGATTAATTAGTTTACCTAATAATAAGTGTACTAGATTTAAAGTCAAATTATATTTTTATTAAAAAATATAGTGGTCCCTTGCCCGACTCCTTTTCACTTGCTCCAGTCCTCCAGCCTAGAGCAACCATCTTTGACTCTTTCAGCTATTGCCTCTGGTACTTGCACTTCTCATATTTCTTAATGTTACATTACTATCTTTTGATTTATAAATTTTAGACATTATCTGTTGACTTCCTGTATTGCTATATTAGGATTTAACTCTCTAATACCACCATTCACTCTGTGTCCACTCTCCCATACTCATAGATAGTTATACTGTTTGGGGTTGAATCAATAGTCAGTGTTAGCATTATTATGCCTGTGAAAATTTTATTCACAGCTGAGCATTATGGTGTACTATGATTCTGTTTCCTTTCTTACTTTTGCTTTTCTAAAGTTAATAGATGCCTTGGGTTTTTTTCTTTAATTTTCTTAGTTTTTTTTTAATATGTTTTGTTAATTGTTTAAAAACCTTTCAAAAACATGTCAGACTCATTTTTCATAAGATAAATCACATCAATAACCTTTCAATCCCCTGTTTTTGTTTTGCTTTCTTTTGAGACATCTCTAGGCTTTTTCCATAGCTGTCATCCTGGAACTTCCCTTTGTCCATCATCTTTGGAATTCCCTTCACCTGTCTCCTTTTATGGGTTTCTTATTTCTCATTACTTCACCTTTAATGACATACTTCTCTGTTTTGGAAAAGAAATTCCTTTATCCATTCTATTGGGTTAAAAATATAGTATGAGACCAGAGGGCGGGGTGATAACAGTCCTCAACATGCCTGTCTTTTGAGTCACAATGTCCCAATCTTGACTAGCTTTTCTCAACCCTTGGGGCACTGCTGTTATCCTGGGATCTCCCTTCTTTATCATCCTGGATATTTCCTTGCTTCTCTTCTGTGTTGACTCTCCTGTTTTCTCAACCATGTGTCTTCCTTTTTCTAGATTACTGCCTCCTCTGGTGGAGAATATCTAACAGTAGTTTCCTGCGAAAAGATACAGGACAGGTAAAATATTTGAGACTTTGCATGTTTGAAAATTTCTTTATTTTTACCCTTCCAATGGATTGACAGTTTGGCTAGGTATAGCATCTTAGCAGAAAATTCATTTTCCTTCAGAATTTTAAAGGCATTGCGCCATAACTTTCTTGCTTCCAGCCTAATCTATAAAAGTCAGATTTCATAATTATTCTTGAGCCTTTGTAAGTACCCTCTTTTTTTTTTTTAAATCTCTGAAGGTTTTTAAAATTGTTTGTTTGTCTCCACTATTCTGAAATCTCACAAGATGCTTCTTGGTTTGAATCTATTTTTATCCATTGTGTTGAGCACTCTGTAAGCTTTTCAATCGTGTGCTTTTTCAATTTTGAAAAAAATAATTATTTGATGATTTCCTTCAATCCATTTTGTATGTTATCTCTTTCCGGAGAAAAAAAAAAAATACAACTGTTGGTCCTTCTGGGTCTTGTCCTTTACTTTTTTACATTTTTTCCCCCTGGTTTTCATCTCTGTTTCTTTACTTTCTTTCTTTTTTTTCCTGGAAGGATACCTCAACTCTATTTTTTAACCCATTATTGAATTCTGTTTCTGCTATTTATAATGTTTTTTTTTTTAATTTCCAAGAGTTATGATTTGTTCTCTGAAGATTCCTTTGTTTATGTATGCAGGTAGTCCTCAACTTACTACGTATTCGAGTTACAACAAATCAAACTTAGAACCGCACTTTTTTTTTTTTTTTTGGTACATCTTATCATTAGTAATGTGTTGCAGCACATAATTTGCTGATATTATCATTCTCAGATGTTCATGTGCAGATGTTCAATTTTATGATTTACTGTTCAAAACACTGCTGGATTTATAACGATACTGATAACAAAAAACAATAGTAATGAAAACTAAAAAAAAAAAAAAAATGAGGTATTTGACTTACATCAGAACCCACTTACGACAGGCTTGTTGGAACTGAACCCAGTCGTAAGTGGGGGACTATCTGTAATATTATTCTTGTTTCATGTATTTCAAATTTTGCCCAATTCTTTACGTGTTTGTGTGTGTGTGTGTGTGTGTGTGTGTGTGTTTAATCTGTGCATGGTTTTGTTTCCTCCAAGTTGATTTTTTTCTGCCATACTAAGTGATTTATCAGTTGTCCGTTTGTGTTTTTGCTCATGATTAAAATGGGAAACTAAAAAACCGATTATATTCTCAGAGTGTGTAGGGGAGTGTGTCAGTTTGGAGCTTCACTTTGTTGGGAAAACTGAAGTGTGTGAATTTTCTCACTTTTTTTTTTTTTTTTTTGAGGGAGGGGCTGGCCAGATTATGCAGAGAATACTTTTTCAGAGAGAATACTCTTTTAGTTTTATACATAAAGTTCTAGAGGTCAGAATTCTGGGTGTTAAGTAAATAACAAAGCTTCAGAGATTTATTGTTGAATACGTAATTTGTCAATTCATCCTGCTGTTTTCAGTAAAGCACCCATGTCCTCCATTGTGCCAGTTGAGGCCCTTAGGCCAACTCCTTGTTTTACCCTCTACAAAGAATAAATCTTTATTTCTGCTGAAGTGGGAAAGGGAGTCACCCAGAAGTATTGTGTGGTACAGGCAGTAACTTAAGGATCTAAGTACTTCTCAGACAGCTTGCTATCAATTCACTTATTTCATCTGCTACTTCCTTTTATCAAAGTACTTCAACTTTTAACAAGACTTTGGGGTGTATTAGCTTGGTTCTTAGGTTTTCTCTCTGCCGTTTTTAAAACAAATCTTTAGAAATAATGGAAACTGCAGATAAAAATTTAACTAATGAAGGTGTTCATTACATCATAGTCATAGGGGAAAAACCAGCAACAAACTATATTTACAATGGTCAATTAACTTAGAAGAAAATTCAGAAAATTCCAGTGGAATATTATGTAATCATTAACTATTATGTTTACAAAGACATGTTAATGTCAAATACAAATACTGATTTTACAATAATAACAGTAAGGAGAAAGACTTAAAATATAATAGGATCTAAACGATGTCATACGGAGTCCCTGGGTGGCACAAACGGTTAAACGCTTGACTGCTTGCTAAAAGGTTAACGGTTTGAACCCACCCAGGGGCACCTCTGAAGACAGTCCTGATGATCTGCTTTCAAAATGTCACAGCCTTGAAAACTTTATGGAGAAATTCTACTGTCCACACATGGGGTCACCATGAGTCAGAATCAACTTGACTGCAATTAACAACAGCAATGTCAAGCAGGATGCACAGACGGAGGAGAAGTCAACAAGGGTTAAGAATACTTATGTCTGAGTGGTAGCATTTTGAGTGATTTTTATGCTTTTATGTACGTTTCATCATTTATTTCACAAGTTTTCTATACTAAACGTATTTTAAAAAAGAAAAAGAAAGTTTATATTTTAAAAGTGTTACTAATAGCTTGCCTTCTTTTATTTCCAAGTTTCTGTGGGTCTCATTGGTATCCAGAAGTAGGATGACTAATAATTTCTGTTTGCCTAGGACTAAGGAATTTTGCAGGTTGTGGAATCTTCAGTGCTAAAACTGGGACCAAACCAAACCCATTGCCTCTGAGTCTATTCCAAATCATAATGACCCTATAGGACAGAGTAGAACTGCCCCATAGGGTTTCCAAGGCGGTAAGATTTTTGGAAGAAGACTACCACATCTTTCTCCTGCAGAGCAGCTGGTGGGCTTGAACCGCCAACCCTTCAGTTAGCAGCCAAGCACTTAACCACTGTGCCACCATGGCTTCTTCAAAACTGTGACAGTCCTTAGCAAACCAGGATGGTTGGTCACCCTATGGCCAGAATTCTTAATGAAAGAATATGGGAACATACAATTGTGTTGACAACTGGATTATACCCTTCTCTATATACAAAAACAATAAAAATTTGTCTATCTGAACAGAAAAACAGATTCATTAAATTACACCTCCATACCCAACCAAAATAGTACAAAACTTATAGCAGCGAATGTTTGGTTTTGAAGAGATTTAATTGTATTTTATATTTAATTTTATATTTAACTGTGTTTTATACTAAATACGGCACCAAGGGACTATGTTATTGTGTTTGCGTTGCTAGAAAAATTGAGGAGTTTGCCTTTTGTCTTGACTTCTTGGATCGAAGCCCTATTCATTCCTGAGAGGTTTAAAGCGGTCTGTGGCAGGACAGAGAGAAAAGAGAGGACTGCATTCGGGGAGTAATTAATCTTTCATTGGTAAGGCAAAGAGTGTGCGAGTTTTTACCGTGGACCACAAGGAAGAGAGAGAAGGTCTGGAGCTATTTTAAGTTCTACCCTAGAGGATGCTTAGGAAGAAGGGGATTCATCAGGAAGAGGATCATCTGAGAACCAGCAGCTGAGAGGGGAGTGGCCAACTTACTGCAGTACCAGTCACTGATTGAATAAAAATGTTGGGAAAAAGAGAGAAGCAGCTAAACATATCCCTTCCTAGATGGAAGTGGCTGCTAAATATAGGGCTTAACTGGAGAAAAGGATGGGGGAGTCTAAACTTAAAATGAAAATTGAAAGCATAATTATGATCTTAATCTGGGCCCCTAATTTCTAAATTGTGATTGTGTTTGTGATTTTACAGCTCTCAGTGGCCTAAGAAAGGAGTCCTGGTAGTGCCCTGGTTAAGCGCTCGGCTGCTAACAGCAAGGGAGAAAGATGTAGTCTGTTTCCATAAAGATTACAGCCTTGGAAACCCTATGGGGCAGTTTTACTCTGTCCTATATATAGGGTCGCTATGATTCAGAATCGACTGGACTGCTATAAGCTTTGTTTTTTAGGTTTATGCCCTAAAAGGAGATCCTGGGTGGTGCAAACAGTTAAGACACTTGGCTGCTAACCAAAACGTTGGAGAGTTGAGTCCACACAGAGGTGAATCAAAAGAAAAATCTGGTAATCTACTTTTGAAAAATCCAGCTATTGAAAACCCTGTAGAGCACATTTCTGCTCTGATACACACAGGGTCACCATGAGTTGGAATCAATTTGATGGAATTTTTTTTTTTTTTTTCTTTTTAGTGGCCTAAGATTGATTGGAAAAGTCTTGGTTGTGGGAAAAAGAAAACTCCCCATGCCCTTGACTGGCTGTACTATAAAGGAACACAGGAAGACTCAAAGCAACAACATTGCATGTTGGGTACATTTCGGTTGCATTTTTGGCCATGGCTTTTCATGTGTCAATTTTTATTTGGATTGTTGAATTCAATTCAGTGAGTATTTATTAAGTTTTTCCTACAAGGAAAATTAAGATAGTTTAGTAACAAGAGTACGTGACTTGGCATCAGAAAACCTGCCTTTGAATGCCAGATCCTCACCTAACTCACTGAGCTATTCTGGGGAAGTTACTCAACATCTCTGAGCCTCCATTCCTTTAGCTGTTGAGTCAGCAAAATAACTTAAGGTTCTTTGAGGATTAATTGGAATAACAGAAAGAAGAGCAACTGGGGTAATTGGCACTTGGAAAGTGCAAGTGATCACTTTACAAGGCACAGTACTATAATACATACTTTTAAAACGAACTTGAAAAAGAAATGCTGATATTTGTATTCGAAGACCATTTCTTTATAATTCTGAGCAAGTTATTTCTTGTCTTTAGAGGAGTTCCTTTTTAAATGTATTAATTAGGCAGTATATGGACTCCTCTCCACAGCCATAGAAGGACACACATACACAGAATAATAGTGACATTAGTCATACTAATAATGGTTAGCCATAATGACACCCACCTCTGGAGTGGATATTCAAAAGAAACTTTAAAAAACATCTTCATAAACACCCATCTCATAATAATGACTACATCTCGAGTAGTGACGAAAATAGACTGACCTTGTACTTTTTTTAGTGTCTAAAAATGTAGATTCAGCACATCCAAAACCTCAAATGGCTTCTTACAGACCGTTGAAAGCCTCGCCCTTGAAAAGTCACCCTTATTTTGGTGAAGAATGAGCCTACAAATTTTGCTGATTCTCTTCTCCATTTAAGATCCTCAGGTATAACTTTCAGGGACACTATGATGACTAATATCAAATCTCCAGTCCTCAAGGAACTTAACAGAGTTGAGTAAATACAGCATGATGAACATAGTAACAAAGAGAGATGCTATATGCTAAATTCCCAGATGGGGTGGGGTGATAAAGAGGATAAGTACCATAAATGTTCTAAAAGGGTCAGGCAATTGTTATTTAAACTGACCACCTGCCCTTCACCTGTGGCTTTATAATCATTAGTTACTCCCCACCTCCTCCCAGTCTAGAAATTTCCATAGACCACAGGAATGCTCCACTATGGATGACGTAGTCATTTGGCATTGCTCACTGCACTTACAGGAGGCCCTGGACAAGGAAATCTTGGGGCTGGAATGTGACCCAACCCTGTCAGGAGAATGTGGTGCTTTATCTGACCTGCCTGAATACTTCACAGTCTTCAGGCACCTTTTTCACCCCTTGTCGTATCCACACACTTTTTATCATAATGTGACAAGAAATCCTAACCACATTTTCCATGTAGCCTCATTAATCCCTTATAAGAATCTCTGGTCATTTCCTTCTATTTCCATTCATTCAGACACTCTCTTTTGGGTTCCCAGTCTTTTCTTTAGAATGTTTATTATCAATCTGCTCTGGAGACCTGGGGATTTATTTTTCCAGTCCCTCAGAACTTTCTGTCTCTCCATCCTAATGCAGCTAGGCTTTATATAGCCCTTTTTTCTGGAACTATGACCCTGTCTTCATTATTTGACATTTCTTCTCATGGAATTTCATCAGCCAGTTATCAGGGTATGTTTCCATTTGTCTTTTCACATTATCCTGCATTCTATCACTGGTCTTCTCCTCTGTAGGGACCTAATTCCTTACTCTCATCAGCTTACTACGAATAACTTTGGTGCAGCCAACGTATTCGTAGAAAGCCCATTGTAAAATGCCCTTATTCCTCTTAACAATTGCCTTCCATCTTTCTCTTTATATTTAGAACAAGTCAACAGAAAATTAACCCAAAGGCAACAGCATGCCCTACATATAGATTCATGTGCAAACGTAAGCTCCTTCCTTAAATGTACCTGCTCTCCCCAGGCATCATTCTTCCACAGAACAAAATTTAAAGGAGTCTCTATGTGGGATGCCATTGTTAGAAGGCTCATCAAAATTTGTATGTCTCCTTCCCTTGCATATTTATTTTGACCATTTTTCAGTAATTTAGTCATACTTCACAGGTGGCCCTAATTTGTATCAAAATAACATCTCTCTCTCTTCTTTTTTTTTTTTTTTTTTGATTCAATAGGTCTCTGACACTTTCTGTCCTCATCCTTCTCTAACCTTTTAATAGCATTCCTTTGACACAGTTGAACACTGCTCTTGGCTTCTTTAACACCATGCTTGCCCAGTTGCCCTCTCTCTCCAATTTCTCTTTCTCAAACTCTTGTTAGTTTCTTACCAACCTAATTTGAACGCTGGAGTCCTTTGAATTTAAGCCTGGGCCCTATTTTCAAGCCACATTTTTCCCTGATTTCATCTAGTGCCATGGCTTTATACAGTCCCTAAGCTGATGTCAGTATCTGGGTCTTATCAAGTCCATATCTGGATCTCTTCCTTGAGCTTCAGCCTTGTGTATGTAACTATTTGTCTTCTTAACTTGTATGTCTAACATGCATATCAAATGTAACATATTTAAAGTGTACCTCTTCATTTCTCTTCTATCCATGTCCCAACCTGTTTCTTCCTGAGTCTTTTTTCCACCCTCAATAAATTACCAAATGCCTAGCTGGTATAACTAAAAATTGGAGTTTTCCCTGATTCCTCTGTTTCCTTTGCTCATACATTCACCCATCTTATATGTTCTATCCTCAAAATATATCTCAAAAATATGCAATTTTCTCCCCTTCCACTGCTACCCCATTCCAAAACACCATAATTTCTCACATGGACAGTTTCAGTAGCCTCTTACTTCACCTTCCTACTTTTAGTCTTACTTTCCAAAATCTATTCTTACAGCAGCCTAAACCAACCTTGTTTTCCTTTTAAAATTTAAATAAGATCATATCATCCCTCTGTTTGGGGTACTTGCATTACTTCTCATTATGCTCAGAATAAAATCCAAATTCTTTATTATGGCCCATAAAGCCAACCTGGATTTGACTCTGTAGTCTGATCTTCTACTACCATCTCCCCCATTGACTTCAAGACGCTCGCCTTCTTTTTATTCTTCAAATACAACAGGCTTATTATGCTATAGAGCCTTCAGATTTTTAACTTCCCCATTGTAAAAAAAATTTTCCCAGTGATCTTCCCATGGAAGGATTATTTTCATTTTTCAGGTCTTCATTAAAAATGACCTCCTCAGATAATGTTATATGATCATCCCATGCTTCTTCTTGACACGTATTAAAATCTTTCATTAATCTATTTATTTTAGTGTCCACCTCACAAACTAGAATCTAAACTTCCTGTCTGTTTAGTTTAACCCTGCATCCCCAGCACCTAGCACTCTGCCTGACAGACGCACAGGCAGATACTCAGTAAGTATTTGTTGAATGAATGAATAAATAAATGAAAAAGTACAGCTCTGATTCACTCCTTATTTTCTGACATATAATAGATAATATGATATTTTAAGCAAAGCTGAGTATTAGTTTTAAAAATTTTTATTCATAACATTTAAAAATCATTATCAAATCACGTTTCCTTACGTAATCTTAATTCATTTCTTACTTTCTAAAAAACATAAAGGAACTTCTACTTTTGTTCAAGATGGAGTAACAGTTGTTTCCTGCCTGAAACAATTAAAAACCCACACAAAATGTATAAACAATGGTTTGCACGCATTAGATATCTGGCAACACAAAACAGTGGTACCTGAAAGAGGGGACACAAATGAGATGATCCCTCTGATTGCCACAGCTTACTGCCTGGGAAGAGTTTCTAGGCCAAAACCCAAGAAAGGGAAACCAGGAAGAATTTTACCATTTCCATGAGCTTGGAGTCAGAGGAGGTCAAGACAGCTAGAATTTGTAGGATAGCTTACCAGAGAGAAAAGAGCTACTCAGGGAGAGAGAGATCTCTGGAGATCTGCAAAGGGCATCCATCAAGTCTTCAGTTTAGTACTGCTTAGGACATAGTTGTGAAAAAAAATCTCCAAGACCAAGAATGAAAACGCTTGAAAGGAGCACCGAGAATAATCCCTGGAGATTGTCAAACCAGAACTAAAACAGTTGCCATTAAGTCAATTTTGACTCATGGTGACTGTATGTATTGCAGAGTAGAACTGTGCACCATAGAATTTTCATGGTTGTGACCTTTTGGGAGTAGATTGCCAGGCTTTTCTTCCAAGACACCTCTAAGTAGGTTCAAATCACTTAACACATCAGAGCATTTTACCATTTGTGCCACTCAGGGACTCTATAGAGACAAGGGTATGAGATAGTATGTGTTCCTACCATCCTGAGTGGAAAAATTCATAATTCAAAAGGAATATTTAGAAGGTAATGGACTTAGTAGTGGAAAAAAAATTAGCATTAGCGTAAAGGCTGCTCTGGTCCCAGCTATAAATCTCAAAGTCTTGAAAGGATCAAATTATTTCCAAGTAATATAACTGTATCCCAGAAAAAAGCATTAACACCACAAAATATATAACAAAATGACAACAATGACTCCATACCTATCGTCAATCACACTGAATGTAAATGGATTAAACACACTAGTAAAGAGACAGAGAATGGGAGAATGAATAAAAAAAAAAAATGACCCATCAATATGTTGTCTACAAGAGACATACCTAGATGCAAAGACATAAATGACTTAAAAATCAAAGGAAGGAAAAACTGTATCAAGCAAACTGTAACCAAAAGAAAGCAGGAGTAGCAATAATAATTTTGGATAACATACACTTTAAGTCAAATTCCATTATAAGAGACAAGGACATTATATAATGATAAAAGGATCAGTTCACCAAGAAGACATAACAATCATAAATATTTAGCACCCAATGACAGAAATCCAAAATTACATAAAACAAACTCTAAAAGAATTGAAATGCAAAATAGGCAGTTCTACAATAAATAGTAGGAGACTTTAACACATCACTTTCGACAATGGATGGAACAACTTGAAAGAAACTCAATAAAGATACAGAAGATCTAAATAACACAATCAACCAATGTGACCTCAAAGACATATACAGAACACACTACCCAGTAGTAGCACAGTACACATTCTTCTCCAACACACATAGATCATTCTCCAGAATAGACTATATTCTAGGCCACAAAGCAAGCCTCAATAAATTCAAAAACACTGATATAGTACAAAGGATCTTCTAGGACCATAATGCTTTAAAACGAGAAATCAGTAACAGAAAGAAAAAGGAAAAAAATTAAATACTTGGAAACTGAACAACACCTTACTTAAAAAGCACTGAGTCATAGAAGAAACTGGAGCCCTGGTAACATAATGGTTAAGAGCTTGTCTGCTAACCAAAAGGTCAACAGTTTGAATCTACCAGCTGCTCCTTGGAAATTCTATGGGGCAGTTCTATTCCATCTTATAGGATTGCTATAAGTCAAATCAACCCAATGGCAATGAGTTATAGAAGAAAATAAAAATGAAACTAAAAATTTCTCAGAATTAAATGAGAATGAAGACACAACATACCAAAACCTCTGGGACATAACAAAAGCAGTTCTCAGAGGAAAATTTATAGCACACATAAAAAAAAAAAAAGATCTAAAATCAATAACTTAACCCGACAACTTGAACAAATAGAAAAGGAACAGCCAAAGAAGTCCACAGTCACCAGAAGAAGGAAATAATGAAGATCAGAGCAGAAATAAATGAAATAGAAAAATAATAGAAAGAACCGAAAAAACTAGAAGTTGTTTCTTTAAGAGGATTAATAAAATTGAAAAAAACCACTGGCCAAATTGACAAAGGAAAAAAATGAAAAGACACAAATAACCAAAATAAGAAAATAAATGGGCAATATTACAACAGAACCAAACAAGATAAAGAGAATCTTTACAGACTATTATGAAAAAGGTACTCTAACAAATTTAAAAACCTAGAAGAAATGGACAAATTTCTAGAAACACACTATCTCCCTAAACTAAAACAGAGGTAGAAAATCTAAATAAACCCATAACAAAAGAAAGGATTGTAGATGTCATTAAAAACAAATGAACAAAAACTCCCAATAAAAAAAAGCCCAGGCCCAGATGGCTTTAATGGAGAGTTCTACCAGACATTCAGATAAGAGTTGATGACAATTTAACTATTCCAAAATGTAGAAAAGGAAGGAATACTCTCTAACTCATTCTGTGAATCCAGCATAGTACTGATACCAAAGGCAGGCAAAGATACCACAAAAAAAGAAAATTACAGACCAATATCCCTCATGAAAATAAGTGCAAAATTTCTGAACAAAATTCTAGCCAACAAAATACAGCAGTATATCAAAAAATAATACACCATGATCAGGTGGGATTCATACCAGGAATGCAAGGGTGGTTCAACATTAGAATATCAATCAACATAATTCACCACATAAATAAAAAAAAAAGGAAAAGAATCACAAGATTATCTCAATTGATGCAGAATAGGCATTTGATAAAATCCAACACACTTTCTTGTGATAAAAACTCTTAGCAAAATAGGAATAGAAGGCAAATTTCTCAACATAATTAAGGTCATATATGCAAAAACAACAGTCAATATTATTCTCAATGGGAGAGTTTGAAAGCATTCTCCTTGACAACAGGAATGAGCAAAGATGGCCTTTATCACCACTCTTATTCAATATTGTACCGGAAGTCCTAGCCAGAGCAATAAGGCAACAAAAGGAAATAAAGCGTATCAAAATTGGTAAGGAAGAAGTAAAACTATCCCTACTCACAGATGACATGATCCTATACATAGAAAATCCTAAAAATTCCATGAGAAATTTACTGGAACTAATAGAAGGGCTCAGCAAAGTGGCAGGGTACAAGATCAACATGCAAAAATCAGTTGGATTCCTCTACACTAACAAGGAGAATTTTGAAAAGGAATCAAGAAAACAAAACAATTTACAATAGTCCCCGGAAGGATAAAATACCTAGGAATAAATCTAACCAGGGATGTAAAAGACTTATACAAGGAAAATGACCAAATGCTGCTGCAAGAAACCAAAAGACACCTATATAAATAGGAAAACATACCATGTCCATGGACTGAAAGACTCAACATTGTGAAAATGTCAATACTACCTAAAGCAGTCTACAGATATAATGCAATCTTGATCCAAATCCCAACAACATTCTTTAATGCAATGGAAAAAAAAACTAATCTCCAACTCTATAAGGAAAGGAAAGAGGCCCTGAATAGCTAAAGCATTATTGAAGAAGAGTAACAAAGTAGGAGGTCTCACACTTCCCGATCTCAAAACTTACTATATAGCCACAGTAGTCAAAACAGCCTGGTATTAGTACAACAACAGACACATAGACCAATGGAACAGAATTGCGAACACAGAAGTAAACCCATCCAGCTATGTACAGCTGATCTTCAACAAAGGGTCAAAGTCCATTCAACAGGGAAGAGATAGTCTCTGTAACAAATCGTGCTGGCGAAACTGGATATCCATTTGCAGAAAAATGAAACAGGATTCACACCTCACACTACACACAAAAATTAACTCAAAATGGATCAAAAATCTAAATGTTAAAACTATAAAGTTCCTGGAAGATAACACAGGAACAAAGCTAGAGGTTCTAATTTATGACATAAATACACTATCAAATCTAACTAAAAATTCACAAACACCAGAAGATTAACTAGATAACTGGAGTCTCCTACAAATTAAATACTTAGGCTCATCAAAAGAATTTACCAAAAGAGTAAAAAGAGAACCTACAGGCTGGTAAAAAAAATTGGCAACAACATATCTGACAAGGGTCAAATCTCTAAAATTTGTAGAAAACTTCAACACCTCAACAACAAAAAAGACAAGCAATCCAATAAAAAATGAGCAGAGAACATGAACTGACATTTCACCAAAGACATTCAAGTGGCTAACAAACACAAGAAGAGATGTTTGCGATCATTAGCCATTGAGAGATGCAAATAAAAACTGCAATGAAATACCATCTCACCCCTGTAAAAATGGCACTGATCAAAAAAAAAAAAAAAAAAGGGAGAAAACAACAAATGCTGGCGAGGTTGTGGGGAGATTGGAACTCTTGTACACTGCTGGTGGGATTGTAAAATGGTACAACCACTATGGAAAACAGTATGGCGTTTCCTCAAAAAGCTAGAAATAGAAATACTACATGACCCAGCAATCCCACTCCTAGGTATATATCCTAGAGGAGTAGGAGCAGTGACACAAGTAGACATATGCACACCTATGTTCACTGAAGCATTTTTCACAATGGCAAAAACATGGAAACAACCTAAGTGCCCATCAACAGATGGATAAACAAAATGTGGTACATACATACAATGGAATACTATGCAACAATAAAGAATAATGATGAGTCTGAGAAATATCTTATAACATGGATGAATCTGGAGGATATTATGCTGAGTGAAGTAAATCAATCATACCCATTGCCGTCAAGCCGATTCAACTCATAATAACCCTACAAGACAGAGTAGAACTGCCTCACAGGGTTTCCAAGGCTGTAAATTTTTACAAAAGCAGACTTCCACATCTTTCTCCCGTGGAACGGCTGGTGGGTTTGAACCACCAATCTTTTGGTTAGCAGTCAAACACTTTAACTACTGTGTCACAAGGCCTCCTTAGTCAATCACAAAAGGACAAATATTGTATGATACCATTTTTATAAAAGTCAAGAATAGGTTTACACACAGAAAGCAACATTCTTTGAAGGTTACTAGGGATAGGAAGGGACATGTGTTAATTCTGGTGAACGGAAAGGCAATATACAGTATGAGGGAAGTCAGCAAAATGTGACCAAGGTAAATGAAGACACTGATAGGTATGCAAGAATAAAGGGCAATCACAGTAAATGCTATAGCGTATACAATTCTGCAATAGTAATAACAGTAATAACAACCAAAAATTAGTAAGCGGTTATATAGATAGATATGTATGCTATACAAGTGTGGAAAGGTGTATGGGAGTACATGTGTGTGCATATATAGGTACAGTTGTAGGCATTTGTATATACATATTTGTATGTGCTGCGAATATGTAATAGATCACATAGGCCGCACAGTTATGGAAACTTCTTAGACATAACCAAACACCTCATGGGACTGAGATACTGGGCTTGAAGGCTACGGACTATAGTCTTGGCATAACATAGTTCACAAAGATAATGCTCTACATCCTAGTTTGATGAGCAGCATCTAGGGTCTTAAAAGTTTGTGAGTGGCCATCTAAGATACAGCTGTTGGTCTCTTCTCATCTGGAGCAAAGGAGAGTGAAGGAAACCAAAGAATCAAGAAAGCAATTAGTTCACAGGACTAATGGCCCTAATGAACCACAGCCTCCTCTAGCCTGAGACCAGAAGAACTAGATGGTATCTGGCTACCACTACCAACCTCTCTGACCAGGGACATAATAGAAGGTCCTGGTTAGAATGGGAGAAAAATGTAGAACAAAACTCAACTTCATAAAAAAAGACCAGTCTTACTGGACTGATAGAGACTGGAGAAACCCCTGAGACTATCATCTAAGACACTCTTTTAACCTGGAGCTGAAGCCACACTAGGAGGTCACCTTTCGGCCAAATAATAGATTGGCCTGTAAAATAAACAATAACTCCCGTGAAGAATTTGCTCCTTAAAACAAACAACTGTATGAGACCAAATGGGCAGCGTTTACCCAAAAGCAAAGATAAGAAGGCAAGGAGAGGCAGGCAAACTGGAGAGATGGAAATGGGGAAGGCAGGGTGGAAAGAGAGAGAATGCTGACATATTGCAGGGATATCACCCATTGTCACAGAACAATCTGTGCATGAATTGTTGAATGGGAAACTAATTTGCTGTGTAAACTTTCACCTAAAACACAATAAAATCTTCAAAAATAAATTAAAATATATATATATATATATATATATGGATGACAAATAAGCACATGAAAATATAATCAACATCATTCGTTATTATGGAAATTGTAAAGTGAAACCACAGTGAGATTCTACTATATGTCCACTGGACTGGCTCAAATTAAAAAGCCTGAACTTAACAAGTGCTTCTGAGGATTAGGAGCAACTGGTGGGTAGTTTCTCAAAAAGTTAAACATTTACCTACCTATTGGCAGTAATGAGTATGAAAGGACTAGGCCAATACTTTGGAAATTCAGTTCTTTGAGAAGGTTTTCCCCATGTTCAAGCTTTTCTCTCAGTAGACAGACGTTAATTGCAATCCTTCCTCCAAATTTCTTGCTACTGCGGGTTATAGAATGCCATCTTGATTATTCAATCAATATTCAATCAACACTAATTTATTAAGTACTTATTAATTGTCTGGCACTTTGCCAGATTCAGAGGCTACAAAAAGGAATAAAATTCTTGATATCAAGAAATTCACTGTTGAGGAAGGCAGATGTACACATACCAAATAGCAGCAAGTTTTGTTTTTAAGTCATAGAATATGCTGAGTACATTCAGAATATGAAGTGATTAATTTTACTTTAAGAGTCTCCAGAGATGGAAACTTTTGAATTAGATCTTGAAAAATAAAAAAGAGAAATCTTCAGAGAGCATATATTGGAAAGAGGGAGGATTAGGCCAAAAGCTTGAGGAAAATGCAAGAACAAAAGGATCAGGGGTGCAACGAAGCTGGACACGTGTAATAGGAATGCAGGATAGAATATGAAGCACCTTGTTGCAGTGCCTGTGATAGTATTCCTCAAATATGTTGTCCATATCCCACTTTTTAGATCACACTTCAGTGGGTCATGACTATCATTTTGAAAATGAAATAGAATCCAAAAGGATAGAATAAAAATACATAGTAAGGGTTAGTATTATTTCATTAACTTTTTTCCATTATATTGGTATATTGTTTTATGTATGTACTCACTAAATAGATTTTAAGATCCGTTAATGTATCATGACCACTAGTTTGAAAAACATTGATATAGGCTATGGAAACTATTAAGTGTTTAAATAGAGTCACATGATCTGGGGGCAGGGTAGAGAGAGGAGGTTTCAAAATAGCTATTGTGAGAGTCGAGGAAAATGACGTTGAGGGCTTGAATAAGGCTGTGGAGGTGAGAAGGAATATGGACATCGGGAATTTGAGAGACAATTCTGAGGCATAATTCACAGAACTTGGTTACTAATTAAACATAGGTATTAGGAGCTGGGGAATTAAAAGACATTTCTCCTTTTTCAGACTAAGGTAACTAGGTAGTGACAGTATCTAAACAAAGAGAACACAGGAGAAACCAGTTTGGAGGGACAAGAGTAGGGTCAGCTTATGACATGAGTGAGAAGTACTTTGGAGAGATCAAAGGTGAGCTACTTAGTTCTAGCTGAAGCTCTAGAAAGCAGGCTGGCTAGAGATACAGACTTTTGATTTGACTTGTAAATAATTAGAAATAATAGCAATAAGAACAATAATAATTAAAGCAATATATGCAACTAAATAAGTAAAAGCATGGAAGAGCATGCCACAAAGCATTTCCTAGGACCCTGAAAGGAGACAAGGATCCTCATTGCCCACAATCACACTTTTTTCATTTGTGTCAGCCTTTTTCTGCTATTTTTCCACTAACTGGAAGTTGTTTGTTTACAGAAGTAAGATATCTGCTTTTCTATGCACAACTGATTGACATTGTCACTGATTTGACAGAATACTAGTGTATCAGTCAGGGTCCCAGCAGGAAACAACAATGAGCTGAAGAGAATTTAATAAGGAAACTGTTTTAGACATGTGGGTAGGGTAAGGGATCCATAGGGTTTTCATCGGTAATTTTTGGAAGTAGAAGGCCAGGTGTTTCTACCTAGTCTGCCTTAGTCTAGCTCTGCTGAAGCCTGTTGACCATGAATGACCCTGCTGGTATTTGAAATATCAATGGCATAACTTCCAGCATCATAGCAACATGCAAGCCACCATAGTACAAAAAATATACAGACGGTTGGTGGTAAGAAAACCAGGAATGTTGAGGCTCCCATAGACTACTGTAAAAGGGAAGCCAATACTACCCCAGGCCTGAAGTGGCAGAAGGAAAAAATACTGGTGCATGAGTCCACTGAGAACTGGTGCTGTGGGACTGGGGCCACCTAAGAGGTGGCACTCCCTGTCAGAACTGAAGCATGAAAGCAGGGAGAAAGTTAGAAAGAAATTTCCCAAATATTCTCCTCTTATCTTCTGATCCCCTGCTAGTACCATCCATTGGTCAAACTAAATAGAAAGCCAGAGATGTGAGACGTGAGACTCCTGACATAGGGCAGGAATGCATCTTGAAGGGAGTGGGAGGGTGGACAAGTGGAGAATAATCAGCATAAGTAGCCCAGAAGCCTGAGTTATAAGCTCATTATTAAATTTTTAGATCTTGTAATCATTTCAATTTAAACCTTGAGGTTTAAAGCCCATGTGTGCCCCTTGAGAGATCTAGTTTGAAAACATACCTTTGTTTCTCGTTTTCTTGAAGCTTGGGAAGTGTCTACTTGTCCTGTGGTGAACTTTGGAATCAGGCACCCGGGGGTAAGACGGTCTATAAAAAGGAATGATGAGCAGCAGTTAAGAAGCTGTGATTGGACCATGGACAACTATATATGACAAAGAGAATCAAACTGTATGATTTATTGGAATCAATAATTTGACTCATAAGCCCTCAATGAAAATAATAGTTCAAAAAGTTCAGAATACAATTTTGAAGTAGTGTTGTCCAGGTTGGAAGCAGTGTGATGGAATCTGTAGTTGTGGTAGTAGTCATGTTAGTAGTAGTCGTACCAGTCATGCTCACCAGTAGGCATCATCGTAGTAGTAGTTGTCATAGTAGCAGCTCTGACTTCTCTTCACAAATTACAACTGTGGGTCTCGATAGCTTGGTTCCTCATTTTAAAAAACCTTCTTATATGTGGTGTAGTAGTTAAGAGCTATGGCTGCTAATCAAAAGGTCAGCAGTTAGACTCCACTAGACAATCCTTGGAAACTCTGTAGGGCAGTTCTACTCTGTTCTATAGAGTCACTATGAGTCCGAATCCACTCAATGGCAATGAGTTTGGTTTGATTTTGGTTTTCTTACATATTACATTATATATATTTTTAGTGTACAATTTACTTTTGGGATTTAAAATTCTTTAAAATTATCTAATGAAAAAATGGAATATAAATAATATAAAACTTAAACTACATTTTTAATCAAATTTCGTTTTGGAGGAAAGGAAAAAGTTTGATTCATTTAAACAACAATTTACTTTTAAAACAACTATTTCATAACTATTACCAGTCATTTGACTCAATCTAACCATTAATTGAGCCTAAGAGTAGAAAGGGACTATAAACAGACATTTAAATCATGTCAATTCCGCCAGATTAGAAGTTTAAAAAATTAATTCAACAATCATTTTTTTTCATAAGGAAGTTGAAATGCTTGACAGTTTTTTTTAACCTACTCTAGGCCCAGTTTGAAGTCTTGTGTGGTCTGAATTTGTGTGGCCATTCATCAATATGATGATTCATCAGTGATTATAACTTCCAACACACCAGAAGATTTTACTAGGGCATTGCTGGGAATTATTCATAAAATTGGCTTCTCTACTGTGTGGAGGGGAGGAAACTGAGACTAAAACCATTATTTTATTATGCAGCTATAAATTTTTACATAAAATAACGAGTTTAACATTTTCATTTATAATCTTAGTCAATTATTTCCACTGTTCCTCAGCGTGGGGTTCAGTTATATAGCGAATCTGTGAAAGAAAGAGAAGATGGGTCTTTCAGAAATCCAGAAATATGTTGAAGGTAGCAGCAAGGAGCCTTAACATGAGTTGATGAAACAGACTTCTTCTCACCCTGGACCTCCCTGGTGCTCTCCTCTCACCCCCGTATTTTAATAATACGAACCTGTCAAGGGTTTTATTTTTTTATTTTCTTCCATCACAATAAGTTGTTGCATGAGAAGTTTGAGACCCACTGCTAAAATCAATTGTTGTTGTTATTATGTGTCATCGAGTTGGTTCTGACTTCTAGAGACCCTATAGGACAGAGCAGAACTGTTGCATAGGGTTTCCAAGGAGTGGCTGGTGGATTTGTAATGCCGACATTTTGGTTAGCAGTCGAGCTCTTAACTACTGCACCACCAGGGCTCTGTTAAAATCAATAGATCTATAAATAATTGCTCTTATTTGTTTGCTATCTCTGCATCCAGGATTTGTTTGTTTAAGTTTTAATAAAATTGAGGAAAATACAACCACTCATGTTTAGTTTTAAATTTACAAACCATGGACACAGGATAGAATATTTACATCTTCCATTAATGCTTCTGGTTTAAATACATAACAGTGTCTTTTTCAAGTGATCAGTAAGTAATCCATAGTTCGCTGTAATCTATTTGAAAAAGGAGAAGGATATAACAGAGTGCCTTAGAATTCTTTTGACTGGCGATCTTTCTCTTAAAATATAGGTAACTATGCAGAAGGATAGACAGGCAGACAAATGAATACACAAATTACTATTGGTGGAAACTAGCATGGCAATTTCCAATAAGCAGAGGCCCATTTTCTCTGTTGCATCTGGAAGATGCTAGCAATGTATGTCAATATGACCTCTTCCTCTAGTCTGCCACCTAGGCAAGCTTGGAACATACTCGCATCTGTGTGGTGGCTTTAGTACTTCTCATAGTCAGGCTTAGGAGGAACATTTTAAAATTGGGCTGCAGGTCTCTTTCCAGACAGAGAATAGTAGGATGTCGGAAGGATCCAGAGAATCCCATGCTTTATTCTCATCCTTTATCAAGTCCCATCTCCTTCCACAGATGTACGGCTGAGAGCTTCTGGGGGTTTGTTACTAGAGGTTCCTCAGAGCCCTAGGACAGCAGGGACCTCAGGGATCAATCTAACTATGGCACCATGAATCTAGTCTGCCTTAACCAGAGGGTAGTTACTTCACACTGGCAGTGAACAAAGAAATGCTCAGACAATAACAATTAGCCACAGCAACATACAAAACTTTTAAATAATTGACACATCAGATAACTCAAGCCACAGTAGTGTCCTTCTGAGGATGGGATGGTAAAAGTATCCATTAACATACTGTGTGTGTGTGTCTGTTAACTTAGGAGTTACTGATGTATTATCAGGAATTTGTTGTCCTACAGGATAAATTGTTGACCCATGAAGAGATACTTAATACATAGCTTTTAGGAATGTTAGCCTGTAGGTCAGAACCAAAGTTAGGTCTAGAATTGTAGATTGGAATGCTGTTCACATCAAAGTAATAAATAAAGCTATGGAATTGGAGTAGCTCACCAAATGAGAAAATATGAAAGCCAACTAAAGTTTGCCTAAGAGTATTACAGAAGGCTTCATACAGGGTGTGTTGGTTAAGACTGTGTCAAGTTGGCTGGGCCATGATTCTAGGTGTTTATATGTGATCAGTCCCGTGATAGGATCTGCTGTGAGTAGCCAATCAGTTGAAAGGGAGTTTCCTTGGATGTGTGGTCTGCATCCGAATATAAGTGGATGTTGTAGCTTCTGCCTGCTCTGGATATTGCAGCTGGTTCCTGTTCATATGACCGCCGGTTCTTGGGACTTGAGCTAGCAGCTTACCTGCCAATCTTGGAATTCATCGAGCTTCCCAGTCTGTGAGCAAGAGCCGTGCTCTCTGACCTGTCAGTCTTGGGTTCACCAGCCCTGTAGCTACATGAATCAGGAGAAGCCTCTATCCTGATCCACGGACTTGGGATTTTCCAACCTCTACAATTGAGTGAGCCATTTCCTTGATAGAAATCTCTTTATATATGTATTTATACAATTTACTAGTTTTGCTTCTCTAGAGAACCCAGCCTAAGACATAGGTGATAGCTTCTGAACTGAGGCTTGAAATACTGGTAAATATATCAATAGGAAGAGATGTCAGAAAGGACATTTCTAACAAAATATTCAGATGTGGGGGTGGGGCCAAGATGGAGTAGTCAGATGGTTCCTGTGGTCCCTCGTACAAAAAAAAAAAGAAACAAGTGAATCAATTATATATGACAATCTAGGAGCCCTGAACATCGAAGACAAAGTCAAGGAATTGGACTGAGCGGCAGGGGGAGGGAGAGACAGTTCAGAAGCAGCAAGGAGTTGCCATACCTGACCTGGTGGGAACTGGTACCCTGCGGGCTGGATCAGCTGGCTTGAGTGGCAAGGCAAGCAGGGGTGCTTGGGATGCAGTTTCCACATCTAGAGAGACCAAGCAGCGGAGAGTCGGCTCAAACCTCCAGAACTAGCAAGAAATGCCACTCAATCGGCAAAAGATAAGTACAAGCATCTAACCTACTGAGCAGATTAAAAAAAAAAAAAACTCCCCTTTTTGGAAATACGTCTCTCCCATTTACCTGCTCCCTCCCCTCTCTGCTCTGGTTCCAGATCCGGCTTCAGAGATTGCAGCACTCCCTGGGCAGGAAGTAGGACCCATCGCATGCCCTGAGCCATTCTCCCAGCTTTGAAGAGGGAACAAATTAACAAAAAGGAAAAAATATTCTGCCAGCTTCCCCTAAGCCAAGAACTCAGGGCAGACACAGCCCCTTTGCCTAGGCACAGGCATAAGGGGTCCACAGACTTTGAATGCCTTTCACCCTGGCATAGACCTGTGTGGGCCCATTTCAACAGCATAGGCCCTCATTAGCACAGTATACTAGGATATATACCTGAAGCCTATTTTCATCTGTATCTGCTATAAGGGGGAGTGGCAGATTCATGACATTTGTCACTGCACTACCCATTAAGCAGGGTCCTCACCTACCCACATCAGGGACCTGAGGACTGGTGGCTCCACTCACTCCACTGAGCCACCCATGACAGGGGTCCAAGAATAAGTGGTGCCTCCCAGCCCTTACAGCCAACAGCACTGGGTGCCCATAGTCTGGCTGCAAAACCCACCTACCAATGAGCTCTAGGGAACAGGGACTTGCCTTCCACCCAGACACTCAGGGGCAGCAGTCAGCCTTGATCAGTGCATGACCCCCTACTGCAGCCAGATACCTGTGCTTACTCCAATCACCCCTGCCCATCTAGGACTGTAGGTGAGAGCCTGCACCATACACATGGTGACCAACAACCTGGACACCTAAGCTGAATCCCCACAAGAAAAGTAAATGGATTCTTGGGTTCACGTACCTTCTAACAGCTCTAGCCAAAAGGAGACAAGACATGAGAGCTTCAAAGACGTCAAAAATCAAATTAGCTCATATGACCAGCCTATTTGGGCATATCAAATCAAAACAAAACAAGAAGCTAGGACACCATAAACAAATATAAAATAAATAAATATAATAACTTATTAATGGCTTGGAGACAACAGTCAACATCAAATCACGTAAAGAGGCAGACCATGATGACTTCAGCAAGCCACCAAAACAGAAAATCTAAAAATCTTCCGGAGGAGGAGAACTTCTTGTAATTACTGGAGGTAGAATTCAAAAGACTAATATTCAGAACTCCTCAAGAAATCAGGAAGGAGATCAGACAACACGCAGAACAAGCCAAAGAACACACAGACAAAGCAATAGAGGAATTTAAGAAGGTTATTCAAGAGCATAAGGACAAAATTAACACGCTACACAAATCCATAGATAGACAACAAGAAGAAATCCAAAGGATGAACAATAAAATTTCAGAATTAGACAACTCAATAGAAAGTCATAGGAGCAGAACTGAGGCAATGGAAGTCAGAATTAGTGAGATTGAAGATACAGAACTTGACACCAACTTATTTGAGGAAAAATCAGATAAAACAATTTTAAAAAATGAAAAAACCCTAAGAATCATGTGGGACAGTATCAAGAGGAATAAGCTACAAGTGATTGGAGTACCAGAACAGGGAAATATATCAGAGAATACAAAAAGAATCATTGAAGATTTGTTGGCAGAAAACTTCCCTGATTTTGTGAAAGAGGAGAAGTATCTATTCAAGAAGCTCATTGAACCCCACACAAGGTAGATCCCAAAAGAAAGTCACCAAGACAACTTCTAGTCAAATGTGCCAAAACCAAAGATAGGAGAGAATTTTTAGAGCAACTAGGTATAAATGAAAAGTCATCTACAAAGGAGAGTCATAAAGACTAAGCTCTGACTACTCAGCAGAAACCATGCAGGCAAGAAGGCACTGTGATGACATATATAAAACCTTGAAGGAAAAAAAATGCCAGCCAAGAATTATATATCCAGCAACACTGCCTCTAAAATATGGTGGCAAAATTAAAGCATTTTTAGAAAAACAGAAGTTTAGGGAATTTGTAAAAAACAAACCAAAATTACAAGAAATACTAAAAGGAATCCTCAAGTTAGAAAATCAATAACATCAGATGACAACCTAAGACTAGAACATAGGGCAGAACAACTAGATATCAACTCAGATGGGGAAGTCACAAAAATAAATCGAGGCTAAAGGGACTGAATATAGGGAAAAAGAGACACTAATATGTAAAAGATCACAACATTAAAACAAAAAATAAGGTTTAAAAAAATGTAGTCATAAATCTTTTATACGGAGAGGAAGTCAAGGAAATATAAAGAAATAAAAGATTGGTTTAAACTTAGAAAAATAGGGGTAAGTATTAAGGTAACCATGAAGGAAACTAACAATCCCACACATCAGATTAAAAAACAAGAAAAACATAAAAACTCACCAAATACAAAATCAACAATGAAAAAGATGAAAATAAAATACGTAAAGAAAAATGACTCAGCACAGAAAATTTAGTGGAACAAAGAAACTGTGAACAACACACACAAAAAAAGAGACATCAAAATGACAACACTAAACTCATACCTATCAATAATTACACTGAATGTAAACAGACTAAATGCACCAATCAAGACACAGAGAATGGCAGATTGGATTAAAAAACACGATCTGTCTATATGCTGCCTACAAAAGACACACTTTAGACTTAAAGACACAAACAAACTAAAACTCAAAGGATGGGAAAAAATATATCAAGTAAACAGCACTCAAAAAAGAGCAGGTGTGGCAATACTGATCTCTGACAGAATAGACTTTAAAGTAAAATCCACCACAAAGGATAAGGAAGGACTCTGTATAATGACTAAAGGGTCAATACACCAGGAGGACATTACCATAATAAATATTTACCCATCCAACGACAGGGCTCCAAAATACATAAAAAAAACTGTAACAGCATTGAAAAGAGAAGTAGACAGCTCTACAAAAACTTTCAGTGGAAGGACAGAACATCCAGAAAGAAGCTCAATAAAGACACAGAAGATCTAAATGCCACAATCAAACAACTTGATCTCATAGACATATACCGAACATTCTACCCAACTGCAGCCAATTATACTTTCTTTTCCAATGCACATGGAACATTCTCCAGAATAGACCACATATTAGGCCACAAAGCAAGCTTTAACAGAATCCAAAACATCTAAATATTACAAAGTGTCCTTTCTGACCATAAAGCCATAAAAGTAGAAATCAATAATAGGAAAAGCAAGGAAAAAAAATCAAATACATGGAAGCTAAACAAAGCCTTGCTCAAAAACTACTGGGTTATAGAAGAAATTAAGGACAGAAATAAGAAATTAACAGAATCAAAGGAGAATGAAAACACATCCTACCAAAACATTTGGGACACAGCAAAAGCAGTGCTCAGAAGTCAGTTTATAGCAATAAATGCACACATCCAGAAAAAAGAAGGGCCATAATCAAAACATTAACCCTACAACTAGAACAAGTAGAAAGAGAGCACCAAAAGAAGCCCTCAGGCGCCAGAAGAAAGGAAATAATAAGAATTAGAGCAGAATTAAATAAAATAGAGAATAGAAAAACAATTGAAACAGTTAACAAGACCAAAAGCTGGTTCTTTGACAAGATCAAAAAAATCGATAAACCACTGGCCAAACTGACAAAAGAAAAACAGGAGAGAAAGCAAATAACCCGTATAAGAAATGAGATGGGTGATATCACAACAGACTCAACTGAAATTAAAAGAATCATAACAGAATACTATGAAAAATTGTATTCTAACAAATCTGAAAATCTAGAGGAAATGGACAAATTTCTAGAAACTCACTACCTACCTAAACTAACACAA
>NW_004444050.1:3120467-3125413 GCF_000243295.1 Trichechus manatus latirostris | reverse complement strand
CATTTACAACAGCCCCCAAGAAGATAAAATACTTAGCAATAAATCTAACCAGAGACGTAAAAGATCTGTACAATGAAAATGACAAGACACTACTGCAAGAAATCAAAAGAGGCCTGCATAAGTGGAAAAATATACCTTGCTCATGGATAGGTAGACTCAAAATTATGAAAATGTCAGTTCTCCCCAAACCAATCTACAGATACAACGCAATCCCAATCCAAATTCCACTGGCATTTTTTAATGAGATGGAGACACAAATCACCAACTTCATACGGAAAGGAAAGAGGCCCTGAATAAGTAAAACATTACTCAAAAAGAACAAGGTGGGAGGCCTTACACTACCTGATTTTAGAACCTATTATACTGTCACGGTAGTGAAAACAGCCTGGTACTGGTACAACAACAGATACATAGATCAATGGAACACAATTGAGAATCCAGACATAAATTCATCCACCCATGAGCAGCTGATATTTGACAAAGGCCCAGATGGTGCTGGCATAACTGGATATCCTTCTGCAAAAAAACTGAAACAAGACCCATACCTCACACCACACGCAAAAACTAACTGAAAATGGATCAAAGACTTAAATATAAAATTGAAAACGATAAAGATCATGGAATAAAAAATAGGGACAATGCTAGGAGCCCTAAAAATTTGCATAAACACAATATGAACTAAAAGTAACAATGCCCAAGCACCAGAAGAGAGACTAGATAACGGAGAGCTCCTAAAAATCAAACACTTATGCTCACCAAGAGACTTCACCAAAACAGTAAAAAGACAACCTACAGCCTGGGAAAAAAATTTTGGCTACAACAAATCCAATCATCTAATCTCTAAAATATACAAGATACTGCAAAACCTCAACAGCAAAAAGACAACCCAATTAAAAAGTGGGCAAAGGATATGAACAGGCACTTCACCAAAGAAGATATTCAGGCAGCTAACAGACACATGAAGAAATGCTCACGGTCATTAGCCATTAGAGAAATGCAGATCAAAACTACAATGAGATATCATCTCACCCCAACAAGGCTAGCATTAATCCAAAAAACACCAAATAATAAATGCTGGAGAGGTTGTGGAGAGACTGGAACACTTATACACTGTTGGTGGGAATGTAAAATGGTACAACCACTTTGGAAATTGATTTGGTGCTTCCTTAAAAAGCTAGAAATAGAAGTACCATATGATCCAGCTATCCCTCTCCTTGGAATATATCCTAGAGAAATAAGAGCTGCCACACAAATAGAATATATGCACACCCATGTTCATTGCAGCACTGTTCACAATAGCAAAAAGATGGAAACAACCTAGGTGCCCATCAACGGGTGAATGGATAAACAAATTATGGTATATGCACACAATGGAATACTATGCAACGATAAAGAACAATGATGAAGCCGTGAAACATCTTAGAACATGGAGGAATCTGGAGGTCATTATGCTGAGTGAATTTAGTCAGTCACAGAAGGACAAATACTGTATAAGACCACTATTATAAGAACTCAAGAAAAGGTTTAACACAGAAGAAAACATTCTTTGATTGTTATAAGGGTGGGGAGGGAGGGTGAGGGTTATTCAGTAACTAGATAGTAGATAAGAATTTTCTTAGTTGAAGGGAAGGACAGCACACACTACAGGGGAAGTCAGCACAACTGGACTAACACAAAGCTAAGAAGTTTCCTGAATACAATCAAACATTTTGAGGGACAGAGTAGCAGGGGTAGGGGTCTGGGGACCATGCTTTCAGGGGACATCTAGGTCAATTGGCATAACAAAGCTTATTAAGAAAATGTTCTGCATCCTACTTTGGTGAGTGGTGTCTGGGGTCTTAAAAGCTTGCGAGTGGCCATCTAAGATGCATCAACTAGTCCCAACCACCGGGAGTAAAGGAGAATGAAGAACACCAAAGACACAAGGAAAGTATTAGCCCAAGAGACAGAGAGGGCCACGTAAACCAGAGACTTCATCAGCCTGAGACCAGAAGAACTAGATGGTGCCTGGCTACCACCAATGACCACCCTGACTGGGAACACAACAGAGTCCCGTATAGAGCAGGAGAAAGGTGGGGTGCAGAACTCAAATTCTAGTAAGAAGACCAGACTTAATGGTCTGACTGAAGTGGAGGAACCTCAGAAAGCATGGCTCCTGGATTCTCTATCAGCCCAGAACTAAAACAATTCCGAGGCCAACTCTTCAGACAGGGATGGGACTGGACTGTGGGACATAAAGTGATTCTAGTGAGGAGTGTGCCTCTTAGCTCAAGTAGTTACAAGAGACTTAACGGGCAACTTCTGTCCGGAGGTGAAATGGGAAGGCACAGAGTGTTAGGAGCTGGTTGAATGGACATGGGGAATCGGGTGGAAAGGAGGAGTGTGCTGTCAAGTATGAGGAGAGCAATTAGAGTCACATAACAATGTATGTATAACTTTTTGTATGGGAAAAAATAAAAAAAGAAATATTATATGGCTCCCAGGGTAAAAATTGTTCTCATTATATTTATCGAGATATTCAAGATTTATTAGAGTAAGCACTGGGGCACAGTAATCGAGGATTCTAGTCTTAATTATATTTCCAAGCAGTTCTCTGGACATGAAAAAGTCAGCGAAGCTCCACACTACTCTGAAATGCCAGTCTCTCAAAAGAAGTCCCATTTGCATTTGGGGTGGAACACAGGGCTTCCTAGCAAGACTACCCTGACATATTCTTAACTGCATGTTAGCATCCTGAAATTAGCGCCGAGTCAGTAGTACTCCTTAGGCATTATTCCAACCAAAAAATTTTTAAAAATAGAGGTTCCCATTCCCATACATGTCCTGGGACCCTGGCAGCACAGTGATTAAGCATTTGGCTGCTGACCAAAAGATCAGCAGTTTGTATCCACCAGGCGCTCCTTGGAAACCTATGAGGCAGTTCTACTCTGTCCTGTAAGGTCGCTATGAGTCGAAATGGACTCCATGGCAATAGTTTTCTTTTTTTAAAAAAAACATGTTCTAATCAGTACCCCTTTGGTTGGAAACTATTGCAGATCATCTGTAAAGTTCCTACCTGAACCAACATTAAATGTTCGTGTGTGTGTGTGTGTGTGTGTGTGTGAGTGAGTGTATGTGTTAGCTTTGCTTGGCATGCACATTACCTTGTAGTCTCTACTTGGAATAAAGTAGGACAAATAATAAATACAGTTTTTAAGGTAGAAATTAACTCTACATTTCACACCAGTTACAAATGCTTATTTACAGTTGCAGCTTTCCTTCCACCCCTAAGCTACATAACAGGTTCATATTTCTCCTGACAAGTTATTTCCCTAGCAACATCTTCCACTTGAAACCAAATAATCGTATCTTCTCTGACTTTTAAACCAAGTTCCAAAACATTAAGTAATGAATTTTATTGCCAACCTCTTTCCGTTAAGGAGCCCTGGTGGCACAGTGGTTAAGACCTTGGCTGCTAACCAAAAATTCAGCAGTTCAAATGAACCAGCTGCTCCTTGGAAACTCTATGGGGCAGCACTACTCTGTCCTATAGGGTCGCTATGAGTCGGAATCAACTAGACGGCAACCGGTTTGTTTTTTTGGGGGGGATTTCTTTTTGTTAAGCCATGTCATTTCTTTCCCTTAAGGCATCTTCCACATGTGGCAAAATCCTCAGGCCAATATAAAAAATTCCTAGTCCTTTAGGGTTGTGTATTGCCCTGTCCTTTTGATCTAGTTGAAGGTGGGGTGGGGGTGCAGTGCATTTTCTGAATATTTTTAAGCATCAGGCAGTAAACTAGGCTCACCTATATATTATCTCATTGAATCCTCACAACTCTGCAAATAATATATCTATTTTATGATACAGTGAAGCCAGATAGGTTAATTAATTTGCCAAAGATTTTACAGCTAGTAAGTTTATGCTTATCAGGAAAGGTCAGACATCTTTATGTTGTCTCAGTATTCTGAACCTAGAAGCTGCAGCAAGACTGGGGTTGGGCAAACCCACAAAACAGGGAAGTCTTCCCCCAGTGTGTTTTCGTGTGTGTGTGTGTGTGTGCGTGTGTGCCTGTGTGTCCCTGCTATTTGGGATTATTGTGCTGCAAACCTACAGCCCTCTCTAGTTACTAAAACCAAAAAAAATCCCACTGCCATTGAGTCGCTTCCGACTCATAGCAACCCTGTCCGACAGAGGAGAACAGCCCCGTATGGTTTCCATGGAGCGGCTGGTGGATCCAAACTGCCAACCTTTTGGTTAGCATCTGAATTCTTAACCAGTGTGCCACCAGGGCTCCCTCTAGTCACTAGGGGAAGAAATCCCTTTTCCAAATAATCTAGTATTTTAGAAAGTTTATCTGGGTTCATTTGCCGTAAACTGATCTGTTTTTCGGGATTCATGACCTTTTGAGCAATTATTATTGAATGTGACTTTATTAAACTTCTCACTGGTTATTCCCATTTCCATCTATCTGCGTGATGCATATATTCCCTGAAGGTCGGATTTCTGGGTGGTCGATCTATTCTCTGAAGGTCAGATTTTGGACATTAACATGGCAACAATCCCACATTGACTCTTCCAAAAATCAAACAAACAGAGATACAAATGAATAAATCTTATATTTTATTGCACTAACTTCTCATTGGACTTTTCCATCTATTTTCTCATCTTCTCCCCACAAACTCTTGAGAGATAAGTAAGAATTTCCAACCAAAAGACAAAAGCCTGTCCTGTCCAACTTAACCCGTGGTGGAATTACGATTGGGGTGCCATTTATACAACACGAACTTGGTGCAGCGCTCCAAATGCAACACAATAAAAAAAAAAAAAAAGCCACTGGATTTCTAATTTCTAAAGTTGAAGTTCTCAATCATTGAATTCATCAGAAATTCCTCAAATGCCCAGCTGTTGGAGAGTGGCGGGTTGTTTAATAGGACATGAGTTTTTCCTACAAGTCTTTCTTTTTTTT
>NW_004444050.1:3095987-3112821 GCF_000243295.1 Trichechus manatus latirostris | reverse complement strand
CTTACTCCGTTTGGTGTTCGGCTGAGTTCTTTATCTCTTCATTTGATGTTCTAGGGTTTCAGGATTGTTGATTCTCTGTTTGGCTTAGTTTTTTGGATCTTTGTTGTGGAGGGACGGCGTGGTGCTTCTGCCTAGACCGCCATCTTGCCGGAGTCCTTGAACCCCTACAAGTCTTTCTTAAAAGACAACCTCATGGGGCTTAATTTTTAAGATCATAGCTGGCCTTCCTAAAACCAGAGTGCTCACCTTCCAGTGAGCAACTTTTAAGTAGTGGAAACAATAGTGCTAGTAATAGAAACACCACATTCAATCCAATAACACGGGTGGCTTTCTCACACATTACTTCAATTACTTCATGGCCTACAAATTAAGAAGACCAGTGGTTCTCAAAGTGTTGTCTGGGAATCCTTGGGGACACCTGAAACTCTTTCAGGGAGTCTTTGAGGTTAACACTATTTTCATAAAAATAACTAGTTGCTGTCAAGTCCATTCCGACTCTTGACTTGCCCATGTATATTAGAGTAGAACTGTGCTCCATAGGGTTTTCGGTGGCTGATTTTTTAGAAGTAGGTCATCAGGCCTTTTTTCTGAGGTGCCTCTAGGTGGACTGGAACTTCCAGCCTTTTGGATAGCAGCTGAATGTGGTAACCGTTTGCACCATCCAGGGATTCTTTTACTTCTAATAATAAAACATTATTTTTCTTCTTTTTACTCTCATTCTCTGAGAGTGTACAGTGGAGTTTTCCAGAGGCTACCGAACATAACAGATCAAAGGCAGAAGCAGGCAGACCAGTGGTCCTCTGTTAAGGTAGACATTAAAGAGATTTGCAAAAATTGAAAACAATGCCACTCTTCTTCCTAATTTTAGTTTTTTGGAAAATATGGTCATTTTATAAAAGTGTTTTGTGTTCTATGTAATGGGTTTATTATTGTTATTTTAATGAACTATTAAATGTTTCCAAAATGTCTTTTTTAATTTCTAATCAGGTGCATAGAGACAGATGTAATTCATATAAACAAAAGCTCTTTAATTTTTTAAGAGTGTAAAATGGTGCTTAGACCAAAAGAGTTTGAGAACCACTGATCAAGAAATATACACAATTTCATGTAAAGGAAGAAGCCAAAAATCTGATATGAGTCTGATCAAGTTTGATTTTCCAAAGAAACCTTACTCATGAAACAGTCAAAATAATGATATGTGGAAAAACTGCTCCGGTCTTTTTTTTTTTTTTCTTTCCAAAATACTTTTTCCTAAGTCACCAGAACCTGCTTTGGCACTCTCTTTCCTATGCACCCAAACTGACGTATGTATACTACCCCTCTCTCTGACTCCTCACTGTTGGAAGACACTATGGTAATTTCTTTGTATTAACACACACAAACACACACATACACACACAATTCTGTATTCTCCATTTATAGCTGTTCTGTCCACTCAGTTCTCGTGTCAAGGGGTCACTATTAGGACTTGATTTGCATCCATTTCTTGAATCACCTGGGGAAAGTGAAGCAAGACTCAGGGAATTGGCTACTGAAGAGTGCATGAGAAAATAGAGATGTGGAGCTCCCCAGTGGCCTTTTACTTTTGCCTTTACACCAAGCATTTTCAGTTCACACTGCTTTGGACTTGAAGAAGGGCTGATTTTATTTCTCTGTGGCCCAACACTAGTGGCCTGGTCCCCTCTCTTAACCTCTGTCTCAGAACCTGGAAAGAACAATGCAGAGTTCTGGAGGTTTCAGGTAGCAGCCAGGAGTTTGCCAGCGTGCTTGACACCTGAGTCCTCTCGTGATGGATACAGTTAACTGCTCCTTTGGAGATAGAGATTTAGCTGGTGCCTGGAGACATACGGTGAGTCCTTCCCTGCCTAAGAAACCAAGCTCCTGTCCCAGGGACTTGGCCAGCCAGTGCTGGCTCTCAGGCCTCCCTTCCCAGGGGGATGATAAGTGAGTATCCCGCCAACATTGTTGTTTGTTCTAAGTCCAGCAGCACTGTCTGAGCTCCTGGGTATCATGGTGTCAGGCAGAGAGAAAAAGAGAGAATTTGATCAATAGATAGGACAGACATGATAAAGAGAGCAGCATCCTTCTCTGATGTCTTTACTGATAAGACATGCAACACAGTGGCGCCTGCAGGGTTCTCCTCCAGCGAGCAGGTCCCAGGCACCAGCTCAGAAAGGGGACGACAGGGTACAAAGGCAACGAGCCTGCTGCTCTCAGCTTCAGGAGCATCAAGGTTCATCACTCGGTACCATAGAGAGACATTTATGGCAGCTGGGGTCATTTTCCCTTCGAGTTCCTGAGGACTATTGGAATCCCTTCCGTTTTTTGGTTATCTTTCTTTTCTTTTCTTTTTTTTTTAATCAGGTTTAATTGCTTAATCAAGAAAATAAAATCTACATATGGTTAAAAAAAATCAAACAGGTACAGAAAGTTATAAAATGACTGTAAGTTTCCCCATACTTCAGTACCCAGCTCTTATTCTTCTACCCCAGGTACCTACAACAAATCTGTTTGTTTTTTTTGTACCCAGAGAAATAATCAAGCGTGTGTGTGTGTGTGTGTGTGTGTGTGTGTGTGTGTGTGTGTCCACACCATAGTGGTTAATCATTAACAATGCCAGATTTGGAGTCAAATTACCTGGGTTTGAATACTGGGTCCACCATTTACTAGCACTGTGGGCAATTTGGCTTTCTGAGCAAGAGGGAGAATATTAATAGTGCTTACCTTTTAGAGTTGTTGTGACTTAATGGATGTAAAGCTTTCACAATCATCCTCTGCACATTGTAATAATTAAAACATGCTGGATGCTATTATTAATACAATTATTTTTATATATAACCCCTTTTTGAAATGTTACAGAAACACAAACATTCTAAATATGCTACTTTTAACTTTGCTTTTTGTTTTTTTAACTGAATGGAATAGCCACAAGATCTTTCCATGTAACCACAGATCTGCCTCTTTCTTTTTAATAGCTGCATAGTATTTTATTGTATGGATGTACAGCTTGCAAATTTAACTAGACCCCTATTGACTGGCATTTGAGCTTTTTAAAGTCTATTTTCTATTATAAAGAATGCTTGGAAAACAGTCAATGAAAGTAAATGTTGAATTCCTAGCAATAGGATCACTTGGTCAAACAGTAAGTACTTTCTAAAAATCGCTTTTTCATTTTTAGCATTTGAAATATTAATCTATTTTGAATTTACTTTCAATAAGCTGGAAAATATGGATTTAGCCTTATTTCCTTTCATACATATGCTTAGAGTATTTATATATAAATTTATATATATTATATAGAGAGTTATTAAATATATATATATCATGCAAATATATTCATTGAATAAAGCATCCTTTCTTCACTGGATTGAAAGTCTGTTATGTATGAAATGCTGGATTTGTTAATTTTTATTCTGTTTCAATAATATGTATTGTCTATTCTTGTACAACATTTTCACCAAATTTATCAAATTCATCACATGCTAAGTACGTTTGCCAAGGTGTCCTATGGAAACTTTGGATCAATGTATAATGCTCATTTTTCACATCCTCCCAGCTCTAGATACCATCAATTATTTCTAATTATTTTTGCCAATCTATCAGTGGAAAACTAGAATCTTGTTCCTTTTTTGATTTGAATATTTTTATTCAAAACTAGAGTTGAACATATTTTCTCACATTCACTTGCCATTTGTATCTCTGTTTCTTTCAGGTTGTTCTTGTTTTTCATATTTATTTTTAAATGTTCTATTTCAAGTAAATTAGTCTCTAGTAAATAATGTGTGTTTTAATATCTTCAAGTTGGTCATTTAATTTCGATTTTGATAATTTTTACTAGTAAGTTACTAATGATTTTACGAGTTTTTAAGGAGCGCTGGGTGTGCAGTGGTTAAGTGCTTGGCTTCTAACTGAAAGGTTGGCAGTTTGAACCCACCAGTCGGAGAAAGATGTGGCAGTCTATTTCAGTAAAGATTACAGCCTTAAAAACCCTGTGGTCAGTTCTATCTGTCCTAGAGTGTCACTATGGATCTGAATCTACTCAATGGCAGCGAGTATATTAGTTTTTAATTTATTGTTGGCGTTTACCTCTATAGCTTCTGGATTTGGAGATCTACTTGTAAAGATTTTTTGCACTTCAGCACACACACGCATATACACATAAATTTCCAAAATATAAATATATGTTCATACATATTGTCTCCTAGAACTTCGGTGGATTTATTTTTATGTTTACATATTCTTAAAGAACTGAAATTTATTTTGGTATAAGGCCCTAAAGGTCTTCACAAATATATCATTTAATTTTCAAATATCTAGCCAGTTCTTAACAAGATTTATTATTTCGACACTAATTTAGAATATCAGAATTATCAAATACTGAAATCCACATTTACTTGATCTACTCCAGTATCAGAATGTATTAATTATGATAGCTTCATAATATGGTGAATGTCTGGTTTGATTGATACTACCATATTTGTTCTTTTCTGCATATGTTTTGTCGCTACTCTTGCACATTGGATTTTTCCAGATGAGGGTTAGCATCATTTTCTGAATTTCTACAGAAGGAAAAAAAAAAAAAAAAACGCTGTAATTTAAACAGAATCAAAATGAGTCTATAAAATATAGTCAGAGGATGTCTCTTCTATGCTCACAACCCTCCAAGGGTGCCCATCTCACTCAGAGTAAATTCCAGAGTAGTACAATGACCAAGAGACCCTATGAGGTTCAGCCCCGGCTTTCTTTCTTAACAGCATCTCATATTAATCTTTCTCTTGATCACTCCACTCCAACCACATGGGCCTGAATGCTGTTCCTAAATACCCCAATCTTTTCCCAGTCTAAGGACTTTGCCCTTGCTGTTCCCTCTGCCTGAAATGCTTGCTTCTTCATTTCCTTTGGTCAAAGTTCTGATTGTCAGCTGTCAGTGAGGCCTTCCCTGACCATGCCCTAACCTGTTTACAAAAATACATTTCCATCCAACTCTGGCATTCTCTTTTCTCTTTCCTTGCCTGGTATTTCCTCATAGCACATATCATCATCACATATATTTTTTTACTTGTGTACATTATCTCTCTCACTAGGTCCTCTCCACAAAGTCATGCTCTTTGGTCTGTTTTGTTCACTACCTAGAATAGGGCTTGAAGTGTAATTAGCACTCAATAAATATTTGTTGAGTGACTGAATGAATAAAAGAATGAATCTTTTCAAAATTAAGGGTTCCTATCTGTCTTAGTTACCTAGGGCTGCTATGACAGAAATGCTACAAGTGGATGATGGCTAGAAGTCCAAATTCAGGGCATCAGCTACAGGGGAAGGCTTTCTCTCTCTGTTGGCTCTGGAGGAAGGTCCTTGTCATAAATCTTCCCCTGGCTAGGGGCTTCTCTGCACAAGAACCCTGGGTCCAAAGGACACATTCTGCTCCTGGTGTTGCTTTCTTGGTGGTATGAGGTCCCCATATCTCTCTGCTTGATTCTGTTTTATATCTCAAAAGAGGTTGGCTTAGGCACTATCTAATCTTGTAGATATCATCAATGTAACTGCCGCCAATCCATCTCATTAACATCATAGTGATAGGATTTACAAAACATAGGGAAATCACATCAGATGACAAAATGGTAGACAATCATACAATATTGGGAATCATGTCCTAGCCAAGTTGACAGATATTTTTGGGGGACACAATTCAATCCATGACAGTATCCAAGACATGGAGATACATATATCTATATTATATACCTATTTATTTTATATGTATATATATAATCTATATTATCTATAGCTATTTCTATCTATAAACTTATTGAAACTCGTTGCCATCGAGTCGATTCCAGCTCATAACGACCCTATAGGACAGAGTAGAAACTGCCCCATAAGGTTTGGTTTTTGGTTTTATCCAAGACATGGTATGGTTTAACATTTGTTTGAATTTTCTTACAAACCCTTTATATATAGGCAATTTACATATAAATATATAATTCCTATTTTTCTATTATAAATGAGACATGTTTTAACTGGATATTATTTGCAATAGGGAGGCTATTGAGCTTTTATTTTAATTTTGTAACTGGCTCCTTAATAAATTATACTTTTTCATAATAATTTTTCAGTTGCTTCTTTTGGGTTTTCTGGGTATTCACTAATATACAAATAATGATAATTTTTGCATCTGTATTCCATTTATTATATACTATTTATAAGTGTACCTCAATTGCATTGCATTATCTAGTACTTGCAGAGCAATGTAAAACATAGTATTTATAGAGCCCATCTCTCTCTTCATCTTTAATGAGAATGCTTCTAGTGTTTCATCATTAACATGGTGATATCTTTTTATTACATGTATTGATAGATATGGAGCATTGGTGGTATAGTGCTTAAGAGCTTGGCTGCTAACCAAAAGGGCAGCTGTTCAAATCCACCAGCTGCTCCTTTGAAACCCTATGGGACAGTTCTACTCTGTCCTATAGGGTCACTAAGAGTTGGAATTGACTTGATGGCAATGAGTTTCTACAGGTTTATAGATAGATATAGCTACAGATAATTTAGGTTTTATATATATATAATAAACAGGTACATAATATATATATCTCCAAATATACACATACCTGTATAAACACACAAAATGTCACAGAAGTATTGGTGTTTTGATATTATTATTTGAAATAAATGCTTTTACTTTTTAAGTCTATTTATATAATGAAATATATGATTTGGTAATAATGAACGATGCTTACATTCCTGAGATAACCCTTGTTAAATTATGCTGTATTTTTCTTTCAAGATGCTGATGAATTTTATTCGCTAATGTTTTTAAGATCCTTGAATTCATATCTGTAACTGAGTTAGATTCAAAGAGTATGTTTTCTTTACCATTTGTTGTGATTTCTATTTCAAATATATCAATTGTCTCCATAGCATGTAAGCATTGATTTAAAAAAAATAAAATAAAATCTCAAATATTTTTCTGCATTCTTTCATTGGTCTAAATCCTTTTTCCCTGGTTACTAATTCTCAATGGTGTCAATTTGATTCATGATATTTCCAATTTATTTAGTTATTCTACAAGTGTTTTATTTTGGTCTTGAGTTTGTTTCTATAGTTGTGCAACTACATTCTGTTATTTTAATGCTTGGTTCTTGATTTTTTTTAAATAGAATATTTGTCCCGTTTAAGTTCTAGAACGGAAAAATTGCAGGGAATTTCCTGGCTTATACCTTCATTCAGAATGTAATCATAGTCTGTCTTATTCATGCTCTTCCTTTTATCCGTATTTACTGCTTATTGGAGTTTTTCCACAGCTATCCTCATTGGTAGCTCATCTGTCAGTTTGTCATACTGTGGTGGCTTGTGTATTGCTGTAATGCTGGAAGCTATGCCATCAGTATTTCAAATACCAGCAGGGTCTCCTATGGTGGACGGGTTTCAGACTAAGATAGATTAGGAAGAAAGACCTGGTGATATACTTCTAATAAAATTGGCCAGTGAAAACCTTGTGAATAGCAGCAGAAAATTGTTTGATATGGTGCTGGAAGGTAAGCCCCTTGAGTTTGAAAACAATGGACTCATACATTGCAATGATTGTGAGGATGGAACAGGACCAGGCAGTGTTTCATTCTGTTGTACATAGGGTTGCTATGAGTTGGAACCGGCTCGATGGCACCTAACAACAACAACCCTCATTGGTGTGCTGGAGCTGGCTCATGAGAGTCAAATGTTTGCATCTCTTCCCAACTTCATATTAAGTGACTTCATGTTTGGTAGCTTGAAATCAGTCGTGGCAGGAGTATTTACACCATGGTAATTAGCAAACACAACAAATTCGTCCCTGCCAGACACCCTCACCTCCCAAGACTGGTGATTATTAAACATTTACCAACATAATGCTAGTTACTATAATATTTAATTTCATCATATTTCTGTTTGAACATGAACAAGCTGGTATAACATCTATTATAAACTTTATTCTGATAATGTGTGGATACATTCTCCTAGACTTTCTTGTCATTTTCTCTTGCCTTCCTCTTTAGAGTATCAGTTTGGAGTCATAGAAGTGTGTATTTTCTTGATGTTTTCTTCTTTTTCCTGAGAGCTTGTGGGAGTAGTGGCAGGCAGCACCTTTCTTCCTCACTAAGCAGTTGTTCTTGGAAGGCCTGATCTTTGCTCTACCTTCAACAATTTTGTTAAGGGATATGAGCTGAGTTTACTTTGCCTGGTAAGGGGCATATTTTCATCCTGGGAGCTTTATCTCAGGTGTAGAAATCCTCTCCCCTCACATTCAGGATGGAGACTCAGAACTTTATATAATTAGTTTAGTGTCCCCCTTAAGGAGCCCTGGTAGCACAGTCGTTAAGTGCTCGAATGCTAACCAAAAGGTCAGTGGTTTGAATCCAACAGCTGCTCTGAAGGAGAAAGCTGTGGCAGTCTAATTATGTAAAGATTACAGCCTTGGAAACTCTATGGGGCAGTTTTCCTCTGTCCTACAGGATCAGTATGAGTTGGAATAGAGTAGACAGCAACAGGTGAGTTTTAGTGTCCCTTTCCGCTTCTTCATCCATAGCTCTCAAGTAGCTGCCCTGTCTCTCTCATCAAGAGTAGGGTCAGAAGTAAACAAAATTCAAGGTGACTACAATTCTTTGGTGGAGTCTTGCCCAGGTGAGGTATCAAGGTGTTAAAAAAGGGCCTCTAATATTCAGAATTTTTCTTGTTCTTCCTCAACGCCTTATCAAGTGCCTACACATTCCCTTTTGTCTAAGTCTAGACTCCTTCAGTTGGGGAATATTAGTGAGTGGTTTTGTTTTTGGTTTTTTTTTCTGGATTTTTCAACTTTTCCCCAGATTGATTCTGAGGGCCTGGTTAAGAGTCATATCAGTTAATTGTCTGTCTTTGTCTTTCTTCATCCATTACTGTTATGGTAAAGGTTGTGTGTCAAGTTGGCTGGACCATAATTCTCAGTGATTTGGTTGTTATGTAATGATGTAGTTTGGCAGTTACATAATGATGTAATTTGGCAGTTCTATAATGGTGTAGTTATCCTGCATGATGTGATCTGATGTAATAAGCCAATCAGTTTAAGAGGAGTTTCCTTGGGGGTGTGGCCTGCATCATATATATATATATATATATATATATATACACACATATATACACACACACACACATATATATATAGAGAGAGAGAGAGATAGAGAGAGAGAGAGACATTTTGGCAAAGCTCACTTGCTTGCCCTGGATCCTGCATCCAGCTCATCATCATCTGTCCGGTTCTTGTGACTTGAGCCAGCGGCCTGCTGTTTTGCCTGCCAATCTTGGATTCGTCAGCCTGTGCAGCTACATGAGTCAGGAGCAGCCTGCAGCCTGATGCCTGACCCACGAGCTTGGGACTTGCCAGCCTCTATAACTGCGTGAGCCACTTCCTTAATATAAGCCTCTCTTTCTCTCTCTCTCCCTCTCGGGTCGCTGCCTTGGGCATTGCCTAAGCTTGATGCCTTACAAGATATTGCTGAATGTTCTCAGGACCCATCTCCACCACCCATTTTTGCTTCTAGACCTATAACTTGACTTAAGACCCAGCAAGCTCCAAAAGGTGAAGTGAAAAGTGTGACCCAAGAGGAGATATGCTACACTCCAAAAGAACTGTTGACATTTCTAATTTGTACAAACAGAAAACTGGGGAATATGTATGGGAATGGCTATTAAGGTGTGGGATAATAGTACAAGGAACATAAAGTTGGCTCAGTCTGAGTTTATTGATACGGGCCCACTAAGCACAGATTCTTCATTCAGTGTTTCAGCTCGAGAGGTTAGGAAAGGATCTAATCAATTATTTGCTTGGTTCCCTGAAGTATGGATTATGGGGTGTCCTACACTAAATCAAGCTGAAGTACCAGACCTGCCATAGTATACTGTAGAAGAAAGTATCCAAACACTTAGGAAAATTGGCATGTTAGAGAGAATTTATCAGGTTAGACTCACAGAACCACACATGGAGTGTCCACGGGACACACCTTTTACTGAAATGGTAAGGAACAAATTTGTGAAGGGAGCCCAGCATCCTTTAATAATGCTGTGATTGCTATTTTATCTAAGTCAGATTTGACAGTGAGAACTGCCCTAATTGAATTAAGACACCTAGCTACGATGGGGCTGATTGGACACCATGGTGATAGGGGCTAAGTGACTGCATTCAATCGACAAAGTGGGCATGGTTACCATAATGGACAGCAGAGTCAAAACAGTAATCAGAATAGTCTGACTTATATGGGCTTATGGCGTTGGCTACTTAGTCACAGTGTTCCTAAGAGTGAAATAGATGGGAAATCTACTAAATATTTACTTGATCTGTATAAGCAGAAGATTTCTATGTCAAGTGAATGGTAATGTAACTCAAATTGCCAGAATAGACAGTCACAGACCCTCATTCAATTCCAAGACTTGAGCCAGTTTACAGACCTACAACCCCTTGAATGAAGGGGAGTCGAGGTCACCTTGAGGAAGGACCCCACTACACTGCCAAAAATTTATACTGTTAATCTTTCTCCTAGGCTTCTCCAAAGGGACATTCAGACTTTTACGAAAGCGACTGTTCATTGGGGAAAAGGAAATAATCAGACTTTTCATGGATTATTCGACACTGACTGTGAACTGACACTAATTCCAGGAGACTCAAAATGTCACTGTGGCCTACCAGACAGAGTGGGGTGGGGGTATGGAGATAAAGTCATTAATGAAGTCTTAGTTCATGTTCATCTCACAGTGGGTCCAGTGGGTCCCTGAACTCATCTTGTAGTGATTTCTCCAGTTCCAGAATGCATAATTGGAATAGATATACTCAGTAACTGGCATAATCCCCACACTGAATCTATGACAAGTGGAGTAAGGGCAATTATGGCAGGAAAAACCAAGTGGAAGTCATTAGAACTGCCCCTCCCTAGAAATATAGTAAACCAAAAGCAATACTGCATACCTGGAGGGATTTCAGAGTTTACTGCCACCATCAAAGACTGGTAGAATGCAGAGGTGGTGATTCCCACTGCATCCCCTTGTAACTCACCTGTTTGGCCTGATCCAGATGAATCTTGGAGAATGACAGAGGATTGTTGTAAAATTAACCAGGTGGTGACTCCAATTGCAGCTGCTCTTCTAGATGTTGTTTCATTGCTTGAGCGAATTAATACATCTCCTAGTACCTGGTATGCAGCTATTGATCTGACCAATGTTTTTTTCTTGATTCTGGTTTCAAAGGAACACCAGAAGCAGCTTGCCTTCAGCTGGCAAGGCCAGCAATACATCTTCACTGTCCTACCTCAGAGTTATATCAACTCTCCAGACCTATGTCATAATTTAGTCGACGACAACAACCTTGATCGCTTTTCCTTTCCACAAGACGTCACACTGATCCATTGCAAAGATGACATTATGCTGATTGGATGTAGTAAGGAAGAAGCGTCAATGACTCTGGACTTATTGGTAAAACATTTGTGCACTAGATGGTAGGAAATTAATCCTACAAAAATTAAGGCACCTTCCACCTCAGTGCAATTTCTAGAGTCCAGTGGTGTAGGGAATGTCAAGATATTCCTTCTAAAGTGAAGAATAAGTTGTTACATCTCTCCCCTCCTACAGCTAAAAAGGAAGAACAACACCTGATGAGCTTCTTTGGATTTTGGAGAAAAAATATCCTTCATTTGGGTGTGCTACTCGAGCTTATTTATCAAGTCACTCAAAAGCTGCTACTTTTGAGTGGGACCCAGAACAAGAGATGGATTTACAACAGGTTCAGGCTGCCACGCAAGCTGCTCTGCCGCTTGGACCATATGGTTCATTTGATCCAATGATGTTTTTGCTTGAAAAGTCAGTGGTAAATAGAGATGCTCTTTGGAATCTTTGGAAGGCCCCTACAGGTGAATCACAGTGTAACCCCTAATAATTCTGTAGTAAAGCTTTGCTATCATCTGCAGATAATTACTCTCTTTTTGAGAAACAGTTTTTAGTTCGTTACTAGGCCTTAACAAGCCAAAAACCATGGGCCATCAAGTCACCATGTGGCCTGAGCTGCCTATCATGAACTGGGTGTTGTCTGACCCACAGACATAAAATCCAACATGCACAGCAGCACTCCATCATTAAATGGAAGTAGCATATACAAGACAGGGCTTGGGCAGGACCTGAAGGCACAAGTAAGTTGCATGAGGAAGTGGTCTAAATGCTCATAGTCTCCATTCCTGATGCATTACCTGCCCCCTTTCAGTTTTCACCTTTGGCCTCATGGAAACTTTCTTAAGATCGGTTGACTGAGGAGGAGAAAACTCATGCCTAATTTACAGATGGTTCTGTGCAATATGTAGGCACCACTTGGACGTGGACAGGAACAAATACTGCAGCCCCTTTTTGGGAACTCCTTGAAGGACAATGGTGAAGGAAAATCCTTCTAATGGGCAAAGCGTCAAACAGTATACCTTGGTTGTTCACTTTGCTTGGAAGGAGAAATGGCCAGATGTGCAACTGTATACAATTCATGGGCTGCAGCCAATGTTTTGGCTGGATGGTCAGGGACTTGAAAGGAACATGATTGGAAAATTGGTGACCAGGAAATATGGGGAAGAGGTATGTGGATAGACCTGTCTGAATGGGACAAAGTAGTGAAGACATTTGTGTCTCATGTGAATGCTCACCAAAGGGTGACCTCCGCAGAGGACGATTTTAACAATCAAGTGGATAGGATGATGCATTCTGTGGAAATGAATTATCCTCTTTACTATCCACTCCCATCATTGCCAAATGGGCTCATGAAAAAAAGTGGCCATGGTTTCAGGGATGGATGTTATACATGGGCTCAGCGACATGGACTTCCACTCACCAAGGTCAGCTTGGCTACAGCCACAACTGAATGCACTGTCACTCAGCAGCAGAGACCAACACTGAGTCCCCAATATGGCACCATTCCTTGAAGTGATCAGCCAGCAACCTTTGGCAGTTTGATTACATTTGACAGCTTCCATTATGGAAAGGACATTTCATTCTTACTGGAAAAGATACTTACTCTGGATACAGATTTGCCTTCCCTGCACACAATGCCTCTGCAAAACTACCATCTGTGGACTCACATAATGTCTTATACACCATCATGGTATCCCACAGAGCATCATCTCTAATCAAGGGACTCACTTCACAGTAAATGAAGTATGGCAATGGACCCATGCTCATGGAATTCACCAGTCTTATCATGTTCCCCATCATCCTGGAGCAGCTGGCTCAATAGAACTATGGAGTGGGCTTCTAAAGACACAATTACAGTGCCAGCTATGTGGTAACACTTTTCAAGGTTGGGGCAATGTTCTCCAGGAGGCTGTATATGCTCTAAGCTGGTATCCAATATATGGTACTCTTTCTCCCATAGACAGGAGTCACTGTTCCAGGGATCAAGAGGTGGAGATGGGAGTGGCACCACTCACTATTACTCTATTACTCTTAGTGACCCACTCACAAAATTTTGGCTTCCTGTTTCTATGATCCTATGCTTTGAGGGTCTGGAAGTCTTAGTTCCAAAGTGAGGAACGCTCCTACCCGGAGACACAACAGGGGTTCCATTGAACTAGAAGTTAAGAATGGCATCTGGCCACTTTGGGCTCCTCATGCCTCTGGATCACAGGCAATGACAGGAGTTATCATATTGGCTGGTGTGATTGACCCTGACTGCCAAGGGGAAATTGGATTGATGTTGCATAATGGAGGTTAAAAAAAAGAGCATGTCTAGAATGCAAGAGATCCTTTAGGTTGTCTCTTAGCACTACCATGCCCTGTGATTAAAATCAATGGAAAACTCCAGTAACCCAATTCTGACATGACTACTAATGGCCCAGACCCTTCAGGAATGAAGATTTGGGTCACCCCACCAAGGCAAAGAGCTACAACCAGCTGAGGTGACAGCTGAGAATAAAGGGAATATGGAATGGGTTGTGGAAGAAGGTAGTTCTAAACACCAGCTAAGACCACATGACCAGTTGCAGAAGTGAGGACTGCAATTGTTATGAGTCTTTTTTCCTTGTATGTGTGCATCAAATATTTTTGTTTTCTTCACTTATAAAATATAAGATGTAAACTAGGTTAGAATGTTGTATGTATGTTAGTTGTATAATGTTAGGCACAAGCGTGACTTTGTAATCTTTTTTATTTAGAGATTGTGTATGGTTTAAGGAGATATTTACAGGTGCCAAGTTGATAAGGGGTAGACTGTGATGTTTAAGGTTATGTGTCAACTTGGCTGGGCCATGATTCTCAGTGGTTTGGCAGTTATGTAATGATGTAATTTGGCAGTTTTGTAATGATATAGTCATTCTGCATGATGTGATCTGATGTAATAAACCAATCAGTTGTAAGGGGAGTTTTCTCGGGGGTATGGCCTGCATCCAGTATATATATGGACGTTCCAGCAAAACTCGCTTGCTTGCTCTGAATCCTACATCCACCTCCTCATCATCTGACCTCCAGTTCTTGGGACTTGAGCCAGTGGCCTGCCATATTGTCTGCTGGTCTTGGAATTGTCCACCTCCTCAGACCATGAGGCTGCATTTGACCTACCAATATTGAGTATTGAGTTCGTCAGCCCCTACAACCTCATGAGCCATTTCCTTGAGATGTCTCTCTCTCTCTCTCTGTGTGTGTATATATATATATATACACACACACATATATATACGCCTCACTTGTTTTGCTTCTCTAGAGAACCCAGCCTGAGACAATTACTTTTCAAATATCATGATCTAAAGTTGTGCCTTTTTCTTTCCTACAGGGTTCTACGTATGTGTCTTGGATGATGTATATCCCTTTGAGTTCATTTTGTTAGATTTTAGAAAGTAGATATCACATAATCCTTTATCTACCATACTTCTTATAATTTCCTTCTGGCCCCTTTTTTTGATGACACTGATCAAAGAAAAATTAAGATATGATATGTAATATAGAATTGAATGAATGTTTTTGCCACTCTCCATTTGCCCAAACCAGGAAAATTCAAGTGGAAGAAGAAACATGGCTTCAAGTTAAATGTATTCCAAACTGTTTTCATTCACAGAAGCCTTTCAAGTGACTGTATAATTCAATTTGGACTTGAATTGTCCTGTGCAGAAAACAGTAGTTTGTTGATTGTTTACAGTATTAGGGTGTATATTTGTTTCTTTTAGGCACTATAAAAAGCCACCAACTTGGTATCTACTACTGCTATCTTAAAGTGTCTATATTTAGATCATCAAGTGTCATGGATTGAACTGCGTCCCCCAAAAAATGTGGGTAGCAACTTGGCTAGGTCATGATTCCCAGTATTGTATGATTGTGTTATCTGACATGATTTCCTTATGTGTTGTAAACTCTACCACTATGATGAGAGTATATGTGATCTCCTCATGTGTTATAAATTCTATCACTGTGATGAGGTTATACTGATGAGGTTGACAAGATTAGTGGCTTAATGCAATCTCTTTTGAGATATAAAAGACAGAAGTGAGCAGAGATACATGGGAACCTCATACTAACAAGAAAGCAGTGCTTGGAGCAGAGCACATCCTTTGGACCTGAGGTTCCTGCGCAGAGAAGCTCCCAGACCAAAGGAAGACTGATGACATGGACTTTCCTCTAGAGCTAATGGAGAAAGCGTTCCCCTGGAGCTGATGCCCTGAATTTGGACTTGTAGCCAACTGGACTGTGAGAGAATAAACTTCTCTTTGCTAAATCCATCTACTTGTGGTATTTCTGTTGGAGCAGCACTAGATGACTAAGACATCAAGTGATTTTATCTGTGAAATGTGTAATTATATATTTACAAGATGTATGTAAACATTTGTGACAATTCTGCCTATTCTCTTCAGCAAATTTTCAAGGTTCTGTGAGGAACAGAAAATCTAAAGATGCTAGTTCCTGCCCCTATCAAGGCATGCTGTTGTTAACTGCTGCGGAGTTGGCTCCCCACTCACGGGGACCTCATATACAATGGAATGAAATACTGCCTGGTCCTGTGCCATCCCCATGACAAGTTGAAGATCAAACTGTTGTAATCCATAGAATTTTCATTGGCTGATTTTTGGAAGTAGATCATCAGGCTTTTCTTTTGAGGTACCTCTGGGTAGACTCAAACCTCCCACCTTTCAGTTTTAGCAAACAAGTGCTTTAACCATTTGGACCACTCGGGGACTCCTAATACCTACAAATGTTACCCTAAATGATCTTTGGTACCTTGTGAATTTGGACAGATAAAACAAATTTTGCAACAACAGAAATTCTGTACCCTTCTCTGAATTCTCTGCCTCATATTGAAAGAAACTAAAACACTACACAAAGGGATTTAAAATAAGTTCACTCTTGCTGAAAAGTTTGATGAACTTGTGTTGGGACCTACTCTGAGTCAAACTCTTTACACATCTTGTTTCACTTAATCATCATAACAACTTTGAGATGCAGGTTCTCATGATCCTCATTTGAAAAGTATGTAAATGGAGGCCCAGACAAATGATGGCATTTACCACAGGTCACGAGGCTAATAAATGCTACAGGGAGAATATTAATTCAAGTCTCTTTGAACTCCTTTCATTATTCCATAATGCTTCAAGAACTGGAAATTACACATTACTCTCAAGAATGGATTACTGATTCAGCAGAATAGTAAGATACAAGATAAACATATAAAAATCAGTTGGATTCCTATACATCAACAAAAAGAACAATGAAAAGAAATCAGGAAAACAATACCATTTATAATAGCCTCTAAAAAAATAAAATACTTAGGAATAAATCTAACCAGGGATGTAAAAGACCTATACAAAGAAAACTACAAAACACTACT
>NW_004444050.1:3074766-3094894 GCF_000243295.1 Trichechus manatus latirostris | reverse complement strand
CTGAGGGACTGAATTGCTAGGCAGAGGGCTGTGCGGACCATGGTCTCCGGGAACATCTAGCTCAATTGACATAACACAGTTTGTAAACAAAATGTTCTTCATTCTACCTCAAAGAGTAGCGTCTGGGGTCTTAAAAGCCTGTGAGCAGCCATCTAAAATACTCCACTGGTCTCACCCCTTCAGGAGCAAGGGAGAATGAAGAAAACAAGAAACAAGGAAAAGATTAGTCCAAAGGACTAACGGACCACAGCTACCATCGCCTCCACTGTACTGAGTCCAGTACAACTAGATGGTGCCCGGCTACCACCCCTGACTGCTCTGATCAGGATCACAACAGAGGGTCCTGGAGAGAGCTGGAGAAAAATGTAGAATGAAATTCTAACTCACAAAAAAAGACCAGATTTACTGGCCTGACGGAGACTAGAGAAACCCCAAGAGTAGGGCTCCCGGACACCCTTTTAGCTCAGTAATGAAGTCACTCCCGAAGTTCATCGTTCTGCCAAAGATTAGACAGCCCCATAAAACAAAATGAGACTAATGGGGCACAACAGTCCAGGAACAAGGACTAAAAGGCAGGAGGGGACAGGAAAGCTGATAATAAGGAACCCAAGGTTGAGAAGGGATAGTGTTGACATGTCATGGGGTTGTTAACCATTGTCATAAAACAATATGTGTATTAATTGTTTAATGAGAAACTATTTGTTCTGTAAACCTTCATCTAAAGTACAACTAAAAAAACAAAACACAACAAAACAAAAGAATGGATTACATAGGTCACAGTGAGCCAGACAGGTTGTTGTTAGTTGCCACTGAGTTGGCTCTGACTCACGCAACCTTACGTATGATAGAACGAAACGTTGCCCAGCCCTGTACTATCCTTATGACCATTCATATATTTGAGTCCATTGGCTTAAATATACCAACCAGTCAGACTTCTAGCCACAGCATTTAGTATTCATTAGGTCAACAGTAGTTAATTTTAATGGCAAAGGACAAGGACAATTGAGTTTATCACCTTGTTTTCACAAACTCATTGAATCTTTACAGAGGCAGACAAAATGACCAAGACAGATACTTTTATTTTTTTCAGTGCCTAAAGCATGCATCCTTGCCCTGTCATGCATATACTACTGTGAGAGTTCATGAGTCAAATATTTCTGTTTGAGGTATAGTAACAGTTTAAAATGGAAAGATACAAAACAAACTCTTCAATCGTTTTACTTACAGGATACCCCTCTCCATTTGATTTAGCTGGTTTTTGTTCATGAAATTTGCTGCTTTAAATAAAATGAATCACTCAAATGTTGATCAAATTAACCTAATTTCTTTGGTTGCAAACAAAAAAAATAGTAGGTTAATCCATAGGTGAATGAACACATTGAACACATACGAGTACACCATGTACTTTGAACAAAGGGCAGGTTGTGTAAATGAAGATCTCACTGTTCTTTGCAATCATCATGACATGTAAAAATACAGAGAAATAATCCTTTTGTAGGTTTTAGAAAATTTACTTTTGTCTTGCTTCCTCTCTCTAAAAGGATAACGGTCAGTCTGTGACAAAAAGAAGCACAGAAATATCAGTATTCTCTTTGAGAATGGGTTGCCACTAAAAGTTGGCTTCCAGTAGCTTGATTAGAGAAAAATGGACGAAAACCCAGATGTCGAGTCTTTAATACTTAATGGAGAATCCCACTGCTCCCACCAGTCAGAGAGCAAGATTGAGCCAGATTTAAAGCCTGTGGGAGAGAGCCAGGGGGCCAAGCCACAGGGAGGTCTGGCCCGGAGAACCAGGAGGATGATGACAGGATGGGGGAAATATCTGCACAGAACAGATACACCCTAAAAGAGTCATCACGCATTTAGCATCTCAATTTGGGATGACCTCTTCTTACTAAAACACTCAGTCTCCCTGGGGAGGCTAATAGACTCAGGAGGGGTATTGCTTTGTTCTAGACCAAAGTCTGAATTGTTACTTGAGGGTCATTGAGAATACATTACAAGGGCGTCATCTGTTCTGGTGTTCTCATAATTTTCTCCCTATGCAAGGTTGGCCTGGATAAAGCCTAGACAGAAAGGTAATAATTACACAGAGAAGGGAACAGCCAGCTATTACCTTGCTCATTTGTTGGATGTAAACAACATTATCAGACAATTCTGGCTACAAAACATTCCTTTCTGATCTATATTTTCTAAATATAATTACTATGTTAGTGTGTTAAAAATTCAATTCTTGTGTCTTCCTTTTCTTAGGGGACATTATGCTCCTATTAAAAGTGGTGGAAAATTATGGGAACAGTTAATGGTGTTGGTTGAACAACACGGTGAACGTAGTTAATGTCACCAAACTGTACATGTAATGATTGTAGAAAGGCAAATGTTTTGTTACCTATATATACCACGATTAAAAAAAAATTCTTTTCCAAATTTATGTATGTAGATCAACCTAAAGTTTGAGTGTTATCATTAGAGTTAATTTTTTGAAAAAACAGTAAGACAATGGCACCTTTATAATGTCTGCTAAATGGAGCTTATTTAACACAGGTTTACTTTGATATGGACATTTATATGTGATGAGTTATGATTACTATAAAAGAATGGAATTCAAACTATTTGTAATCGATTTTAAAATGTTTCTAAGTGCAGGTATTTCTATCTCATTTCCTTTAGGTAATATGGAGAAAACTATTTTCCTTTAGGTATGTTAAAATTATAGTCACTTGTCTTGGGCCAGTTGCAATCCAATGGACAGATGCACTGACCAGAGAGAACATTTCTGATGCCAAAGTCTTTAGCTCTTCTTGACTCCAAAGATACTACTGTATTTGTGAATTCTAGTAAACCTGCACATGGTCAGATTTTGAGAACATGGAATTCTAATGATCAACTGGTCTCAATGAAGGAAGCAGGCATTAGCTTGAGGGAAACCAAACTTTTTCCAATGACAAAACAGTCAATCATTTTGTTTGGTCATCTGCAGAGCAAACTGCCACATACCCATTTGCAAATCTCAACTCATTTTTAGACAGACCTTAGCCTTGCTGAAATATTCCCGTTGAGGCCAAAGACCAGAGGAGGAAATTATTGCGATCTCTTGAAAACAAACAAAATAAATAAACAATAGATTCATTGTAATTGTATGAAAATCTACAAGAGGTATTTTCTTTCAAGTGTAGGCAGTCAAATATGTAGAAAAGGTGTGGAAATTTTAAAAGGAACTTCATTCTTATTCATCATTATGAATGATTATGAATGATTTGAGATCCTCACATGAAATACACGTAGTATGTACAAAGCAAAAATAGAGATAAATAGAGAAACAGAGGAAAAAGGAACAAGACGTCAGGAGCCACTGGAAGTTCTACTATTGAAGTTGTTACTATTTGGAGTTATTTTTTAATTTACTATTACAATTCAAGACAGTAAGTGCAAAAACATAAACTCAACAACATAGGATAATATTCAGCTAGCATATAATTGTTCCAAAAATTAAAAGAGATTGGCTTACCTGTAAATGAAGAAACTGTGATGACTGAATAGATTTTCTTGTTTGTTTTGTTTTTCCTTGAAAAAAAAAAATAACTGCTCTACAGTCACTGTGACTTTGGCCTATGGGAGGGAGAGTCAATGTGATTCTTGTTCCACCTCGAAATGGATTTTGGGTAGTATCCTAGCTCTCTTTTTATTCCTGTATACTTGGAATTAATTGTGCTTAAGATTTTGGACAAGGCAGGAACCCGGAAGAGATATTAACCTGCATCGCCTAATAAAGAATCCATGTTCAACCTGATGGGCGCTCAGCTGGACCTTGGTTGGGTCACTGTTGGGATAGTATCAAGGTGTGTCTGCCCTGAGGTAGAAGTAGCCATGAAAGAGTAGAATTGTAGAGATGCACGTATCAGGAGGCATGGACAAGCCTGGAGCTCTTACACTTTGGGAAAAAATAGCTCCAACTTTAAAATTGGCCTAAGGAGCAGCAGATCCCCAGTGCATTTTTCGAAGCATTTTCCACCTTTAATTTAGATATTTCAAGGGAAATTTAATCCATATGTTTTGGATTCATTTGGACTTAACTCATAAATATGCTTCATCAAGAACTGCCAAGCTCTGTGTTCACTGGAATCAAGTAGTTTCATGGGACAACAGTACAGACAGAAGTAATTTGATATCCAAGAGTTCATCACCGAAACAAGGAAAAGAAGCTCTCAGGTTCAGACCATTGTCTATAGATAATTCTAGAGCAGTAATTTACACTGTAACACTGTCATGGTAAAATAAGGTACTTATGACTGTATGGAGCACATACAAATACACATGGAACACATATATGTTTATATACGTGTATATCTCCTTTCCCAGAGAAATATCACAACACATGGTTTTTCTCATCGATTCCAGAAATGTTAATGACTCTAAAAAGCAAACATACATTTTTACCTATTTTAACGTCTTTTAAAATCCATACAATTCCTTCTCCCTTTCTCTCACTTTCTCTGTCTCTCTTCTGTCAGTCTCTCAATATCTCTTCTCTCACTTTCTCTCTCTGTCATGCACATCACCACTTTTGGGACTCTTTCAGGCCACAGACTGACAATCCCTTTACCTTCTGTGTATTTCAACTAGCTTGGAGAATTTTGATTTTAATTTCTTAATTGTGTATTTCTAAAACAGCATTTCTCTCAATGTAATGTGATAACATATAATTAAATATGCTTTTTTCCCAACTTTATTGTCCCTTTTTTGGAGATTATGTCTTTACTTCCTTAGGGAGGTTGTGCCCCACTGGTTAAGAATCATTGTTGTGTCCATTGCTTGGAATAATGCAAAGGAAAATGTCTTTGTGTAAATAATATTAAACCCCTCCTTCCCTTCATATATTTATTTATTTTCTTGCTCAAATGGTAAATTTCAAGCTGACCAGGCTCTATATGCTCTTAATGTCTTTCAGGGCAAATGCTTTCAGGGGCAAGATATGGGTGTATTATAACATCTACGTTTAAGAGTTTCCAGAAACAAAGAACAGGGAATTTGTGGCCCATTTCCATATCAGTCCAAACGTCTTGTGCCAATGACATCTAATACCTCACAGCATCCAAGGACAGCTAATAACCAAACACATTTCAAGTATTAGAGAAGCCCTTGGCATGATTGTTATCTTCACATTCTCATATTATAGAAAGTAAGAGGGGAGAGAGCTGTACAGGGTAATATGTCAGATGGGATTCAAGGATCCAGACACACTGAATTCTCAATTTCCCATGAGAATGGATGCAGTGCTGTAATGGACAAGCCCCAGCAAAGCAGAGTTAAGATGGCTTTGGCTAATGTTACCGTGAGGCCATACGTCCTTAGCATTCCTAGACTAAGGGAGTTTAATGACAATTATGATATCTATTGATTCGAAAGTGTGACATAAAAAGAATACTAATCATATGGGACAACTGGACAAGAATATAAAATATTATATAATTTTTTAAAGTCCATAGCATCCTAGGCCAAATGTCCAAAGATTTTTGACTTGTGCAAAACAACAACATTGCATTTTTTCCCCAACTCTTCTTCCCCTCAACAGGATAGGACTATCCTTCTTTTATTTGTAAAACAAAACAAGACAACAACAACAAACCACACCCTTACCATTGGCAGGTGGGTTCAAATCAGCATAAAATCAAGTTCAAGTTGTTCTTCTTTTCTGCAGGTGGAGCTTAGCATTGGGGATGTTCATTTTCCTCCACCGTGTCATCCTTTTATAGTCAGATACACCAGTAGGTAAACTCTCACAGGGCCCAACATGGTCACCACACTTTGCCTACCGCCCTAAGTTCATGCGCTGGGCGTGGTGATTTGATAGGCATAACAAGCCTTCAGGAAAAGGAAAGGAGGCAAAAGATGCAAGAGAGACAACAAACCAAGTAGCTAAGGAATGTTTACTGGTTTCCTAGCTGGCGAGAGCCACTGAATCCCTCTCCTGGTTTCAATGCAAGACAAACAGATTCACAAGGAAGGAATCCTGCTTCACGGCATGGGTTTGAGCAGCACCAGACTGAGGCGGTCTTAGCTTGAGCAGCCAAACCCTGCTTGGAACATTGGCAACCTTCTCTGAGTTACTCCACCCAGCCTCTGCACCCCCTTCCCCACCCACAACCTCAAGGCATTAAACGGCTTTTGAGTAGCTGACCTCAGCCCTCCCCTAAGCCACACAAAGCTGCATTCTCCCCTTTGCCATTTCACTGGTAAACCCTTCATGGTGTCATCACCGCTGGTAATTACACTCCTATTTCTTTCAAAGGGCAATTTTAACTTTTAGTATACTCCTGTGTCTGTCAGACTTTTATTTATTAATTTATTTTTCACTAAGAAAGCTTATTTGGCTTATAAATCATAACTTCTAATTTTTCCAACACTTCTTTGAGGTAGGGAGACTCCATATATTTACCACTAATTGATTTATTTGTGTCTTAGAGGTGGCTGGAGATGTTTTCCATTTAGCCTTGGGTGGATTTCTCTTTGTATCCTCAGAAATACCCTAAATGGTAATGAATGAATGGGGTGGGAGTCCCTTGAGGTGGGTAACCCTGCAGAGAGTTTCCTATTAATGTGAAGTACCATTCTGAACTGTGAGGGAATCTATTCAGCTGTAGGTTCTAGTTCACTTTAGAGGATTACCAAAAAAAAAAGGGGGGTAGGGGGCCTATGTGGGGAAGGTGGAGGGGGAGAAAGTAGTGGGAGAAGAGGAAAGGTCTGGGCAGCTCTTAGCTCAGAAATAACAAGAGAACTGCAACCTACTATCTCCATGAGGAAATCAAAACCATAAATCAGGGACCAGGACTGAAAGGATTTTGTAAAACTTAGGATGCAGTGTAACTTCCTTATGATTTTGTGTCCCCATGTTCCTGTGTTGGAATCAGCAATTGAGTCATTCTCATGAAGGAGACTTATGCATTTATTTCTCGGAGCAGCATCAAGCGGGTGAGGCAGGGAGACCATGTCCCATTCCACAGCATATCTGATGAGCAACAGACCACAGAGGATCTGGTCATGGCAGGCACCTTCTAAGAAGAATGCTAACCAAGCCCTAAGTCAGAGAAACGACTTGGGCTAAAACTGGACTGAGTTGTGGGGCATTAGGACCCCTAGTTTCATAGTGTAATGGGTGGAAAGTTACCACCACACTAAAAGAAAGTGGTTGAGGAGATGTCAAGAAACAATAGGATATTGTTGATATAAAAAAAAAAAAATTACTTCAGCTCTTCGATCCTGGGAGGTATCAAGCTACTAAGAGTGTATAACAATTGCCTTTGAGTCGATTCAGACTCATGGAGACCCTATGTGTGTCAGAGTATGACTACTCCAATGGATTTTTCAACGGCTGATTTTTTGGAATTAGATCACCAGGCCTTACTTCTGAGTTACCACCCAGAGACTCCATTAAGAGTGTATTAAAAAAAAAAAAAAAGTTGCTGTCATAGATTCTGACTCATAGTGACCCTAAAGGACAGAGTAGAACTGCCCCATAGGGTTTCCAAGGAGTGGCTGATGATTTTGAACAGACAACTTTTTGGTTAGCAGCCATAACACTTAACCACTACTCCTTATGGTAGACCTTAATGTGTGTCTAGAATCCATCCCTGTTCTTTTGGTAACAGCACCTTGATTTTCCCTGTGGAGTGCCTCTTTACTACTCTTAGTCTATCCCTATCCCACCATCAGTCTCAGCGTAGACCAGTATTCAAGCCTGAGTTGATCAGTTTGCCTGACCCCCTTGGCCACAGTGATTAGTATAGGGTTAAGCATGTGATCAGTTCTGAGTCAAAGAAAGACTGACTTAGGACTTCTGTCAGAGCCATTGGCAAAGAAAAACTCTCTTCCCCCTGGACTTGCATCTGTGAGGGTGAAAATCTGAAGTCTCAGGGACAAGACAAGGCAAAGCTGAGTCCTGAGGGCATCCTTTGATCTCCTGGATCAAGCCATACCTAGGATCAGCTTTGCTCCTGGACTTTTCAGTTAAGGAATCAGATGTATTTTCTTCTCTGTTTTAGTTGGTTTGGGTTTGGTTTTCTGTCACTCGCACCTGGCAGTCCTGACTAATACAGAAAAGTATCAAGTGAAGAAAGGTAGTTTATACAAAAGCATAAAACTAGGAGTAAGCAAGTGGATTAATTTAACTAGGAGAGAGTTCATATAGAAGAGTAACGAGAAAACCACATGATCATCTAAATAGATGTTGAAAATGCATTGGACAGATGCCAACACCATGTCATTTTTTAAGCAAAAGACTTAAGTAGAAATGGATGGCTACTTCTTTATCATGATCAGGAACATCTATTTTAAACATCATACTTAGTGATGGAACACTAGAGACATTCTAATTAAAATTAGCCACAAAACTGAGTAGATAGGTAGATAGATCAACAATTTATAGATTTCATACAGGCACAACTTCCTGACACAATCATTTTTCTTCTGTTATTCTTGGAACTTGACCAAATGTTTCTAAAGATTATCAAAGAACAAGTAAATGAGAACAGCTAAGACTTGCCCTAAAAGATATTAAAATATATTTTAGTGCAACAACAATACAAATGGTATATCACTGGCATAATAATTGACCAATGAATCAATGGAATTGTCTAATAAATATGGTTTAGAAAACTGATGATTGACAGGAAATAGTTTTTATTTATAATAGACATAATTAATTGATATTGGAATGGGTATAAATTTTCTGATACTAAAAACAATAGAGAAAGTCGAGGAAGATACTGTAAAGGAAAGGATTAGTAGGTTACATGGACTATGCTAAGTACCTTCTAGGAAAACATAAAAATAAGCATCAAACTTCGTCAAAGAATCACAGCAAATATTAGGAGCTTAATATTCTTAATATGTAAACATTTCTCCCAATTCAATAAGAAAAGTATGTACTTACTAACACAATCCTAACTAAAGGACATGGGCTGATAATTCACAGGGCAAGAAATAAATTGCAAACAGTCAGCACAGGAAACAGACACTCCTGCAATCTGCTAATGGGAGAGAAGAATTGTTTAAACCTTTCTGGAAAGAAATTTGGTCAGAAGAGTCAAGAACCTTAAAGAGTTCATACTTTTTTGACCCAGTGATTCTACTTTGGATGCGTCCTGAAAATATAATCAGAGATATAAATAAATCAGTAAGACCACCATTGTTCAGAGAAGCCTTACATAAAATAATAAACAAAATTTACCCACCTGAATGCCCTGCTGGATAAATGAATTATATATAACACACTCATTTTGAGTCAACAAATCACAGAGAAATGTCATAGCAACTTTTGAAAATTATAAATTTCAAAATTATTTATTAAATGCAGGTGATGAAATTATAAGTTATTTTTATTCTCTCCTTTTGCACTTTTTTGCCTTTCTTACAATAACCATTTTGATTTAAATAAGTTTTTTTTAGTTTGTCTGTTTTTGTCTGCTTTTTAAAAGGAAGACCAGAAAGGAAAATGTAAAGGGAAATTTATAGTCAGTCATTTTAGATTGTCTCCTACTAATATGACAGCCAAAAACTGCCAGGAATTTTTATTTCCATAGTCAAATTATACATTGCATTTACATAAACGTGCAAACTTTTATTGAGTGGTTTTTTTCATCTTAACAAATGAAATTTATTAAATATACAGATAGTTGTGGCTTTAGTGTTATAGGTTTTATCTAAGGTTAATCCTCAAATTAAGAAAGTATTTGTCAAAGATGTATTTTGAGATAGGGCCACCAAATTTCGATGGGCATGAATTGTTATATGAATTACTCTTGTTACCTACATGGAGCAGCAGGGTGGGAATCACATTTCTTCCATGGATCTCTTGGTAAAACCAGTTACTGTCAAGTTGAATCCAACTAATGGCGACCCTGTATGACAGAGTAGAACTGCCCCATAGAGTTTCCAAGATGAAGTTGGTAGATTCAAACTGCCAACCTTTTGGTTAGCAGCCAAGTTCTTAGCCACTGCACCACCAGGGCTCTGGATCTCTTTGTAGCCATGCTTAGTAAGCATCTAGGGGAATAAATTAAAGATTAGTGACTTTGAAATCATCGCCATTCTTATAGTTTGACTCCCTCACGATACCTGGCACAGTGAGAAGTACTCTAATGGTTATTCAGCCAATACGTGTAGATGTATGCTTAAGCAATTTACCTTCAGCTTTCCAAGCCTCAGTTTCATCATCTGTAAAATGGGAATTACGTAAGACCATCCACGGAAAGCCTCTAGAAGAGTGCCTGGCACATAGTAAGCATAATAGCCATGCACTCTGTTGATTTTCATTGGCATTCCTAGCTGGGTCAGAGCCACACTGCAAATCACAGGAGTAGGAAGGGTGTGGTGCCAATTCTGTGGCTGGGCCCAAGTCCCAGTTCGCCTCCTTTTTCTGTGAGGCTGTGTTCCACTGCAGGAGAACTCAATCAGGACACACCCAGGGCAGAGGTCCAAGCAGTTCTGATGGTTTGCACACGGTTAGATGGTATTCCTTTGTGGGAATGTGAATCACGTATTGATAGGTAAAGAATTCCCACACTTGCTACACAGGTATTGTCTGTCCCTCAAGCACAAGTTCAGTGTATGTGAACACAATTCATTGTTCATTTGTCATCATCAGTCATCCCTTAAAATGACATAAAGGGTCTCACTGGGGGACAAAGGAAGGGACTTTAGTCATGTTCTCTAATTGGTTTTTGCTAGCAATGCCACATTATGTTCCAGGAACCAACTGTCTACATTAAGCTAATCTTTAAGCAGGTGTCATTGTCTGCATTGAATTTATTATCCTACAAATTCCATTTAAAGCCTCAAACTTGGGCACTATTTTCTATAAATTAGAGATTGAAAACAATTCCTCTGTTAAAATGAAAATACAAGATATATTTGACATATTATACACTCCCTATTGTTCCTATTTTAACCAGCTGCCATTGAGTCAATTCCAACTCATAGTTACCTCATGTGTATCAGAGTAGAATTGTGCTCCACAGAGTTTTTCAATGGCTGATTTTGGGGGGAAGGAGATCGCCAGGACTTTTTTCTGAGGCACCTCTGGATGGAGTCATATCTCCAACTTTTTGGTTAGCAGCTCAGCACGTTAACGGTTTACACCACCCAGGAACTCTATCTGAGACTGATTTCTTCAGGTAATTTTCTGAAAGCAGACTTGCCTGGGGTGAGGGGCTCCTGGGCATCGGTGCTGGACTCTGTATGAGGGGAGGGTGACGATGAGGAATACCAGGAAGGAAGGAGGCAATGACGGGATTGAAGAACTTTTCCTCATTTCCCAATGGCTAGCCTCACTGCATGGTCTGGGCTCAGGGCACAGTGGTGCAGCTCACTCTGCCTGTGTACCCCTCTCTGTGGGCAGCGTCCCTGTCATTTCTGTCACTTTGTGACCCACAACAAACATTAGGGAAGTTTGTATGTGTCCATAATTCCCTTGACTTTTCTTCTTGAGTTGAAAATGGATTTTCCTCTTCCCTTCATAATGGCTGAAGCTTGCTGATTTTGGTTCTTAGCTAGCCTAGAGTAAAAAGAAGCAAAACAGACATTTTCCTGAAAATTTAATCATGCGTGTACCAGAAGAAAAGGGGGAAAGAATTTTGAGAGTTCAAAATGTCCCCATGTCTCAGTGATACCAGGAGTATTTTATGAATCTCACGCTTTCTATATTCTCTACATTTTAGTCTCTTCCAAATTCACCTGCTTACGTAGTTATCTGATGGCCTGACCTTCTCCTGCCAAAGTTGAAATTGGGAAAAGGCAGAGCAGGGTCCCATTGAGTAGGCTGACCTGGAACAAATAGTGCCGCTGAGTTGTTGCAGAAAAGGCCGTGGCAATAGGTGCTTTTTTTCCAGATACCCAGTTTGAACTTTCTCATGTCCCATCAGTATGTTGATACCAGGACAATTGGGGGCTTTTAAATATACCCAGTGAACAGGTAACTTATTCCCTTTTTCAAACCAGGAAACTCTTGGCTACCCACTGTAAACTAAATACTTCTCTCCTTGGAAATCTCAGAATAGGTCTGTGTGATATCAAACACCTATGCTGGGAAAAACAGGAGCAAACAAAGCCATAAGGGACTGCCTTTGAAATGGAGCCTGGGAACCATTCAACGACATAGGAGTATTTGTTTGCTTTCCTTGTTTCACCAGAACTGTGCTCACCTGGAGGCAACAACCTCCACTTTGTCATTTGTTGGGATGAGGAGGGACAAAGGAAGGGGGCACTTTGGCTGGTTTGTCAAAGCTTTCCCAACGGGAGACTGTTTGAAGAGTTCCTATCTTAAGTAACCCTCAACCTGCTGTTCCTCACTTGGGGATGTGCCAAGGGCTGTGCCTGACTCAGCTGGGGCTCAATTCTGTGGTCATTACTTAAGTCCAAAGTTCCTGGTTCCCTGGTTTAGGTAGGGAGTTTTGTCCACATAGAAAGGGTAGGGACAGCACCCTGGTTGGTACTAACTCTGCACTGGGCATGTTTGAGGCTCCTTTTTTTCCTAACATGAGCTCTAATTGTTAGTATCAAAGGGATTAAGGAAACAAGGAACTCTCTTTTCCTGGAACAAACCAGTCAAAAACGTATTAATCCTGTGTCAGTCAAGCAGGAAGGTAGGGGAGGGGGATTCTTTCTTCCATTGATAATGAAACAGGGTCAATTCATTTCAGTGGAGGAGGAAGGCAAGGGAGAATCAGGCATTAGAATCTTTCAGGGCACAAGGAGCAGTTGTACTCTGGTTACTTTAGTTGGAAGTTGCTTCATATCAGGACACCAAAGGAAGAAAACATTCTTTGCCTGGACTGAAATGCCACATAGGATAAAACCTAGCTCTTGCTGCTTTATGAGCTTGGTGTTCCCCGACCAGAGACTATGCTTTTTCCAATGCTCAGACATGGTGGTGCTTTGTTTCCTGCTTATCTTGGCTATCAAGTAATTGAATCACTATGTATCTTGGATTCAAACTCCCCAAGAAAGGATTTGAGTGGTTGAGTTAGTCACTGTCCAGTATAGAGTGCCCTGTTAACCAGAGCTTTTCTCCAGCAGGCCCAGTTGGTTGACCACTCTCTGTATGGCTATCTTTGGCCCAGTTGTCCATCCCTGCCCAACAAGTTTGACCAGCTAGTGAGATTACATGATGCAAAGCATTTTAATTCATACAAGATGGACTGTTACGGCTTATGGGTTTGGAAGGGGGCTATGGATGTGGCAAGCACTCAGGGCACCAATGTTTTGCTCAGTTCTGGAGAGGCAATGATGGGGTGGGGATGAGATTGCCGTAGCTATGTTCTATAAAGTCGCTACAAACACTGAATTAGCCGATATGGAACCATTGTAGAAATACCGGGTTAGGCTCCTATTAGCCTTTGGTCACAACTTTTTATCAACCATTCAATACATAACCTTGTTTTATGTCAGTTTCTGTTTAAAGACATCTTATTTAATATATAGTTGATTTTTAAAAATTGAACTCACAGTCAAAGGTGCTCTAACTCATACCTGAATAATGCTTTATCTAACTCATGTAACAAGCCCTAGTATTGCAGTGGTTAAAGCACTCTGCTGCTAACCAAAAGATCGGCAGTTCAAATCCACTAACGGCTCCCCAAGGGAGAAAGATGTGGTGGACTTCTTCTGTAAAGATTTATAGCCTTGGAAGCCCTATGGGACAGTTCTACTCTGTCCTGTACGGTTGCTATGAGTTGGAATCGACTCGATGGTGTTGGTTTGGCTTGGTTTGGTTTGGTTTTGATTCTAACCCATGTATTCTCCCCATAAGCCACATCACAGCATTCTTGCACTTAGGGACACTAGACAGCACATCAGCACTCTGCTTGGGGGCCATTTTAAACAGCTAACTCAGACACACACACACAAAACCCACAAAAATGCAACAACATGGCATTAAATAGACCACGAAAAAGACACTTGTTTACAGTATGAAAGTTGAGACAAGAAGACAGACTGAAGCCTTGTTGGACCTCAGTTGGGAAAGTGCCCTTTGGGCAACTCAAATTTTTTTGCCACTCTGCGCATGTCTGTGAATCACTGTGAAAGCACAGCAAGTACTGATTTGGGGGTTACAAATAAATTTTTGTGAGTCAGGTGAATCTGAAATACCAAATCTGTGAATAAAGAAGATTGACTGGACTCTAATCTTCTGAGGTACAAAATATCTTGGCTTTGGTCTCACTTTATCTTAGGGTGACCCAAAACTGAGATGAGGAGCTTTTTCTAATTCTCCAAGGGCTCTCCATAGCTTTATCGGAGTCAGTGACAGAGGTGACACCAGACTGGGGACAAAGGAGGAAAGAGAGGACATGTATGATAGTAGGTGGTTGAGACTTGAGGAGAACTGACCTTGAGAACACATCAGAAGCCCTCTGCTAACTCTAAGATTTGCTGTGGATCTCTAGTGGAAAGGGCTGTAGTCCTAAACTGACAAGTACAAATGGATCCATTAAACCATGTGCTATGACAAGGAAAAGGATAAGAAAAAGTCCTAAGAAAAGAGGGAAAGAAATTAAGGGAGAAGAACTTCATCTGTGTGACATGTAGGAATCAGCAGTCAATTATGAAAGTGCATACATTCAGGATTTGAGAGAAATTTTAAAATAAAGCCCAATCCAACAGCAAATACTGTCCGCCCAGAGCAGTAGAGAGGTCCAGGTGGTCACATATACCTCATGCTGGGTCGGGAGCCAGCATCAGTGAAGTTATGAGAAAAATGACGTCAAGTGATGGTTTCAGGTAAAAATGATGAGAACTTCAGAGCTGGGATTGGCAGAGAACTCAGGTTTTAAGCTGTGCCTCGTGGAGCAAATCAAGTTGCCAGTCTAGTTGATGCAATATTCTATTTCATGAGCTGCTAGCCAGCAATTGCATACTCTGGACATTAACATCTTGATTATAATGGCCAAGCAGATTGACCCAGTTCACATATCTGTCTATAATGATACCTGCAAGTGTTCCTTGAGACCTTTTGAAGATAAAAGAAGAGGATTTGTAGAAATGGAAGGAGAATGATATGTGAAGATATAAGTCAGTGTAAATTAATATATACTATAAATCATCAGGAGCCCTGGTGGTGCTGTGGTTAGGTGTTCAGTTGCTAACCAAAAGGTCGGCAGTTCGAATCCACCAATCACTCTTTGGAAACCCTATGGGGCAGTTCTGCTCCGCCCTGTAGGGTTGCTGAGTCAGAATTGACTCGACGACAATGGGTTTTTTTTTTTTTTTAATAAATCATCAATAAGCAAAAACTCGTTGCCATTGAATAAATTCTGACTCATAGCATCTCTATAGGACAGAGTAGAACTGCCCCCATACAGTTTCCAAGGCTGTAAATCTTTATGGAAGCAGACTGCCACATGTTTCTCCCAAATCACTAATAAGAATAATAATAAATAGTTCTCATATAAATTTGTAGTTCTTCCTCACGTAGGAGCTGTCGGGAAGTCTTTGGTTGGGATGGGCTGGTGATGCTGTATCTTCTGTCAAGTTCTGCTGATTTCCCTCCACCTGTACAGTGATCTTAACTCAAGTAGATGTGCCCCGTGACCTCATTTTCTTCTATAGGGCTTTCCCTCATAGTCTCTGCTGATAAAGTTGCACACAGTTAATTTTAAGGAATGTCTTTATCAGGAATTGCTAATGATGTTTTGTTTAGGTTTTTTTTTTTTTTTTCTGTTTGGCTTCTTTTTTTTTAATTGAGGTAAAAATATACATAACAAAACATTCGCTAATTCAACAATTTTTACACGTGCTAATGAGGTTTTGCTTCTCACTAACAACCATGTGAAACGTATGGACTACCTATTCTTCTTGAGACCCTGGGGATTAGCCTTCTCTCTCATTTTCCTTCCAGCTTGCTTTCCTTTTGTTTAGTTCCAAATTATCTATGAGATGCCTGCCTTTGTACTCTGTTCTCCACTTGTGTTGCCTGTGGAAGAGGTTAAATCCTGCCTCCTGGGTTAGGTCAGCGCATCCACCAATATTAAGCAGAAATATGAACTCAAGCCCACTCCTGTGGAGTGCTAGTCAGCATCCTCTCTATAACTCAACGCAGGAGCCATTCCTGTTTAGCGATTTTATGCCTCCTATAGTGAGGACTTTGGCTGCATGGGCCATACAGAGACTACAAGTTGTTCTGTGCTCTTCACAAAAAAAAAATGACATGTAGTTATTGAAAAGTGCCATACCTCCCGTTGCAAGAACAGCTGCTACTTAACACCACCTGTCCAACCACCATCACCACACCAAATACTTCATAGGGTTCAAGGTGCTTCCACACTCCATCATTGCCATGTTTGATCTGTACAACCTCCTATAACCTATTCATGGTACTTATTATTAATTTGAGTTTTTAAATGAGGATCTGGATGTTCGGCAAGGTTAAACAACTTGCCTAAGGTCACATAGCTAATAAGTGGCAGAATGATGAAAACAAGGTGTTGAAGGCATTCACAATGCTCAGGGCTCCTCCTCAGGTTAACCTCTCCCCCATCATTTGTCCAACTCCATAGGGAGTGGTTCTCTGAGAGCTGGAGAAGATGTAGTTTGGGAAGGATCTGATAAACTAATTCAGATATGACAATATTGAATGCTGATAAGTTTCAATATGTCACCTCTATCAAGGACATCCGCATTTTAATGGGCCTCATTCAGTTACATAACATGAAGGGATACTTTTCTAAATATGAAATTTGTCTTACTTATCCAGTGCTGCTATAACAGAAATACCACAAGTGGATGGCTTTAACAAATTAGAAATCTATTCTCACAATCTAGGAGGCTAGAAGTCTGAATTCAGGGGGCCAGCTCCAGGGAAACGCTTTCTGTCTGTGTCAGCTCTGGGAGAAGGTCCTTGTCATCAATCTTCCCTGGTCAAGGAGTTTCTTCAGTACAGGAATCCCAGATCCCAAGGGCACGCTATTCTCTCAGCTCTTGTTTCTTGGTGGTATGAGGTCCCCATTATCTTTGCTCCATTCTCTCTTTTATATCTCAAAAGAGATTGGCTTAAGACACAATCTAATCTTGTAGATTGAGCCCTGTCTCATTAACATAAATGCCTCTAATCCTGCCTCATTAACATCATAGATGTAGGATTTATAACACATCAGAAAATCACATCAGATGACAAAATGGGGGACAATCACATAATACTGGGAATCAGGGCCTAGCCAAGTTGATGCATATTTTGGGGGGACGCAATTCAATCCATAACAAAATTGCAGGCATTAGTGAGAGGTGAGTTGGGGAGATATTAGTGGGAAATGGGAACATCCTGACACCTCTCAAATCCCACCATGTCAAGGATCTCTTTTAATAACCTCCGTATTCCGTACGAAGCCACCCCACCTCTGAGATGCTGATGCTTCCTAAACCAAAAGAAAAAAAACCCGAACTAGTGGTAGTCAAGTTGATTTCAGCTCATGGAGACTTCATACGTTGCAGAGTAGAACTGAGCTCTATAAGGATTTCAAGGCTGTGATCTTCTGGAAGCAGATCAACAGGCCTTTCTTTTGAGGTATCTCTGAGTGAGTTTGAAAGGTCAACCTTTCAGTTAGTAGTCTAGCACTTAACTGATTATGCCATCCAAGGACTCCTTTGTTCTGCAGCCTAAATACAGGTAGAGGGGCTTGGTTGTGCATTCATTCACTCATGTGTTACGTTTTGACCTGTAAAAATGGCATGGTGGCATCCTCACACCTCCTCATCTAACTTCACAAGGGGAGAAGAGAATCATTATCAACATCAGTCCAAGGCTGATTCCTATGAATGGAAGTCAGACATACCTCTTCTCTCCAACCTTTTTACCAATTCCAACACCAGCCATCCACGGCAGTCTCTACTTCTACGCTAGGTTTGATAATTGGTTGCAATGGCCACACAGAACTCACAGACCATACTCACAGTTATGAGATGTATTAGGGAAGTAATAGGTTACAACTTGGGATCAGGATCAAGAGGCTACAACTAGGGATCAGGACCAGGAAGCACGTAGACAAAGTCTCCCTTCTTCAGTGCAGGACATCTTTCTCAGCTCAGCTCCTCTCAGCTGTGCGAGGCTCCTCTTGGGCCCCTGAGGATAGGCTCTTCTTGGCTCCCTCAAGAAGGCTCCTCTTGGTCTTCTACCTCCACTAGGGCCTGGCTTCTGCCCTGCTAGATCAAGTATTACAAAGCTCTTTATCTCTGCTGACAAATGTTCAGAGGCACCCACTCTGCCAGGAATCATCCTGCTAGAAGGCACTCAGCTCTCTCGCTCCTTGAGTCAGCACGCCCACTGTAGCTGCTTCACTCTGTGGGCCTGGGAAGCCCATTGTGTGGTCTAGTGCTGGTCTCCTGGTTCTGCTGCTGAGTTTCTCTACCACAGTTATTGTGTTCTTGCCATCTTGCTGTCTCTTCATCTTGCCACCATCTCCAGTGTTACAGCTCTCTCTGTTTCCTGGGTGTAGGACGTTCTTAGCGCAGGGCTCTGGGTGCAAAGAATGCACTCCACTCCTGGATGTTCTTTCTTAATGGTAGTGAGGCTCTCCCTCTCTGTTCTGAGATTGGCTCTCTTTTAAGCCTAGTGGGATGGCAAAGCTGACCAATCCCCTTGTTAGGGTTCCATAGACCTTATTTGCATGGTCCCACTCTCACAGAGGTTCCATGCACCTTTCCATGATCCTCTACTTTACCAAGCATGATGTCCTTCTCCAGGGACGGGTCTCTCAGGATAACATGTTCAAAGTACATGAGATGAAGTTTCACCATCCTCGCTTCTAAGGAGCATTCTGGTTGTACTTCTTCCAAGACAGACTTGTTTGTTCTTCTGAAAGTTCATGGTATATTCAATATTCTTCATAAACACCATCATTCAGAGGCATCAATTCTTCTTTGGTCTTCCTTATTCTTTGTCCAGGTTTCACATGCATATGAGGTGATTGAAAATACCATGGCTTGGGTCAGTCACAGCTTAGTTCTCAAATTGACATCTTTGCTTTTCAACACCTCAAAGAAGGCTTTTGCAGCAAATTTCCCCAATGCAATAGTCCTTTGATTTCTTGAATGCCGCTTTCATGGGTGTTGATTGTGGACCCAAGTAAAATAAAATCATTGACAACTTCAACATTTTCTTTGTTTATCATGATGTTGCTTATTGGTGCAATCGTAAGGATTTCTGTTTTCTTTATGTGGAGGTGTAATCCATACTGAAGGCTGTAGTCTTTGATCTTCATCAGTAAGTGCTCCAAGTCCTCTTCACTTTCAGCAAGCAAGATTGTGTCATCTGCATATCACAGGTTGTTAATGAGTCTTCCCCCAATCCTGATGCCACATTCTTCTTCATGTAGTTCTACTTCTCAGAATATTTGTTCAGCATACAGATTGAATAAGTATGGTGAAAGGATACAACCCTGATGCATACCTTTCTTGATCTTAAATGGTGCAGTATCTGTTTGTTCTGTTTGAACAACTGCTTTTTGGTCTTTGTACAGATTGCTCATGAGCAAAATTAAGTGTTCAGTAATTCCTATACTTTGCAATGTTATTCATAATTTATTATAATCTACACAGTCAAATGCCTTTGCATAGTCAATAAAACCCAGTTAAACATCTTTTCGGTATTCTCTGCTTTCAGCCAAGATTCATCTGACATCAGTAATGATATCTCTCACTCTACATCCTCTTCTGAATCTGGCTTGAATTTCCCTGTCAATGTACTGCTGCAACTGTTTTGAATTATCTTGTGCAAAATTTTCCTTTCGTGTGATATTAATGATATTGTTTGATAATTTCTGCATTCTGTTTGATCACCTTTCTTTGGAATGGGCACAAATATATATTTCTTCCAGTCATGTTGGCCAGGTAGCTGTCTTCCAAATTTCTTGGCATAGGCAAATGAGCACCTCCAGCACTGCATCCATTTGTTGAAACATCTCAGTTTGTAGGCCGTCAATTCCTAGAATCTTGTTTTTCGCCACTGCCTTCAGTGCAGCTTGGACTCCTTTCAATACCATTGGTTCTTGACTGTATATGCTGCCTCCTAAAATGGTTGAATGCCAGACAATTCTTTTTGGTACAGTGACTCTGTGTATTCCTTCCTTTTTTTTTTTTTTTT
>NW_004444050.1:3047522-3074666 GCF_000243295.1 Trichechus manatus latirostris | reverse complement strand
GTGATTCTTCTATTTTTTTTTGATGTTTCCCGTGTCATTCAATATTTTGCTCACAAAATACTTCAGTATTGCAACTCGTGGCTTGAATTATTTCTTCAGTTCTTTCAGCTTGAGAAATGCTGAGTCTGTTCTTACCTTTTGGTTTTCTAACTCCAGGTCTTTGCACATGTCATTACAATACTTTACTTTGTCTTCTCGAGCTGCCTTTTGAAATCTGTTCAGTTTTTTTATTTCATCATTTCTTCCATTTGCTTTAGCTGCTCTATGTTCAAGAGCAGGTTTCAGAGTTTCTTCTTACATCCATTTTGGTCTTTTCTTTCTTTCATGTCTTTTTAATTATCCCTTGCTTTCTTCCTGTATGATGTCTTTGATGTCCTCCCACAACTCTTCTGGTCTTTGGTCATTAGTGTTCAATGCATCAAATCTATTCTTGAGATGTTCTCTAAATTCAGGTGGATATACTCAAGGCCATATTTTGGCTCTGGCTGAATTGTTTTTATTTTCTTCAGCCTCAGCTTGAACTTGTATATGAGCAATTGAGTGTCTGTTCCACAGTCAGTCCAGGCCTTGTTCTGACTGATGATATTGAGATTCTTCATCATCTCTTTCCATAGATGTAGTTGATTTGATTCCTGTGTACTCCATCTGGTGAGGTCCACATGTGTAGTCACCAGTTACATTGTTGAAAAAAGTATTTGCAATGAATAAGTCATTGGTGTTGCAATATTCTATCATGTGATCTCTGGTGTCACTTCTATCACCAAGGCCATATTTTCCAACTATTTATCCTTATTCTCTATTTCCAACTTTCACATTCCAGTCACCAATAACTATCAGTGCATCTTGATTAAATGTTTGATCAATTTCAGACTGCAGAAGTTGGTAAAAATCTTCAATTTCCACATCTTTTACATTAATGGTTAGTGTGTATATTTGAATAATAGTCATATTAACTGTTTTTCCTTGTAGCATATGGATATTATCACTGACAATGTTGTACTTCAGGATTTTTTTTTTAATTTTTTTATTGTATTTTAGATGAAGGTTTACAGATAAAATTAATTTATCATTAAACAATTAATACTTTTTTTTGTGACATTGGTTGCCAACCCCACGACATGTCAACACTTTCCCTTTCTTGAACTTGGGTTCCCCGTTACCAGCTTTTTTGCCCCCTCCTGCCTTCTTGTCCTTGCCCCTGAGTTGGTGTGTCCATTTAGTTTCATTTTGTTTTATGGGCCTGTCTAATCTTTGGCTGAAGGGTGAATCTCAGGAGTGACTTCAGTACTGAGTTTGTTCGGTCTGTGTTTCTTCAGTCTCTGTCAGACTAGTAGGTCTGGTCTTTTTTTGTGAGTCAGAATTTTGTTCTACATTTTTCTCCAGCTCTGTCCGGGATCCTGAATTGTGATCCCTGTCAGAGGAGTCAGTAGTGGTAGCCGGGCACCATCTAGTTGTGCTGGACTCAGTCTGGTGGAGGCTGTGGTAGTTGTAGTCTATTAGTCCTTTGGATTAATCTTTCCCTTTTTCTTGTGTCTTTGGTTTTCTTCATTCTCCCTTGCTCCAGATGGGGTGGGACCAGAGGAGTATCTTAGATGGCTGCTCACAAGCTTTTAAGATCCCAGACTTCAGGATAAATCTTGAAATGTTCTTTTTGATGATGAATGTAATGCCATTCCTCTTTCAATTTGTCATTCCCAGCATAGCAGACAATATGATTGTCAGATTCAAAATGGCCAATATCAGTGCATTTCAGCTCACTAATGCCTAGGATATTGATCTTTATATGTTCCATTTCATTTTTGATGACTTCATTTTCCTAGATTCATACTTTGTACATTTCACATTCCAATTATTAATGGATGTTTGCAGCTGTTTCTTCTTATTTTGAGTCATGCCTTATCAGCAAATGCAGGTCCCAAAAGCTTTACTCCATGCATGTCATTAAGGTCAACTCTACTTTGAGGAGGCAGCTCTTCCCCAGTCGTATTTTGAGTGCTTTCCAACCCAAGGGGCTCATCTCCTGGCACTGTATTAGACAGTGTTCTGCTGCTATTCACAAGGTTTTCACTGGCGAGTTTTTTCAGAAGTGGACTGCCAGGTCCTTCTTTCTAGTCTTTCTTAGTCTAGAAGCTTTGCTGAAGTCTGTCCACCATGAGTGATCCTGCTTGTATTTGAAATACTGGTGGCATAGCTTCCAGCTTCACAGCAACACACAAGCCACCACAGTATGACAAATCGACAAATAAGTGGTAGCTTATTTGCATAGTCCCATCCAACCATTGTGTGAGAGTCACAAAGACTATGGCTAGAAGGTCCATATTAAGTAATTCACTGTACCACATGGCCTCACACATAATTACCTGTCGTGCATCAATACATTTCCTGCACTTTCCTGTTCCAATTTTGTTTCATTCTTTGCCACATCCAGTGCTACAAGGTCTCTGACCGTAAAAAGGGGCAGTGCAGCCTCCCAAAGATTCAAGTCTTGGACCAGTGGCAGGCAGGCAGCAAGGGCTAACTGGTTTTGCATGAAGCAAGCCTGGCTCAACCCTGAGGATCTCTTTTTCACATTTGCTGCTTATTCATAACCCAAGCCCATCTGCTGCACAAGTAACGATCCGTCGCTCCTGTTTCAGAAGGCAACTGCCCCAGCTGTTTCTCTCTCTGTAAACACAAAAGGGTGAAGCAATTACCACAAAATTAATATTCTGATTTGATTATTTCTTTGTGGTGAAATGAAGACTGACAAATTCCCCTCTGCACCCCACCATCACCTCAATCCCACACATTGCACACCCACTCAGTCCACCCCAACTTCCACCTCCCAGAAAGGCCCAGGTGATCAATGGAGGCTCATCTGTGATCCAGGCCCTGGGAAAGGCCAAGGTGGTGGTAAGTGAGGAGAACTTCACACTGGGATTGCTTCTGCAGGGTTTTGGGAGTGAAGTTCACATTGCCATTAAGGAATGAGGTTTGAAGATGCCCCATCTAACTCAAGCTGGCTCTTAAGATCTATTCTGACAGAGACTCTGAGAGTCCTAATAATTTCCACATGGGCATCCTTTGATTTAAAGTAATTGTTAGACATGAGTTATCATACAGAATATATTTTCTTCTCTGTTTCTCTTTATTTATTTTTTTCCCTACCATCCTAAGGCAGCAGGGATTAGAATGATCTGACTAATCAACGAATTCTTCTTCCTTCAGTCATTTAGTAATCCTGTATTAAGCATCAGCGTGTCTCCCTTTAGTCATAAACATGCATGGAAGCATCTTGTTTGAGGGGCTGCAGGATACCAGACTATTGCGGAGAGATGCCTCCCCTGGGCTTTGTGCTGGCTGGTACTGGGGTATACACATAAAAAAGGGGATAGGCAGAGTCAGTTCTTAGCTCTGTCACATACCATCTGTGTGACCTCGAACGTGTTCCAGGACCTGCTGTGCCTCAGTTTCCTCATCTATAAAATGAGAATGATAATAATAGTCCCTGCATGATAGGGTTGTTAGGAAGGTTAACAGAGTTACCAGGTGTAAAGTGTTCAGAACAGGCCCTAGGACTTAGTAAGGGAACTATGTTGTTGTTGTTATTAGTTGCCTTTGAGTCAACTGTGACTCATGGTGATCCTATGCAGACCTGAATGAAAAGCTACCCAGTCCTGCCCTGTCCCCTTGTCCCCTTCACTGATTACTAATTGGGCCTTTGTGATCCATAGGGTTTTCACTGGCTGACTTCCAAAAATAGATAGACAAGCCTTTCTTCCTAGTGTTAGCCTGGAAACTGATGAAATCTGTACAGCATCATAGAAACACACAAGCCACCACTGACAGATGGGTGGTGAATATGCATGAGGTAACTTGGTGCCGAGCTATAGGTGTTTGCTGCTGTGCTGCTCCTGGGTTGTAAAGGGTTTTCCTGTGATAAAATCTGAGGTGGAGCCTCAGGGAAGGGCTCAAGGAGAAAGTACCCGTAAGCCAAACCATGGTCAAATGGACAGCAGCTCAAGAGCTGGACAGAAAATGTAAAGCAAAGGAAAAACAGGGAGGGCCAAGGTGATGAAGGAATAACATTTTCTGAGCACATTCAAAGTTAATGAAGTCAGCAGGGGGGCAAGAGTGCAGGGAGGGTGGGTGGGAAACAAGGGTAACAAGGTTAAGAAGTGGAGCTAAGTTTGTAACATTGGAAAAGACCCTGAGTGATATACCAAGAAATTAGGATGTGTCCTTCTAAGTAGGAGGCCTGGTAGTCCTGTGGTTAAGAGCTAAAGTGAGCTGCAGCTGCTAACCAAAAGTCGGCAGTTCAAATCCACCAGCCACTCCTTGGAAACCCTGTGGGGCAGTTCTACTCTGTCCAATAGGGTTGCTATGAATTGGGATTGACTTGATGGCAATGGGTTTGGTTTTGGTCTTTGGTTCCTTATAAGTAATGGGAAACATGGTAAATTTCTACATAAGAAAATAATCCAGATAATCTATATTTAAAAAAAAATATTCCAAAATCAGGCAGTTTGGAGGCTGGATTGTAGTGGCGAAAGCACGGAAGAGGCTCCTGCTAGGTAAGTCAAGGTGAGGGTCTGGTCAATGGCAGAAGAGTAGGAAGAGTGGATAGTCAGAGGGCATGATCAAGTTCATATCAAAGACCAGAAAGGTTATGGTTCCAGGTGTATAGAAGGAGACTGTTTCCTGGTATAGAAAACAAAGGAGGAGGCCACAAGGTAGAGGAATTGATTCTTGGGCCTTGTAAGGGTGTGTGTGAGCTGCCTGCAAGGCTCCAAGGCAGTGAGCAGAGGGCAGGCCCTGCAGGTAGCATTTCTTTCATCTGGACTTGAAAAAGTTATTTCTCCCTCCAGCAACAGATGCCAGCACTGCCATCCTACATTACATTAAGTCAGCAAAGCACCCCATCCTGGAGGGAGGAGAGCCTCAATGGGCTCTTTTTGGGACATAGAATATTCCGTTTATTCTAATCGCTATTAGTTCTGCATTTTCTAATGGAATAATCTTATTTTATGAAGTGTCTTTTTTGGCGGGTGTGAATGTGTGTGTTTTTGTGGGAGTGAGAAAGACAGTGTGTGAACGCTTGAGGGAGGGGGTGGACCCGATAAGAAGGGTCAGATTTGGATTGTTTCAGGGACGTCTAATCCTGTCGTGTAAAACCTCTCTTACCCAACCCACAATTCTGAAATTCCTTTCATGAAGACTGATTCTTGCTCTTCAGTCTAACTGAACACACCATGCAAAAGTTTGCGAGTGAACCTTCCTTCTCTTACTAGATAGCTCTGTAACCTGGGGTGAGTTACATAATGAGATTCCTTCACTTGTAAATAAGGATAATTATAAGGAGTGTAAGGACTAAGTAAGGATTAAATACAATAAGACAGCAAAGCACTTAGTGAAAGGTCTCATATCTAATAAGTGCAAGGTAAATATGAGCGGCAGTTACCGGGACTGCGCAGCAGCTCACAGTCCCACGTGGAGAAGGACGCAGATGCCAACTCCTTCTGAAAGCTTGGTGGTTAGGGGCGTGGCCTCTGGGGCCTGACTTCCCGGTTTGGAAGCGAGGCGGGGCCTGGACTTCTCTGTGCTGAGCTTTCTTCTGCGAAAAATGGAGATGATGAGCAGGCACCTACCACCTAGAGCTATAGTAAAGCTGAAATGAGTCGATGTAGGTGAAGTGATGGAACTGTGCCGGGCATACAGTAAGTATTATTTAAGTGTTAGCTATTGACACCGCTAAAGTAAAGGAAGGGGGACTGGTGGGAACAAGGGTGCCATGGGAAGTTAAGGGTGAACAAATAGGAGGCTAGGGATGCTGCAGACCAGCTTTTCTCATGACCAGGCCCTGAGCACACTGCAGGGCCACAGCTGTCCCTGGAACTGGCGTGCTGTGACAACAGACTGTCCTTGTAGTGTCATTCCCAAACTGGAACTAAAAATGACTTCTCAAATCCAGTGCCAGACACATGGTTAATATTCCTAACATGATGACTTGGAGGGAATGACATTCCTTTGCATGTAAGAATTCTAATATCTTTATTAAACACTACATACCTGCACAGGCAACACTTCTTAAAGAGTTAAGAACAAGCTGAGAAAATGGAGAAAAACCTATGAAGCTAATCCCACTGCTCATGAATAACTGCTTCCCTGAGAACCAGTGTGTGTCCCATGTTGAGAAATTCCAAGGCACACTGATCAGAATCTACCAAGCTTGTAAAAATGGAGTGAAATCTGGTGGGGAAAAAAAGTGAGGAGAATCAATAATTTGACTATCAAAGGACTCTGCTTGCCGGCAGAGGGGATGAAAGAAAGAAAAGTAAAATTAAACCAATGCAAAAAAAAGGATTCCCCACATGGTCTTCTTAAATGGCATCCTTTCTTGGTGAATTTCAATCCTGATTCAGTTTGCAAATATTGGATTTATACTGTAGTGTATATACCATGTGTTCTTGAGGGAAGTTAAAATGTGTAAAGTGAGGTACCCCTGCAGGAATGATATTTAAGAGAAAGTAAAATAAACGAGGGAAAAGGAACTTTTTTCGTTATGAAGAAATGGAGTAATTTAACTTAGAGTGCGTGAGCTTAAACATCAGCTGAAAAACAGCTGCTCCTCTGAGGAGGCTAAGCCAAAAGAGTGAGGTTGGGAGGACGTTGAGATGAGAGCTGTTTAGTTCTTCAATGCTCCTGTGTGTGGATAAAAGGCCGAGAAGGAGGGGATCTTCTCTGGCATAAGCAGCAATTCCGAGCAGTTCTAGAAGTTTCTCCTTCACTGAAGATGATCTTCCCGCATGGCTGGCTGGAGTGGGGGACCAGGGCCAAACACACGGAGCAGTGATGTAGTGGGGCCAGCGGGTCAGGCACCTGTGAAGCCGCAGCCACATTACGTTCTTCAGAAGCTGCTTTTTGACTTAACCGAGCACAATTTTCCATCCCATATGTGCAAAGCATTTCATCCATTAGCATCTTCTTGGCTCCTTTGGGCCTCTTTTTTTCCATTGAAAAAAAAAAAGAAAACCTCCCCAAACTCCAACTCATCACAAGCAAATATTTTGCTTCTGAAATCCACTCCATTTTCTCCTCAAAGACTGACATATTTTAACCTGTGGAGCCTCAGCTTCCCCCATCTGCTCTTGATTAATGCAAGCCCCCTCCTTCCTGGGTTTGCACGCAATCACATTAAACAAAGTACTTTCTAAGTGTTGGGAGGCCTAAGAAGAAATCATAGGCAGCTGTCTTAAAGGAGCTTACATTTTAATTTAATGTAATTTAGTTTTAATTTAATTTCCATGTAACTCCCTTTCTGGTTTCCTTAATTTCTACTGTAGAGTATTAACCCCCAACCCCAACAAAAGTCTCCATGCTTAATATCTTCAAACTGACTGACACTTTAAATCCTGTGTAGTTGAGTTGGAGCATAAGTGTGAACCTATATGTGCACACACACACACAAAGATACACAAACATCCCAAACATCTATCTCAGATTCTATGCTATGGACATACTTAAACAATATGACACTTTCGGAATCTAGAAAGAAAGGACCATACGTTGCCCAGATATGACAGACCATGACAAGATGGTTTGAAAAGGGAGAGATACTGAATGCAAGAAGAGCAGCAAGGGACATGACTGCAGTTGTGCAAGAGTGAAATGACAATGGTCTAAACAAGACAGTGATTCTGTATATATATATATACATGTATACACACACACACACACATATATGGAGTCCTGGTGGCACACTGATTAAGAGCTATGGCTGCTAACCAAAAGGTTGGCAGTTCGAATCCACCAGCTGCTCTTTGGAAACCCTATGGGGCAGTTCTACTCTCTCCTGTAGGGTCGCTATGAGTCGGAATTGACTCAATGGCATCAGGTTTGGTTTTTATACATATATATATATACACACACACACACAACAGCTGACTGTATATATATATATATATGTGTGTGTATATATGTGTGTGTGTATATAGATATATAGCCAGCTATCAGGTATGTAGAAGAGTCTGAAAATGAGAGGGGAGGTCATCACTGGAAAGTGTAAGGTAGAACAGAAGAATGACCAGTAGGAGAGGTGGGTAAAAATCATTCCATCCTTAAAGCCAATGAGGATGAAGGGAAGAGTTGGCAACCATGTCAAATGGTCAGTAGACATCCCATAAGAAGGATTGAAACTTGTCCACTGGATATGTCAAACTGGAGGTCATTGGTGGCTCTTCGCAAAGAATTGCAGTGACACGGTTGGGCAGGAAGATGGTGGAGGGGTTGGGAGTTGATGGAGGGCTGTGAGGCAGATGTGGCTGTGACTGTAGCCACATAGACCGTCACACTAATCCTGGCATTTGTTCTGCACCTGCCTTGAGTTACAAAGTAGATCAGAAAAGTGTGAAAAGTTGTGTAAAGAAAACTCCATGTGCTTTCCAAGGAGAAACTTTTAAACAAATATGTAGCAGTGTGCTAGTCTCTAGTATCACTGTCCTCTAAGACAAATGCACATGGCCTGATATGTGTGCTCCAAGAATGTGGAACAGTTGAGATTCTTTTCAACTTATGAAGGGAAAAAAATCAATGATCAAGGCATATTGATGACTATATAATCATGATGATCCTCAGAACCTCAATGCATTTACAAAACTCTCCCACCAACCTTTCCTGGACACCCAGGTGGCAGATGACTGAAGCCAGCATTCCCAGTTTGACAGATGATGTAATGGAATGGTCAAGTGTCCTTTAATTACAGTGAGAAGGCATCAGAAGTCCAATTAGAAGTGAAGTTCGGAGATTGCCAAAACTCCTGGGCCTCACCCGTGTGCAAAGGATTTATCAGGGGTATAGAGTCAACTCTCAGTGTATAATCCAAAATTTTCTACTAACCTCAGTACCCAAATGTGCCAGATCCCTGAATCCTTTAAAATGTAGACTAAACAATTCTAACATATGACACAGTTGTAGAAAAACTCTGCATTTATTTTTTTAAAATCTTTCTGAACAGGCTGACCTTCATATAGAAAGAGCACATGGTGAGCAAGTCTTCCTCTAGAGTTATGATGGCTCTGCCTTGATATACCTGTATGCACTGATTCAGTTTCTTGTGGACCTGCACACAGAGGGCACTTAAAGTATATGGGTTGAATGGTTCATAGAAGGTTTGGATTTGTCAATAATGAGTGAGAGTTAGACACAGTTCACAGCTATGGATCGAACACTTCAGACTTTCTGTGTAACCCCAGGTTTCCTCCTCATACTCTGGTCAAGATGACTGCTTCTGTCTGGTCCTCCTCTCATCTGCATCCACACCCTTGTAAGCCTCCTTCATTCATAACGATGTCTACCTAGTCACCAATTTCTGCCCTTCATGAGAAATATCAAAAATCTCATAAAGAATGCAGCCTCAAAGATGATGTAAGTTTGTGTCTTAGTTATTAATGCTGTCTCTTTATCTACTTGATTTGCTCAGCTTTGGAACCTTTTTCAACCTCGACTAGATGACCTCTGACCCCTTCTAGGGACAGATATAGGCAGCACATCATAGTGGTTGAGAGGTGACCTCTGGCACAACACTGCTTGGTTTCACATCCTAGTTCTACCACCTATTATCTTCATGCTGGGGACATGCTGCTTAACCTTTCTATGTCTTAGTTTCCCCATATCTAAAACAGAAATAAAATAGCACCTCTCTTGTCTATGAGGATTAAATCAGTGAATACATGCTATGCACTTAGGCACATAGTAAACATCCAGTAGATACCTTGTAATTGTGTGATTGTGATTGTTATCTACTTGCCTAAGCTTCTTGGCTTACTGCTTCCTGTACTTCAACATGATAGTGGCCCTGAGTGACGCTGGTATCTAGGACATTGGTCTCATGGACAGGCTACCCTACAAGACAAACAGCACTTTAGCCTCAGGATTTCAGGTGGTCCTCAGCAGTGACAAATACTCCTTGCTTGGAGCTAACAATTGTTCTCCCTAATGGGGGGAGTTACAAAGAAGAAAAAATTCAAGTTATTGTTCCCCTCAATTACCATTTAGTATAGAGCATTTGCTGATCTGTCAGTCCTTACTTCTCTTTACAACTCAATTTCCAAGGAAAAAGAGAATCTTGTAAATATTCTTAAATTAAACAATTGAATTACTAATTGAATTGTGGCTTAAGAGCTTGGCTGCCAACCAAAAGGTCAGCAGTTTGAATCCACCAGCCTCTTCTTGGAAACCGTATAGGGTCGTTATGAGTTGGAATTGACTTGATGGCAATGGGTTTGGTTTTATTTTTTTATTTTTTTATTTTTTTGGTTTAGAAACATAACAAGGAATGCCTGGGTGGTGTAAACAGTTAAAAACTTGACTACCATCCAAAAGGTTGGCAGTTCAAACCCACCCTGAGGCATCTCAGAAGATAGGCCTGGTCATCTGGTTCCGAAGAGTCTTAGCCTTGAAAACCCTATGGAGCAGTTCTACTCTGCACACATGGGATCGCCATTAGTTGGAGTTGACTCGACCGCAACTAACAACAACAACGATAGACACATAACAGGAAGACATAAACCACATAAATGTCTTCATCCGTGAAGCCAGATCCTAACTTCCTTGGAAAATTGGCTTTGGCCATTCTTGGATGAATCTGCCAGTTATCCGTCATTGGAGATGAAGACAACTACTGCTGAAGCCCAACAGATCCATGTGAACTTCGCATGATGCATAGGAGCCACCTCGCCAACAAGGCTATCAGGCAGCAGGTCCCAGGGGAAGCCAGCCATATGGCCTACGGAGATCTGAACGCTGAAACCTTTAGGTGAGAGCAAAACAACATCAGCAAGTACTAGGAAGAAAAATCTGGAGGAAATCTGCCTTTTCTTACTATACCTCATAGGCCCTATGGCAAAGGGAAATGCCTCCAAGGTCCAGGTAGCCTTTACAACATTGCTAATAACAGAGAAAACAGGCTGAGGATGAAAAATTTAATAGCAGCAACAGGAATGGTAGCTTGAGTTTATTGAACACTTACTATGTGCCAGCCACTGTGCTTAGTGCTTTACCTGCATTACCTCATTTAATCCTCTCCAAAGCCCTCCTAGGTAGGTATTACCTGGGGAGTTAGAGTGATGGTTAAGAGGACAGGCCCCAGAGCAGAATTTCTCAACCTCGGCACTTACAGCCATTTTGGGAAAGAAAATTTTGTTGTGGGAGGCTATCCTGTATACTGCAGGATGTTAAGCAGCATCCCTAGCATCAAACTACTAAATACCAATAAAACACCCCACATTCCCCATTCGTGAGAACCAAAAACATCTCCAGACATTGCCAAACGTCCACTGGGAACAAACAGCCTCCAGTTGAGAACCACTGCACTTGAGTCTCTGGAAGAGCTCTGGAAATTTTGGCTCTAACACTTAGGCACTGCATGGTTGTGTGTTCTTTACCTCACTGGGAAATATACAGCTACATCATATTTAACGAACCTAACCGAAATAACTCATGTATCGTGCTTAGAACAGTGTCTGGCCCATAGGAAGCTTCAATAATCGTTAGCTATTTTAACAACTCTAATTGTAATTTTTTTTTTAAGAGAAGAGGATACGGAGACTCAGAGATGGTAAGTAACTTGCCACTTCTCACAGCTGAGGATGTGGGTGAGCTGGGTTCAAACCCAGATCGTCAACCATGGGAGACACACACTCTCTACCTGGCTTTCCTGAGAGGAGGGCTTGAGTAGGGGGCTGGGGCAGTTGTGCTGGGCAGGGACTTGGGGTCTGAGGGTGTGAGAGGCCTAGGGTGCGAGCAACCCCAACCTGACCCGACACGGGGCTTGTTCTGCCATGAGGGGCTGGGGTGGTCAGAGAGCTCAGCAGAGGCAGACACAGCAGTTCCCTGGCATTTGACATTGTTTTGTCAGGAATCACAAGTGGTCGCTATCAAGGTTTACTACTTGTCTATCCATGAGTCACAATATGCCAGATTCAGAACAGCCACAGTTGACCCAAACGAGGCCCTCAGACAGATCCCACGCACGTCATGTGTCAGGCCTATATCCATTCATAAAACATCCTTCTGAAAATGTAAGTCTTGAGGAAAAAAAAAAAAAAAACAACTTTGGAAGTCGGTTGTGCAATTCTGAGACTAGTTGCGGTTGATTTCCAAGCCTTTCCCCCAACGTCTCTCATACTTTTAATTCTGCGTTAACTCTTCCATGGTTCAAAGCAGAAAGGGTGGGGCATAGTGCCCATCGTTGGACCCCAGAAAAGGAAACAGGAATTGAAAAAACATTCATAGGTGAGCACAGAATAACATTCTTTTTGATGTTATAAACGTTACAGCTATAGAAATATCTTCTGGTCAGTTTTAGACAGATGTGCCATTAACCCTTTTCCATTTTATTACTTTTCCTTTTCTTAAACTTTGTACTGAGCCACTTTCTCAGCAGCACAGCTCAAAAACCCTTAAAAACACATGCGCACATATACATGAGTCTCAGGATTTCGAGGTGTCTGGAGTAAGGATTAGAGAGGCTCAAGTTTGCTCCCCCGCTAAGATTACAGCTGCACCAAAGATGGTTCTGCAGAGCGGCCCAGGGCTCAGCAGCCCCGTTCTGTTCTCAAGAATGAGAAAATGCAGCTGCGCTGGGATCAGACAGAATGTGCAGGGCGAGGCTTCCCTCTCCCCGTCACCCCTGTGTCCAAATAGAAAAGTCAGAGAGATGCCAAGCAGCACCAGGCAGGCTCTAAGAGGACCTTCATTGAAACACACACACGCCCCTGTCAGTCCACAGCATTTAATAGACAAAACCCACTGCCGTCGAGGCAATTCCGACTCATAGCGACCCCAGAGGACAGAGTACAACTGCCCCAGAGGGTTTCCAAGGCTGTCAATCTCTGTGGAAGCAGACTGCCACATCTTTCTGCCGTGGAGCAGCTGGTGGTTTCGAACTCCTGGCCTTTCGGTTAGCAGCCGATCGCTTTAACCACAGCGCCACCAGGGCTCCTCCATTCAATAGACAGGTGCGTGTTAAAATAAATAAATAAAGCACAAAAAATAAACCCTGTGTTTCGTGTTTTCTTTTTGCATTTTCACTTTTTTTGTCTTCCTCCAGGGGTTGAAATTTAATCTCTCTTTTAGCAAACTAGAGCTGGCTCTCTCGCTCCCTCTGGCTTTTTCTCTCCAGTCTTCTCTCTGTGCCTATCCCACAGATACGCTCAGCTGATTAGGAAGCCCATGCGTTGTCACCAAGGCCCCTTGTCACCACGGGAATGTGTTGCAGGGCAGGTGCTCTTCCATCCACCCCCACCTCCCTGGCCAAGGTGACCCTGCTAATCCTCAGGTCCAGCCCTCACCAGGTGCTGACAGCTGAGCAATCCCTTTACAAAATGCACCCACCATGGGATGTCCTTGCATGTGGGTGTGAGTACAAGTCCGTGTGTGTCTGACTCTCCTTAAGATTCCAAATGTCCCACGGGTCCCGTGAGTGCAGTCATCTGAGTGACGCAACCTCATTCAGTAGCTGTTCTAAGAAACTCTGGCGAGGGCTGAGCTTGCCCCTCTTCCTAGGATGTCCCCCCTGACATTCCTCCCCTCCCAGAGAGGCACTTTTGGTAAGTGAGGCAACACAAACATCATTCAACAGCTGCGTTCCCGCCCCTTAGCTTGATGACCTATGTTATTGGCTAGCCCAGAGTCATTTTTCCATTTAACTCATGTCCGGTTAGGCACAAAGATATTTTTTAAAGGCTACTTTGTGGGGGGTGAGAACACATCAGGGGTCACTCCAAATTCATTCCAAATCGGATTCTTGCAGGCCAACCCCACAGAGAGCCTGAAGGAGGAAATGACTCACTCCCCGGGCCCATTGCTCGCTTGTAATACATTAAAACTCCCTCTCCAAGCACAGAAGGCCAGGGACATCGCTGAGCTTCAGCCACTACTGGAAATCAAGTCCTGCCTTCCACAGCGCCTTCTACTCTGCACCTTCCTAATGATCTATGTCTGTGCAATGAGCCATTCTGCGACAGTGAAATGTTAGCCGAAATAGCATCCCTGGCCCCTCACTCTCCTGTGATGACTTTTTGAATGTCAGTGGTTGAAATAAGATAAATTTAGTGTTTGAGAGTCCCTTGGTAGTGCAAATGATTAATGTGCTCGGCTGCTAACCAAAAGCTTGGAGGTTTGAGTCCACCCAAAGGCACTTTGCAAGAAAGGCCTGGCAAGCTACTTCAGAGAAATCAGCCATTGAAAACCCTATGGAACACAGTTCTACTCTGACACGCATGGGGTCACCATGGGTCAGAATCGACTCGAAGGCGACTGGTTTAGTGTTTGCTTATTTTCAAGCCCTTTCGTACATCCAAACCAAAAGCCAAACCCATTCCCGTGGAGTCCCTTCTGACTCATAGTGAACCTATAGGACAGAGTAGAACTGCCCTGTAGGGTTTCCAAGGAGTGGCTGGTGGATTTGAACTGCCAACCTTTTGGTAAGAAGCTGAATGCTTAACCACTGTGCCACCAGGCTCCAACATAGGGATCACTTCCAAGTATCACATACTTTATTTCCACCACACCATTCTTCAGCTTTGTTGCTCCTAAATGAACTGGTAAATAAAGTTAGAATTGTATAAATTTGATCCAGCACTCCTTGTTGGCCAAAACTTATTGTAATTATTCACTCACTTTTTTCTCTGACAATCCATCCTTCTATTCAAAAATACATGTGTGCCCAATCTGCCAGGCATAGTGAGACACAGGGGACAGATGTGAATAAGACATAGTTGCTGGCACTGATGGGCTGGCGGGTGGTAGGGAGACTGGCAGGTAACCAAACGCAGTAAGGTGAACTGTGATCTGGGTCTTGGGAGGCACAGTGCAGTGACGTAGCGCAGTTGGTCAGTGCCACCTGCAGGTGTTAGCGAGGCTTAGAGACTGGCTGAGCAGGTATTGCTAGGCATGTAAGTGGCCAAAGGCATACCACGCAATGGGGGTTCTTTGAGTGTTTCATTCCTCTTTTCCCTTACAGTGCTATTATGGATTGATGTATGTACCCCCCAAATATATGTTGTTACTTGTGAACATGACCTTGTTTGGACATAGGGTCTTTGAAGATGTCAGCAGTTAACAAGACGTCATACTGGAGTAGAGTCAGTCCTAACCCTATATGAGTCGTGTCCTTATGGAAGAGGAGAAGAGACAGAGAGTCAGGGAGACACAGACGGAAGGCATCCATGTGAAGGCAGAGGTAGCGATAGAGTTACACTGCAGCTACAAGTCAAGGAACACCTGGGGCTACCAGAAGCTGAGAGACAAGAAAAGATCTTCCCCTGGAGCCTTCAGAGGGAACATGACCCTGCCTGTGCTCTGAGTTCTGTCTATAGTCTCCAGAACTGTGAGAGAAGAAATTTCTGTCACTTCAGGGGGGATTTTAAAAATATTTAATGATCAGTATGGAAGAAAAACTAACTGGTCAGAACAGATGCCAGCCACAGTATTGGGCAGGTGTGGAAAGCCCCTGACACCCAGGGGTCTGGGAAGGGGTGGTCAGTGTGACTGAGGGAGGACTCGAAATGCTCTGGAGAACATTTCCTGCTCAGTTCAGAAGTATTTTAACAGAGGCACAGCTGTCCCAGTGCCTACTGGTTGACTATCACCCCTGGCTGCCAGTGTGACCCAGAGAACCCGTCCACGCCACTTCTGGGTGATGTGACCTTGGCCACTGTCCTCTGTTTTCCCGTCTGTAAACTAGGCATGGAATTGTGTCTACTTCTGGGACCGTTCAGGGGATAAATGAAATAATAACTGTAAAGCGTTTAATATAACTCCTGCTATATAATTAGACCCCAATAAATGAAATTAATTATAATCATTATTATTACTAGTTGTAATTTTATTCTCTATATCGTCATGGTCCCTGATGCTTAATATGTGATTAAATGCAAACTGGAAATCTGCCTAATTCAAGGGCTCCCAGACTTATCCATTCAAGGTGCCCTGAGGATCTCTGTAATTTCTTCACAATGCCTCAAGGCCAAAACAAACAAACAAACAAACAAAAAAACCCAATAGTTTTGTTTATTAAGTAGGCAGATGCAAGCAACTGAATAAGAATTTATGTTTTAACATAATTTGAAGAAATAATACACATAAATTGGAAAATAAATTTTTATATCATTTTTCAACAACCACAGTTACAGAACTGTGAAACAATAAACTTCTGTTGTCTTAAGCCATTCACTTTGTGGCAATTTGTTATAGCAGCTACAAGAAACTAATACAGACATCCATCCTCATTTCCTGATCCACATCAGTTTTCACATGGTGCTTGCTTTTTATCAAAGCAAATGCCAGAGACCTAGCTTTTCAATGATATGATGGCAGTGAAAGCGATCTCTGATGTTGAAACTGTGAACTGCTTCGAGCTGGTATTTTGAGCAGCATCTGATAGCCATGTTTTCCTAGAAAATTTCATATGGACTGTAGTGCCTCTGTGAAGTCACTGCTATACCCTGGGTGACTTGGAAGATAGTTTGAGAACCACAAGCCTAACACAAAGTTATTATAGCCTAAGCAGTGGTCCTGGCAAGTCATACACAGAGTTTCTCTAACTTCAGTGTGCATAAGCACCTGGAAAATGTTAGAAATCTTAGGTTCCTGGGCTCTATACCCAGATAACCTGATCCAACAGATCTGAGTGGATTCCTGGATCTTTGTTTTGAACAAATGATTTGACTGCAGGGGATCGATGGACCACATGTTAAAAAACACTCTTTTACCTTTTTCAGAAATGTCTCCCTCCCAGATGAAAGGGCATGAGAGGGCTGGACCTATATACTGGAAAAATAACAGACTGCTTAGGGAACATGGAGAGCTATACTAAAAAAAAAAAAAAATGATAACTGTTGTCAGCTTCACTCCATTGCATGTGTCCTGTGTGCTAAAGAGGCAAGTATAATAATACCAACCTCAAAGGAATTAGTAGATAAAACTAGTAGTAATTTGTGGATAAAATACATAAGAGTCTAGCACAAATCCAAGTACACAATAAGTACTGAATATATAGTAATTGTGGAGTGTGGATACTAACACAGTGTTTCTATCCATGGCAATGGATCAGGATAACCTGGAGAGCTTCTTAAAACACAGATTACAGGGCCCACCCCCAGAATTTCTGATTCAGTAGGTCTAGGAAAGGCCTGAGAGCTTGCATTCCCAGATGACGTTGCTGGGGGAAGGGCCACATTCTAAGGGCCGTACCATAGTCCATGATGCCTTTCTCTGCTGTCTTACCTGACACACCCACAGTGGGCCTTTGCTTCCTCCTGCCAGGGACCTCTAGGCTCTGAAGAAAAGGATTTGATAACCTCAACCAGGGAAAATTCCAGATAACCCATTAATTAGATAGCCCTATTATTTAACATAAATGGGAAAAAATCCAATCGTAGAAATATTTCAGGCACATTAAGTCTTAAAGGGGAAAGACATTTAAAGGAAGGACGGGTTTGTGATGCTTTTGAAATCATACCTCCCCTATTGGTGAGGTGACTTTGGAAATCCAAGGACTTCCTGGCAATAAAATGTAGGAGATCACAGTCAATATTTCTACATAACTAAAATGCCACTGCCTTCACATGGCCCATGAATACCGCAGAATCCAAATTCTTCTTTCATCTGTTCTTTCTCCTTCTTCCCCTCAACATTCCTTACCTTATAATTTAGACCAGTGCTACACTGGACACTCAAGGACAGCTTTGTCTGCCCCTTCTGCCATAGACAGAGCATTCTTTGATTTGACAGCAATCTGAGCAGAGACAAGGTGGCACTGGCAACAGGTCAATATTTTCTCCAAACCTTGACATTTCTTCTTGAATGTCTTAATATTAAGATTCAAGGATAGAAACTTCTAAACCCAAATCTGCCACTCAAGGATCCTGGGGGTGCAGAATTAAAGTTTAGAAAAGAAACTGAGCTTTTCTGGGAAGCCACCAGCTTTCTAATAGAAGACACAACATAATGAACACTTCTGGAATGAATTGGGAAATAGCAGATGTGGAAAGAAATGGCAATATGTTGGCCGTACATGTAAATTATTCTTTCCTCGCTCCTCCAACCCCCGGTGGAAATAATAATATGTCATCTCTCTGAGGCAAACCTGGGCAAGGCATGGAAGAATTTACATTTCTTTGTCAGGATGGGTGCAGGAGCCATGTCAGTTTGGAGAGTACTGTGGAAGCACCAGAAACTCAGCTTCCCAACACTGTTGACCTGCAGCATCTGGGATGAACTGAACACCAACCCTTTCTCGCCAGTAGACTAAAAGTGAGCGAGAGTGGCAAAGCAAGCATTGCTGCTTTTGACAAGAAACTTTCACATCAATCTAATTTTTTTCACAATTCAATTGGCCTTCATTAATATACACTCGGAGCCCTGTGGCACAGTGGTTCAGAGCTCGGCTGCTAACCAAAAGGCTGGCAGTTGGAATCCAGCAGCCACTCCTTGGAAACCCTATCGGGCCATTCTACTCTGTCCTATAAGGTCGCTATGACTCGATGGCAATGGTTCTTTTTTGTTGTTTTTTTCTAATGTGTGCTCATGAATATGTAAGTAAAGGGAGTCAACATTTATTGAACACTTCTATGTGCTACGCTTTGTGATAAGTACTTTACATATATGACAACTCGTTTAACTCTTTTGGCAGCCCTGTGAGGAAATGTACACCTTACATAAACAGATGAGGAAGTACAGACTTCAGCAAGTTTCAGCCGCTTACTTCATGTCAGTGACACAACCAGGATTTAAACTTGGGCCCCGTTTGAGGCAGAATAGAGCCTAACGGTTGCTTTTACCAAAAGACTCCTTTTGAAGAGAAAAAATAAGGCCATTCAAGTCCAGAAATAAAATGGCACTCTTAAACACACACACACACAAAAAAAAAAAAAAAAAAAAAACACTTCCTTTGCCTGTGAACGATCAGTAGAGATACCAGCACATTTTTCCACTTTGAGAGGGTTGCTTTTTATAAGAATCTGAAAATGTTGTCTTTGCCCCTCATTCTTTCCTGTCTCCTCACTGTTCTCCTAGACATTCAGGGCCCTGGCCAAGTCTCCTGGTTCAGTGAGCTGCTCTGGGTGGGAAGCTGCTCTATATTCATATCCTCGAAATCAGGAGTCCAAGAGAAGCAGAGCAGAGGGGTTCAGTAGCAAACAGAATAACATTTATGGAAGCCTGGTCGAGAGGGCCTAGACCATTCAGGAAAGGGAGTTCCCTTCCCAGTGTTCAGTTTAGTGCCAGAAGGTTAGATTGTGGCAGAACAAAAACACTGAATTCCATAGGAAATACCTCTTTCAATCCAAGGCACTGTGGCTGGATATGTGGAATGGATATGGAAACCTTTTTTCCTCCCTTGCAAAGACACACAATCAACAAGAAATATGAGAAGAGACAATATTGTTAGCACATTGGGAGAGAGTGGCTGGAGGTCGGTATGGGGGCCTGGAGACCAGTGGTAATGCCAAAGCCAAGGAAACATGAGCAAAAATATAAGAATGTAAGTAATGGGAATAAAAGAAACCCAGATGGTGCCGAAGTGAGTGACTGCAGAGATTTTCTCAGGGCCCCATGGCTAACCCTGAGGATTGTCCTGGGCCCCAGCAGGCTTCCTGTGGTAGCTTGAGGTCAATGGTGAAAAGCAGAGAAGGGACACCCCTTCCCCACCAGTCACCTTCATGACTGTTCCCACCACCCTGGGGCTCTTGCCTTCTCAAGTACTCCCTACTCACCAGCATGATGGGATTTCCTTGCAAGCAACTCTTAGGTTTTAAATTCATCCTTTCTTTCTGAGTCCCTGAGTGGTACAAATGGTTAACTCACTCAGCTGCTAATCAAAAGGTTGGAGGTTTGAGTCTACCTAGAAGTACCTCAGAAGAAAGGCCTGGTAATCTACTTCCAAAAATCAGCCATTGAAAACCCTATGGAGCACAGTTCTTCTCTGACACAATGGGGTTCACTACAAGTCAGAATGGACTCAAAACAACTGGTTATCCAAGACTTTAACACCTCCCACCTCTATCCAAACACACCCTAGACATGCAACCACCCCCCCCACACACACACACACACATACACACACACTGGACTCTCCTCTTTCCCCATCTTGGGCCTGTTCTCACAAAGGAGCTGCCTGCAGGGATGCGAAGAAATTGGGTTTCAAGGGCAAACGCTTGTCAGAGAGGCAGCTTCATGACACCTTCACTTTTATGAAACTGAGAGTAACAGGGAGCTTTGAATTAGAAAAGGGTCTCTGGTGGGGAAAGAGGTGCAGACAAAGCTGTTAGTGAAATGGTAGAAATCAAGTAAAAGAATGTAATAAAACATATAAAAGCAGAATAAAACAATAATTGTGATTTATGGAGCACTTTCTATATGTCAGGCACGATTTTACAAGTGTATCACTATTTCATTTAATTCTGATACTCGCACTGTGAGGTAAATATTATTATTTTCATCTTGTGATGAAGAAACTGAGGTGAAGAGAGATTTAGCCCAATATGCTCTCTTTTATGGAAACTATGAGGTAAGGCCCGGGAAAAGGAGTTTTGGCCTCCTTCGATTAATCTGTTCTCCTTCTGTAGATAGGCCCAGCTTGAGGGGAGTTCAAAATGGGTTTATAAAACACAGTCATGAAGCCCAGTGATTCTCTGCTGTTGCAGAGAGCAAGGACTCATCTCCCTTCCCCTTTCTGAAACATGTACTGGTCACAGAAGAGTTGGGGAGTACTGGGTACATTAATAGTAAGTAAAATATGACTACTTAGGCTATTCAGAGCAGCATCCGTATTTCACATACAAATAGTTCCGTGGGGCTGGCCCTGAGCAGTCAGAGATGGGCTGCCTCACTTTGGGCTTTCAGCCAAGGTGCCATTTTAAGGTTAATTCCTCAGGGCCTTGGTTTGTTGCCTGTAGAACGCAGGTGTGAGCAAGAACAAAGGAAAAGAAAACAAAGAGCAGGTATCAGCCGGAAGTCTATGGTCAAAAGACTCTAAAGAATCCTTTAAGCCTCACAGTCCTACAGAAGAGAAGGAAGGAAGGGTAGAGGGACACCTCTCTCCTTCTACCGGTCCCATGCCCTGGGACAGACCAGCACCCAGCAGCCATCAGGTGACTGAGGCTATGCACTTCTCAAGGCCTTCTTACAACCCCACCCCCACCCCAACACCACCATTTCAAGACTTTCTTGGGAAGGAAAGAATAAGAACTATCCCCCCGCCCCCAGCAAGGTGTGTATGTGTCATAATTCTTTTTCTTTCCTGTGTTCTGAGCGACTCAACAACATCCCCTCATAGCAACTGCACTTTTATATGGATTAAGAACCAAATGTTGAAAACACAACAGAAAAAGGAATCTTATTGCAGTTTCCGAGATCCAACCTGCCAAGAACCAGGAGCTTCAGGGAAGCTAAATCAATTACAAAAAAAGAAGTTTCCATTTTTTCAGCTTTTCTCAAGAAAAGCTGGAGGGAGATTTGAACCCACCTTTCCACAAAAAAGAAAAAGAAAAAAAAAAGCACACACGGCAGCAAACTGATAACTAAGGCATTTCCACAGTTTATGCACTGGATGGTAGGGCCTGCCCAGAGATTTGCCAAGAACACCAAAGCTGACTCCAGAAGGCTTCCTGGGATTGCAGCTGAAATAGTGCTTTTAATTGGTGAAATTTTCCACTATGGGTAAGAAATTTACGCTCTCCCTCTGTCAGTAAATTTTTTTTGTTGTTTGGAACTCAGCACCATAAAGCAAAAGGTCTGAGCACATGGACTTTACTGTTTTCTTTCTAGAATCTTCTGGAAACTATTCAATTTAGCATTTTTTAAAAAGCTTCATTCAGTTTAATGCAAGTCACCAAACATTTGTTGAATAGCTAATACATACAAGGCACTGGTGTGAGAAGTCAGAGATCCTGTAGGAGCTCACAGTTAGAGGTGAAGATGGACGTACAAACAGATATCCACAGAAATATGCAATTCACCCTTCAAGGGACAGAATGCCTATGTGGAAAAAATTAATTTTACTTCAGAAGGTCAGGTAAAACCAAAGAAGAATGATGAAGGCACATCCAATTGGTCGGCAAGGTGAAAAAGGCAACCTAGGGAGAAGTGACTTCCTTTGTGCCACACATTTTAGGGACTTTGTCTTATTGGATCCACGCACAGACAGGTGGGTTTCAGGCCCTAAAGGATTAACCAGTTTCCATTGAGGGGATTCCAACTCATGGTAACCCCATGAGTATCAGAATAGAACTGTGCTCCACTGGGTTTTCAATAGCTGATTTGTCTGAAGCAGCTCATCAGGGCTTTCTTCCAAGAAGCCAACCTCCAAAGTTCTGGTTACCAATCGAGAACGTTAACAGTTTTCGTCACCCACTGGCTATCCTATAGGATTAACCCTTCCATTTTATAAGTGAGGAAACTGAGATGAGAGATAAAGTTACTTGTTCAAGATCACAGAACGGTAAACCATGATTCAGATCCAGGGATCTTTAGCCATAGTCTGTGAGGTAGAGTCTTGAGTTAAATGCAAGGTATGGGTTAGAATGGGGCAGAGGGGTTTCAATCAGGAGAGAAGGTAATGAATTCTGCTTTTAATGTATCAAGCTTGAGGCTCTTGTGGAAATAGGTTAGCTCTAAGTAAGGGTCTGGGGACTAGAAGAGAGTTTGGAGAGATTTAGGACTTGGCAGATGTGTGGCAGTTGAGGCTTGTTGCGGGGGCGGGGGCAGTGAGATAGTCCCGGGCAGGTGCATGGCAAGAAGAGAAGGGGCTGTGGATAGAACCCTGGGGGAAAGAAAGAGTTAGTAGACAGAAGAGTAAACAGGGAGCGTGGTTGAAACAAACAAAAAAAGGAAAGAGAGCTTCTGGAGGCCAAGAGAGAGGTTTAAGGACTGAGCAGTGTCGATTAACACAAATCAATAAATGCAAAAGGATTAGAAGGGTCATTAGCTCGGTCAGAGACCTGAGAGGAAGGACTTTTAATCAAGTGCTTGGGTAAGAAGACAGGTGAATGCTGGGTGATCAGGGAAGACGGCTGTGAAGGCAGGTGAAAGTTAGGCATGGGCGTCCAGGGATCAGTGTAAGGAGTGTTTTGCCTTACTTGTTGGTGTGTTTCAGGATGGAGGATTTTTAAGAAGGTTTGCATGTTGAAGGCAAGATGTCAGTGAAGAGGAAAAGGTTATGGGATAAAGTAGAGGCAGAACGTTTCAGAAGGAACAAAACCCCAAAGGGAATGGGGCAGAAGTTATACCCCAAGGGAACAGGCAATGTGAAGTTGAAGGGCCGGAAGAGAGAGGGCAGCCCCGCTTGGTGTCCTCTATATCCTCTGTGAAATCAGAGAAGGGAGACTATGTTCAGATGGGTGAAGGGGGCTACAGGATGGGTGTAATGTGGGGCTACTGTGGAAAACAGGAAACCACCAGAAGGATGTTTGCAGGAATAAAGAAATGCAGTGGGAGTCTGTCTGAGACAGGAACGATGACAGTAGGAAAAGTAACGTCTAGCAGCTGGCTATCTCTAGGGAGGAAAGCAACACACCAGAGCAGACAGAGAACTGGGTTACCATGCAGGTCGGTCACTAACGCTCCCTCGAAAACACTCAAAAATTAAGTACGCCCTAGATTATGCCCAATATCCTCTTCAATGAAGACAGGAATATGATTGCTAATAAAAATTTTTAAGTGGATAATTTTCTCAAGAACCTTCTATGTGCCAAGTACTGTGATTATATATATGTATATATATATATATACGTATATATATATATATATGTCCACACACATACATATTAATATAAACCAAACCAAACTCATTGCCTTTGAGTGGATTCTGACTCATAGTGACCCTACAGGACAGAGTAGAACTGTCCCATTGGTTTTCCAAGGCTGTAATCTTTAAGGAAGCAGATTGTGACATCTTTCTTCCCCCGAGCAGCTGGTGGGTTCCAACTGTCGACCTTGTGGTTAACAGCTGAGTGCTTGACCACTGTGCCACCAGGGCTACTTATATAATATACATATTAAAAGAGTTTATATATGTATACAGATACATACACACACACATAATATTTATGTATATATGTATAATATATGTGTGTGTGTATATGTATATGTACATATACACACACACACATATATACATTTAAATTTTCTCAGGAACATTACGAGTTGTTATTATTATTACCCTCAGTTTAGAGATAAAGAAATTGAGGATTAAAGAAGCTAAGCAGTTTGTCAAAAGTCACAAAACTAGTTGTGTCAGAGCCAGATCTAGAACTCAGGTCTATCTGTCTTGCAATATTATGCTCTGAAATATTTTGCTTCCCTGCCTTAGAAAATTTTCTAGCATAAATTGTTGCAGACACAAAAAAGTTTGGTAGATACAAAAATTTCCTAGAAGAGCACCTTATTTGGATTAGTTTCCTGATAAGGCTGGACAAATGAGCTGGTCGTCCATTCACTTATTCACTCATTCATTCATTCATTCCACAAACATTTTTGAACACCTATAAGGAGCACAGCACCAGGCAAGTCACCAAGGATATGAAGGAGACTTGATTTCTCTTGGAAGGAGCTCTCAGTCTCAAGAGGAAACAGACGCTTAAACGTAGATGTTCACTTACCTGTTGAAGGGAATGTGAGAGAAGACTGAGTGGGTCCCCAGGGGCACCAAGGACAAGGGCTGCTCTACTTGAGATCAGAAGCTCAAAGAGGAAGTGGCCAGATTTGTCTTCAGAGATGAGTCCTTGTTAGGAGGTGCACCATGGGGACAGGAGAGTATGGAAAGCAGGGGCAGCCTTGTAAGCAGAAACTTAGTACCATGACACAGTCGTATGTGGAACCACATGGAAGACTCAGGGGTTAGAACATGTTTTTGATACATCGGCATACCACCTGCGTAATTAATCAACCAACATTTTTATTTCAATCAACTCATTAAAAATAATCTTGCTTCAATTTTAAAAATCCTAAAAATTGCTGTTTGATGAAGTAGTGATTTATTTTTTGTGACATTAAATAAAAAAATTCATCTTTATATCTTGTAAGATCACCTCACGTGAGCATTCTGTGCCAAGCATAGAGATGAAAGTGTAGATTGGTGGACTGTAAACTTTTGGGACTCAGATACTGCTTGAAGGGCATGGAAATAGAAATAATGGAGCGTGTGCATAAGCATGCACATTCACACGAGGCATTGTATGTTTTGTTTCGGAATGGAAGCACCCCAGGAGTTCCTCCTGCTATAGGACGGTGGTGTAGGCTGCTGTATTGTGAGTGGGCAGGTTAAAGCATAAATGGGCAAATCCACAGTCATCTGCTATTTCCCTTCTGTGGATCACAGGAAACCACCTGGCTGTACTAAGTAGTAAGAGATATAATTTCAGGAATCTCCTCAACTTAGCCATAGGAAAACTGAGACCATAAGGAAAAAAAAAAAAAAAGGTTCTGTGGAGTCAACTCTGACTCATGGCGACCTCATGTGTGCCAGAGCAGAACTGTGTTCCATAAGGGTTTTCAGTGGCTGATTTTTTGGAAGTAGATTGCCAGGCCTTTCTTCTGAGCCACCTCTGGGTGAACTTGAACCTATAACCTTTCAGTTAGCATCCAAGCACTTTCACAGTTTGTACCACCCAGGGACTCCAAGGCCCTAACATGTCCAGTCTAAACGTGCATCTGCCTTGGCCTATGTCAATAGAGTACTTCAGCCCTCTACTGGTCATGGATTGAGTTAGCCCAGCAGGGAGCTGATTTCAAGAAAGAAAGCCACCCAGGGGCAGAGGCCAGGGCATTGCCCCAAATGCACAAGTGCCTACTTTACAGCTTATTGGCTACCGTGTTGGGCAGAGAGGGAGAGCCCAGCTGGCCCATGCTGAGAGGGTTTGGAGGGGGCAGCTGGAGCACCGATAGGAGCCCAGTCACATTATTCAGATTCTCAAATCCACTTCTGAGGCTGGGGCCTCATTAAGTGATGCCCCTCAGCACCCCTAGAGAGAAGGCCAGACAACAAGTGGGCTTGTCTTCCGTTGGCAGAACAACTCCATGCAGAGGCCACTCCGCCTTCCTCAAAAGACCAGAAAGGAGGGCAGACGGAAGGAAGGAAGAAAGAAAAGAAGCAAAGAAGGATGGACACACGGAAGACTGTGGCTGCTGCTTTAAATGTACCCTGTGTAAGCTCCAAACACAGTAGCCAAGAGCTCATGTTAAATGGGGAATAAATGAAAAGGTCAGCGTGTCCAGGGACCCGATTACCGTCAGCCTGGTGCACAGGAAAGCCCAATTAATCCTCTTTAGCTCGGCTTCTGTGGGGCTGTATGCAGGCAGCTCAGCCCTTCCAGCCCCAGCGAAGGTTGTGTCCCAGGTCCAAGCACTCCATTGTGAACCTTGTTTTCTCAAGGCTCAGACTCAGCTCCAAACACTTGCTGATTTGACCCAAGGCAAAAAAGACTGCACCCCAGAGGTAATGAACTATTCTTTCTAAATCTGTTTCTTTTTTTTCTCTCAAAATTAAGAATTTTCTTGCCCACACAGATATTACATGAACAAAGGCACCCCACACGCTATCTCTTTCTCACACACACACAGTCACTCACTCACTCTTTTGAGTTCAAATGATCTGATTCAGCAAAAGAAGCTGGACCATGTCAACATATCCTAACTCAAATGTTTAAACACAATAGTGTAGTATATCTAAATTTCTTTTGCCTACTGTATTTAATATCAAATTGTATTGCCTTTAAAAGGTTGCTAAACCAATAAAACACAGTTGTTGTTGTTGTTAGGTGCCGTTGAGTCAGTTCTGACTCATAGTGACCCTATGTACAACAGAATGAAACACTGCCCGGTCCTGCACCATCCTCACAATCGTTATTGTGCTTGAGACCATTGTTGCAGCCACTGTGTCAGTCCACCTCATTGAGGTTCTTCCTCTTTTTCACCGACCCTCTACTTTACTAAGCATGATGTCCTTCTCCAGGGACTGATCCCACTTGATAACATATCCAAAGTAAGTGAGAGGTAGTCTCGCCATGCTTGCTTCTAAGGAGCATTCTGGCTGTACTTCTTCCAAGACAGATTTGTTCGTTCTTTTGGCAGTCCATGGTATATTCAATATTCTTCACCAACACCATA
>NW_004444050.1:2943301-3047422 GCF_000243295.1 Trichechus manatus latirostris | reverse complement strand
TACCAAGCATGATGTCCTTCTCCAGGGACTGATCCCTTCTGATAACATGTCCAATGTATGTGAGACATAGTCTCTCCATTTTTGCTTCTAAGGTGTATTCTGGTTGTACATCTTCCAAGACAGATTTGTTCGTTCTTTTGGCAGTCCATGGTATATTCAATATTCTTCACCAACACCATAATTCAAAGGCGTCAATTCTTTTTCAGACTTCCTTATTCATTATCCAGCTTTTGCACGCATGTGAGGTGACTGAAAACACTAGGGACTACCTGCAGCAGAAATACCCAGGTGCTTGTTAACAATTCAAATTCCTGGGCTCCACCAACTGAATCACAATACCTACCAGTGGGAAATAGAAATAGGCATTTCAAATAAGTTTCTTAGGTCATTCTTATGTGCACGCGCACACACACACACACACACACACACACACAATGAAAAACCACTAGGATAAACTATTAAGGGTCTCAGAACCATAAGAGAAGGTTGCAAACCATAAAGACTTGAAGATTCCCACACAGCACTCTAAGTGATGGTCTTGCTTGGGAGACATAGAAAGATGTTTGGGTCATAGAGTTCCTGCCTTATGCGAGCCTCTCATCCCCAGTGATGGATGGTTGCCTCCTGGAAAGGTCAGCAGAGAAGTGAAGAAGCTTAAAGGGCCATACCTCATCAGATAAAAGCCAAACAGGAGCGTGTGTATGGTAAGCGATGGTAAGTGTACGGATAGCAGAAGGCAGGGTGCAGAGGGAGATGAGACAGGAGGAATGAGAAAACAAAAACAGAAGTGTGTGCTTGTTAATCTGATTTACTACAACTTCTGAACACATTGGGCTATTCTGGTGTTCCATCCTGGCAGGACTGACAACTTGAGTGTCAAATAACCAACTGTTTGGGCCCTGCTAGTTTCCTTTGCCCTGTACACATTAGATGAGATCAAACAGGGGTTCAAGTCTGGGTTGTTTTTTTTTTCCATGCAAATGTACACACTTTAAGCTTGGAGATGAAGCTGTGTGTCATTTAGAGACTGAATTCTGCATGGAACACAGATCAGTCTAAAGACTACTGTGGCTTAACCTAACCTAGTGAAACTTGTGAGAACCAGAACTTGACGGAACTGCCTTGTTTTTCTGGGTCTTGCAAGTTTTCCACCTTTGACAAGGCAGTCTTACTGCTTTTCTATTGCTTGGTTTAGTGGAAACATTTGAGTTTTCCTTCTCTGACAGGTTTCCACCTTTCACAGGTTCTGGCTTTCACAGTTTTCGGCACAATAAATTACTTAATTTGGCCCTTCTAGCCATGATCTGGTGACTTCCACAAAATGATTGGGTGGGACTATGTAAATAACGTGCTTATGACCAACCAAGGAGATTGGACAGCCTACTAATAATGCAAATAAGGTGCATGCAACCCTAATGAGGGGATTGATCAGTTTTGCCACTCCACTAGGCATAAAGGAAGCTAATCCCAGAAGTGGAGACAGGGGACCTCACTACCATCAAGAAGATAAACCAGGAGCAGAGCGCGTCTTTTAGACCCAGGGTCTCTGCACTGAGAACCTCCTAGACCCAGGAGACAGAGACAGCTGTAACACAGAAGATGGTGTGAGGCGGCAAGAAGTGGAGGCAAGCACGGCAGAGTCCAATGGCAGAGAAACAGCAGCAGCAGAACCAGGATACCTGTGTAAGATGGCACAGTGGGCTTCCCAGCCCGCAGAGCGAGAGAGCTGAGAGCCTTCAGGCAGGAAGCTTGCTGGTGGAGTGGGGTGCCTCCAGTCATTTGCTGGTGGAGCTAAAGAGCTTTGTAACATTTGCCTGAGCAAGGCAGAGACCAGGACCGAGAGGAGCCTGTCCTCAGGGGATCCAAAGGAGGCCTGTCCTCAGGGGGGCTGAAAGGAGCTCTGTACTGCGGAGAGGAGCTGAGAGAGTGTCCTTCACTGAAGAAGGGAGACTTTCCCTCCATGCTTCCTGATCCTGATCCTGATCCTGAGTTATAGCCTGTTGATCTTGGTCCCAAGTTGTAACCTGTTAATTCCCTATTAAGCCCCATAACTGTGAGTATAGTCTGTGAGTTCTGTGAGGCCATTGCAACAAATTATCTAATCCAGCAGAGAAGTAGAGAGTGCCATGGGAGGGACAGTCAGAATTAGTAAAACAGGTTGGAGAGAAGAGATATGTCTGACCTCCACCTCAGGAATAAGCCTTGGGCTGATGATCTTGATTCCCTCTCCTTCCCCTTGTGAAGTTAGATGAGGTCTGATGTCATGCTGCCATTTTTACACAGGTTTACTATAGTTTATTTTCTTCACACAGTAATAAAGTGGAAGGTAGTCTCCACCAATGGAGTCCCTGGGTGGTGTAAATGGTTAAGCACTCGATTATTAGAGGAAAGGTTAGACCCATCCAGAGGTGCCTTGGAAGATAGGCCTTGCGTTCTGCTTCCAAACAGTAACAAGCTTGAAAACTCTATGGAGCAGTTCTATTCTGCACACATGAGTCAACGTGAGTTGGAATCAATTCAACAGCAACTAAATAACTATAGGCTCCACCATATTTTTGAAGTCCAAGGCTCCTTCTGTCTTTCTGATCTGCCATCCTTAATATGTGGCTTCATCCTTATGATGCGTCTACCTTCAGCTTTCCTCTGCATTGCAGGCAAAAAGAGGAAAAATGAATCAACAGAAGGAAGGATGCTGCTTTGCGCAGGAAAACCAAACTTTCCCTGAATCCCCAGTAATCTTCAGCTTCTCATTGGTCATAACTATGTGTGATGGCCATCTCTAACTGTGAGGGAGCATGGGAATTGCATATTTTTTAAAAACAAAAAAACATTGTCTCCTCGGACAAAACTGGATGCTGTTAGTAAAGAAAAAGGGACACCCTTGACTTAACTGGGGAAGACAATTCTTTTGTTGTTTTGTGTATTTGTCAGTTTAATTCTATACTTCTTACAATAGTGGTGTGAGCAGCAGTGATACTGAGCTGCTTGCCTCTTTCACAGAGTCCACCAGCTTTTTACACGTGCTTCATGCTTCCTGTTACTAATTTTAGGTCCCATTATTCATTCACTCAGCTAAAATTTGCTGACACCGTGCCAGGTGCCAGGCATTAGGCCAGTCCCTACAGGTATGAAGGAATGAAGCCGACTCCTGCTCTCATGGATCTTGCATTCCAGTAGAGGGAGGGAGACCCATGAACAGGTAAGTACAAGTCAGCATGTGGAGTGCCATGATAAGGGAAGCAAATGATGCACTGTGGACACACAATATAGCGGCAACAATCCAACTCAATCTTAGGGCTTTAGGGATGCTGCTCAGAGAATAGTAATAAAAGAAGACAATGGAAATGAATGGGTAAGATATTCTTGGAGGAATGACCAGAATGTTCTAAAGGATATAGGGGAAAAATGTTAGCTTTCTGGAAAATTCCAAAGTTCAGAACATCTGAAATGCATTCTATGAAACAAAGAAAATTATCAGGAGAAAGGAAGGCATGGGTCAGATCATGACAACCTTGTCCGGAGAGCACGAGGAACTCAATGAAGAATTTGAAGCAAAAGTCACAGATGGTCATAGACAGTCACATGATAATCTTGACTCCCCATTCTGGTGGCCTTTCTGGACACACAGTTTTGATCGCCTTTGACCAACCAGTTCAGATAACTTCATTCTCATTCTTTTTTGCTCTATCTGGTGACACAACTGGGTTGGGAAATAATGGTTTTATTCTTCCGTTTGTTATGGCAGTACTGTGTAGACACAGCCCCAAACATTTATGAATCAGAGATCAGGCCATGCTGCTAGTATCCTCCCTGATCTATGACATCTAACGCTATCACTCACAGATCCCTCCCATCAAGATTTGGTGTAAAATGTTGGCATAGAAGAGAGATGCTCCTTGGTTTAAATAATCCTCAACAACTTCCTACCAAATATGTTACTTGTGATGTGTTAATATATCCTCCAACTAAGAGTAAGCATTGCAGCAACCCCTCCCCCAACTATTGCTCTCTTTCCCCAACTCATATCTCCTCCTTTTCTCCTCACTGGCCACCCCTTTACGACTCTCACAACTCAAGAGGCAACAATTATACTTCCAGCCAATGGAGACTCACCTTGGAAATAACCAGTTTCTCTTTTCATCGTAAGCGCACAGCCTGAGCAGAAGTTCAAGCATACATTCAGAATTTATGTGTAATTAATCAAAGTCAGTGTTGTGGTTTGAATTGTTCCCCTCCAAATATGATTGAAGTCCTGGCCTCCATATCTGTGAATCTGACCCTGTTTGTAAATAGGTTTTTCTTTTGTTATGTCAATGAGGTCCTATCAAAGTAGAATAGGTACTAAACCTAATCGCTTCTGAGTTATAAAAAGACCAGAGACATGTACAGGCAGAAGAAGACATATGAAGACATGGCAGATGCATTTACAAGCCCAGGAACTCCAAGGATTTCTGGCAGCTACTACAAGCTGACCAATAAGCAACATCATGATAAACAGAGAAAATATTGAAGTTGTCAAGGATTTCATTTTACTTGGATCAACAATCAAGGCCCCTGGAAGCAGCACTCAAGAAATCAAACAGTGTATTGCATTGGACAAATCTGCTGCAGAAGACCTCTTTAAAATCTTGAAAAGCAAAGATGTGACTTTTAAAGACTAAGGTGCACCTGATCCAAGCCGTGGTATTTTTCGATCACCTCATATGCATGTGATTATGGTATTGGTGAAGAATACTGAATATACCATGGACTGGCAGAAGAATGAACAAATCTGTCTTGGGGGAAGTACAGCCAGAATGCCCCTTAGAAGTGAGGATGGTAAGACTTTGTCTGACATACTTTGGATATGTTATCAGGGAGACTAGTTCCTGGAGAAGGACATCATGTTTGGCAAAGCAGAGAGTCACCAAAAAAGAGGAAGACCCTCAATGAAATGGATTGACACAATGGCTGCAACACTGGGCTTAAACGTACCTACTATAGTGAGGATGGCACAGGACCGGGCAATATTTCATTCTGTTCTACGTGAAGTTGCTATGAGTTGGAGTCAACCTGAAGGAACTCAACAACAATAGCAACTAGAAGCTGAAATAAACAAAGAAGGACCTCCTCCTAGAGCCACTCCTGAACTGTGATAAAATAAATTTTTATTCTGTAAAGCCACCCACTTTTGGTATTTTTTTATTACAGCCCCACTAGGTAAAAAGGTGGGACAGACTAAGATACATGCAGAAATCCTTCGATACTGAATTAAAATGTGCAAAAATTCAAACAGAGAAGGTAGAAAAGGATGGAGAGAAAGGCAGAGGGAGTAAAGAGAACAAGGAAAATAAAGATGAATATTTATTGGCCGTTCTTATGTAACCATCATCTTCACAAGTATTTCCCAGCCTTTCTGTTATTACTCCTCTAGTAGACGAGTAAATGAGGTTCAGAGAGGTTAAATCAGATACTGAAGGATACAAGCCTGAGCTTCCCACTTTGCTAGCTTATTTTCAAATGAGAAAGGTTTCAAAATGAAAACTCTTTTTTGTATAATTTCTAAGAAAAATGAAGTAGGAGCAAAAGGCCTAGAATCCATTTGGGGAATCTTAATGAAAAGGAGTTCCTGGGTGGTGCAAATGGTTAACATACTCAGCTGCTAATAGAAAGGTCGGAAGTTCGAGTTCACCCAGAGTCAGAAGCGGCTCAATGGCAACTGGTAAAAAATGAAACAAAAACAGGCCCTGGTATCAGTGGCATCACCAGAGCTAGTGTCATCCTGTGTGGTAACTCATGGTGTCACTACTCCGCACGGACATCCTCCCATACCAGAATATATAGAATCCTTAGAAATGTTTTCTGTACTAATGTTACTCATAAATTGTAATTACTGTATATCACTCTTTCTTTAATTACTACTTCATTCTCAAAAAAGTTACTGAGATAGGTTCACAAATGCTAATTACCACAATACTGTAGCTTAAACGTCAGAAAATTTGACAAAACCAGTGACTTTAAAAACACCGATAGCAATGAAAACAACAGTGCCTGCTTCTAGTGAATGCAGACGAAACTATGTGATTTGAAGCATCATTGTAATTTGGTAATAATGACAGCTCTGAGCAGAGCACATTAGAAGGTTCAAAAAGAAAATAAGCATAGAGTTTTAGCCTTGTAGTATACTGATATGTGTAAGCTGGGCTTCCGAAAAGTATTTTTGTTGTTACAACTAACTCCAGAAATATTTTTATAGACAGTCATTTTAGTGCCACCTCTCTGACAGTGTCACCTGGTGCTATCCACACCCTCCACATCCCTCTAGTGACACTACTGCCTGATATGTACTTTTCCTGCGAGGAAGAGAGAGAATTTCATATCCACAAAGTGGGCCTTGTAGAGGCTGGGGCTGCACGGGGTCACAGGAACTGTTTCACGGAGAAACTTTACTCAGCTACATGCCTGGCCCCAGACACAAAGATGGAAAATGTGAGAACTGAAACCAATTACTTGGGAGGTTCTATACATTACATGTAAAATCTGGAGGCAAGTTCTCCCCTCCGATTTGGGGGTGGTCTGACTAATAGGTGACTAAGAATGTTTAAAGGAAAAATGATGTTATATGGCCAAGGCCCCACTGTCTGCACAAACAGTAGCACTTGCCTGGTGGAGTGTCGTTAGGTGACTCAGGCTCAGGTCATACAGTCTCTTCAGATGACTTAAGTTTCAGGTCATCAAACTACATGTAGGCTGGCTTGCTGGAAAGTCCTCAGAAGGGTTCCCACATCCCCAGGGTAGGAGGGCAAAGGAAAAGTTGACTGAGTAGGGCTTCAAGTACTCAGAAATGATAAAGCTTTTATCCCTCGTCAGAAAAACATGCTAGAAATATCCCTGTGGCACCATCTTATCTCCTCATCACAGCTCTTCTCTGGGGGCATATTAAAAAAAAGAAAGCAAACAAACAAAAATACCGTTAATACTCCTGAGAGCTGAACCTTGAACAGTTTAACAACCCCAAGAGGGAGACACAATTGCTATCCCAACCTTAAAGGTAAAGACACCTGGGCTTACAGAGGTGAAGTGCCACACCCCACAGTATGAAGCCAGAGTGCTGTCTTTAGGCCTGGAAAACTGACATCGTTTCTGTATCTGACTTTCGACGGTATTGACCTGTGATGGCCAGTGTTGCCTTTAGTCCTCTCAGGGATTATTTAATGTTTGACAGAAGCAGTCAGTCCTAACACTTTTATTTCTATATCTACATATAATGCAACCTTTACCAATTCAACATTTTGTACTTGTACGATTCAGTGGCACCAATTACATTAATCATGTCACGCAGCTGTCAGCAATGAGCCCCGGTTGGGTAGTGGTTAAGTGCTCGGCTGCTAAGCGAAAGGTCAGTGATTGGAACCCACCACCTTCTCTGCTGAAGGAAGATGTGGTAGTCTGCTTCTGTAAAGATTACAGCCTTGGAAACCCTATGGGCCAGTTCTACTTTATGCTACAGGGCCACTCTGAGTCAGAACTGACTTCACGGCAACGGGGCAACCATCAGCAGCATCCGTTGCCATGTTTTCCATCACCGTAAACAGATACTCAATGTTTTTATTTCTTAAGGTTTTTTTTTTTAGACCTACTCTTTACCCTTTATGAGTCTCTGGGTACACAAATGGTTAAATGCTTGACTACTAACTAAAAGGTTGGCAGTTCAAACCCACCCAGAGGCATCTCAGAAGAAAGTCCTCACAATCTACTGCCAAACAGTCACAACTTTGAAAATCCTACGGAGCATGGTTCTACTCCGCAACACATAGGGTCTACGTGAGTTAGAGTCAACCTGATGGCAACAAACCATGACAGTATTCCTAACATATCTGCGGTCTCAGTCCCAGAAGAACTGAAACAGTCCTTTCCCTTGGTTTCTAGGTCTATTGTGGTAACACAGTTCCCCACTGCATTGAGTTTAGGGGTAAGAGATAGGGTTCGCACACCAGAGGCACTGCCTGAATACCTGCTTGTGTTAATAGTCATCATTACCATCCACTGAGTGCTTCCTGGGTGCTGGATATGGGGCTATGCATTTTTCATACATGACCTTATTTAATCCCCAAACCTTATGTAGAAGATACCAATATCACCCCATCTTACAGATGGGGAAATTGAGGTCTGGAGACACAGAGACGGAAGGCATGGCAACTACTGGGATGACAGTCATAGTGTTTTGGACTCTTTCAGCCCCAGGAAGTTGTGATAATGTCACTAAGGCCACAAGCATACCGTGATTATTCAGTTTAAGTAGATCAAAGAGGAATTTCAAAGTCTTCCGTATCACAGATTCTTTGTGGTCTTTAGATGACATTAAAAAATTGAGTACATCTCTGTTATGTCTACTTTCTTCTAATGTTTTCCCAGTGGGAGTCTGAGACTCTTCCACAAAGACACTGGTTTATATTCTCCAGGAGCCAAGTGGAATGCCATGAATGAGAATGTAGTTGTCCTGAATACCTTCGATTCCCTCATAACCACAGATCATAGTAAGTATAAAGCGACATACAAACTTCCTGCATTTTTGTCCCTTCCATTCCAGGCATGCTTCTTGCACTACAGAACTTCATGCATATGTAGGAATTAAAGAGTTTTTTTTTTTTTTTTTTTTTTTTAAAAAAAAGATGATCTCTCAATCTCCACATTCAATGTAACATAAGCTTCAAACCTAGTCAGTGACACCCAGGAATCACCATTTTTCTGTTGATGGACATCACAGAGCCACCAGGGAAAGAAGTAGCCAAGTCCCTCGGCCAGGCCTCAGCCCTGCCCTGGACAAGATCTTTTCTCTGGATCTGGTCCTCCCCACTCCTGGTGACCAGAGCCATCCCTTCTTTGGGACTCTTACCCTGAAACTTCTAGAAACTTTTGTGGAAGGCAACAATGCAGGATGAGGCTGGGGAATTTTAGGGACTCTGCCTTTAAGGCCCTAGGCTAGAGCTCTGAACGTCTATCTTTGTCCAGATTTCTTCAGCATCTGAATTAGTTTCCTAGGGCTTCTGTAACAAAGCACCACAAATTGGGTGACTTGTAAGAATAGAAATTCATTCTCTCACAATTCTGGACTCTAGTTGTCCTAATTCAAGGTGTTGGCAGGGCTATGCTCTCTCTGAAGTTTCTAGAAGAACATCTTTTCTTATCTCTACCAGCTTCTAGCTGCCCCAGACATTCCTTGGCTTGTAGATGCTTCCTCAAATGGCTGTTGATCTTCTGTCTCTTGGTGTCTCTTCTCCTCTTGTGTTAGAATACTACTTTGATTGGCTCTGATTGGATTAGGATGCACCTTACTCCAGTACAATCTCATATTAACTTCACTGATAACATCTTCAAAGACCCTATTTCTAAATAATTCACATTCACAGGTACCAAGACTTCAACATATCTTTTTCTGGGGGGGTAGGAGGTGGGGAGTTGGGTCGGGGGCTGGGGTGGGGAAGGACACAATTCCATCTATAAGAGCATCCAAAAGTGAATATGTGAATTAACTCTCTCTGTCTGGGTTCTAGAAATAATATTGTTTTGGTGTTGTTTTTTAATGTGTATTTTTTTTAAATAAGTATAAAAACTAAGGATCAGATAACCAGCATCTTTGAAAGCCTGAAGTAGGCAGTTGCCTTTGATATAAAAACTTTCCATATAGGTGTGGACCTAAACATGTGCACATTGAAGTTGTATAAATACAATCCAATTTCCTCTTGAACTTAAATAATCCTTGCTGAGATACCTAATTGCAGTTCTCCTTGCACTTTTACTTTAAGTTGTTGCTGTTAGTTTCCCTGAATATTAATAGAATTAGCACCAAGGCATCAAAATCAAAATAAATGTAGACTTCAGCCCTGCACACCCTAAGTTTCACAGAGCTTTATCATCCTTTGCTTTTATGGTTTGTGGTTTGAGTCTTGTTTAGGAAATCCTTCCCCAGTTGAAACTTAGAAAGATATTCTCCAACAAATGCTTCTAAATATTTAAAAGTTGTGCTCTCCACATTTATGTCTTTAATGCTCCTGGAATGTCATTTTCTGTATGGAGTGAGATTGTTGTTATTAGTTGCTGTCGAATCAATTCCAACTCATGGCAACCCCATGTGTGTAGAGTAGAATTGCTCCATAGGATTTTCAAAGCTGTGGCCTTTCAGAAGCAGATCACCAGACCTATCTTCCAAGGCTCCTCTGGGTGTGTCTGAACCTTGAAACTTCAGGCTGGTAGTCAAACCCTAAATCGTTTGCATCACCCAGGGACATTTTTTCCTGAATCAGGTTTTCCCAGAACCACTGATTTAATAGTACATTCTGTCTCCACTGGTAATGCCACTTTCCGTCATTCTCCAGGAACGATTTAGTGCTACATGTGATGGATCAGTCAGATCAAAGCTGTAAAATAGAGGCAACAAATTCAGATGCCTGCAGGGGCCTGGCAAGTAATGTAAACTGGGGATTCAATTTCAGAGAGTATTAAGTGTGAACATACCCGTTTAACAGAGGACAGTCGCCGTTCTGTGTTACCATAAGCAGGACTAGCTACATAATTCGTGGGGCCCAGTACACAATGAAAATGTAGAGTTCCTAGTCAAGACAGTGACAGCAGAGCATTAAACAACACAAGGGGCCTTTCTGAGCATGGGACCCTTGGGACTACACAGGTCATATACATTTATGAAGCTGGTCCTGGCCAAGAGGGTATATGGGCCCACGGTTAACTGTAGCACAGCTACTCACAGTGTGAGGCCAGAAAACTCAGGGCAAGGCCATGATGCGGATGCTGTAAGAAGTGTGCCAGCCTCCAGAGGGTTCAGTTCTCAGTGGCATCCATCTCTCTACCACTTTGGCCTATTCCCAGAAAGGAAGTCAGACTTACAATTGCAAACATGTCCAGAGCACCTGAGATCAGCTGCACAGGAGTCTTCATAACCTGGCAAGGAGCTTTCAGAAAGATATGGGCACATAGCTGGACTCAGTGGTTGTTGTCAGTTGGCATCGAGTCAGCTGCTACTCACAGAGACCCCATACAACAACAGAATGAATCATTGCCTGGTCCTGTGCCATCTTCATGATGGTTGGTATGCTTGAGTCCACTGTTTCTACCCTGTGTGTTTTGACTGCCTTCCCACCTGGGGGGATCGTCTTACAACACTTTGTCAGACAATAGTCTGTTGTGATTCCTAGGGTTCTCATTGGCTAATTTTTGGAAGTAGATTTCTGAGCCTTTCTTCCAAGTCTGTCTTACTCTTGAAACTCTTTTGAAATTCGTCCACCAGGGGTAAGCCTGCTGGTATTGAAATACTGGTGACATAGTTTCCAGAATTATAGCAACACACATACCACCACATTATGACAAACTGAGAGGTGGTGGAGATTCAGGGAAGAACCTAATAAATCTTCCACTTGTTTCCATTCTGTCCTTTCTCTTCTTTCTCTTCTAAAATTGAATTGATGTGCTCCTTTGAACCACAGTACTTAAATTTTTTCACTTTTCTTCATTTTAACATTTTATTGTTAAATGTTCGTATATTGAGTATATTTCAAACATACAAAATAATTCACTGCATTTTAAACATACTGAAAGTAATATACAGACACCCAGGTATACCTAAGCTTAGGTTTAAGAACTATTAGCATTTTGACATCTTTCTTTCAGATCTTTGTTTCAAGAAAGAACTTATTGCAAATATATTTGAAATGTTCGTATAGTCCTTTTCCTTCTATCACAGAATTAGCCACAATATTAAAGCTTTTATAACTTTCCTATCAATGGTTTTACATTCTTGACACTTAAATATATAGAATTCTTTTATGTTTAATTTATCAAAATTATATAATACGCTTGTAATTTGCCATTATCCTCTCAACACTTCCAAATTTATTCATTTTTGATATATGTAGATCTATGATATTTAACTACTGTTTAGCAACTTGTTATATGGATATAGGATCATTTATCCATGAGTCATGCATGCATCATTATGCTTATTTCTGATTTTTTGCTATTGCAATGTGCAGTAAAGAGTCTTGTATATGGGTCCTTGTATATATGGATGAGTTTCTCAAGGGTCTGTACCTGGGTTGTAGAGTATAAACATCTTCAAGTTGGGAGCATTTTAACAATATATATTCAGGGCACTATACTAATTTCTACACCCACAATCAGTATTTGAGCGTTCCCAGTCTTCATATCCTATCCTACACTAAATATTATGAGACAATAGTTTTTACCAAACTGATGGGTGTGAAGTGGTATTTCATTGCTGACCTATTTGGCATTTCCCTGGTCCCTGATGAGACTGTCTTTTCATATGTTCTATGGTCATTAGGGTTTTCTCTTCTGTGAAGCTCTTATTTACATATTTTGCAATTATTTTTAAATTAGAAATTACATCATCTTTCTTTTACTGACATGACGGAATTCTTTATGAATTCTGGATACAGATTCCTGTCAGTTATAAGTGTAGCAAATATCTTCTCCTAGTCTGTAGCTGATTTTTTCACTTTAGATTGCCTTTTGCTATACAGAAAATTTTAATTTTGATGTAGCTGAATTCATCATTCTTTGCTTTTATGGTTTATGGTTTGTATGTCTTGTTTAGGAAATCCCTCCCCACTCCTAGCTTGCAAATATATTCTTCAACATATTCTTCTAAATATTTTTTAAAGTTTTGCTCTCCACATTTATGGCTTTAACTTTCTGGGATGCAGATTTATGTTTGGTGTGAGATAGGATTCTAACTTTTTTTTTTTCCAAATGAAACTTTTCTAGGACCACATATTTAATAGTACATCCTGTCTCCACTTACTGGATGCCATTTCTCTCATCCAACAAGTTCACATATGCAGATGTTGTGCTCCATTGGTTGATTTGTCTCTTCTTGCTCTAAGACTAGGAAATGCTGGTGGCGTAGTGGTTAAGAGGTACAGCTGCTAACCAGAAGGTTGGCAGTTTGAATCCACCAGGCGCTCCTTGGAGACTCTATGGGGCAGTTCTACTCTGTCCTATAGGGTTGACTATGAGTCGGAATCAACTCGACGGCAATGGGTTGTTTTTTTTTTGTTGCACTAATAGTAAGGAGTCCTGGTGGTACAGTGGTTAAAGAGCTCGGCTACTAACCGAAAGGTCTGTGGTTCCAACCCACCAGCTGCTCTGTGGGAGAAAGATGCGGCAGTTAGCTTCTGTAAAGATTTACATCCTTGGGAACCCGATGGGGCAGTTCTACTCTGTCCTATAGGGTCGCTATGAGTCGGAATCGACTTGATGGCCACAGGTTTGGGGTTTTTTTTAAAACTAATACTATACTGTTTTAATAAAACTCGATAATAATTGTTGATACCTAGTAAGGTCAATTTGCTTTTGTGTATTTTAGGATGCTTCAGGCTACAATTAACACTGACAATAAAAACGGGGTTTTATAAAGTACCATATAATAATAAGTCTGAAAGAAAATGGCTATTGTTACTAAATCATTGCTTCCTCATAAAACCACAATCAAAGAAAGAAGGGATGGAGGCATGAATTACGCATCTATTGCCTTTTATTAGGAAAAATATGTATATTCCTTTCCCACAATCCCTGGTATGTATTGCTTCTTACATGCCACTGACCAATCGTAGGTCACATGGACCGTCATATATCAATGACTGTCAAAGGGAAATGGAATTGCAGGGATTGGCTTATTATTGTGGATTTTTCCATTTCTCCTTGTCATTCTGTCCATTTTGACTCATATATTTTGGGGCTGTGATGTTAGATGTATAAACATCCAGGATTGTTATTTTCCTGGCAAATTGTTTCTTTTACTAGTCTATGATGATTTTCTTTATCTTAATGATTCTTTGTTGTCTTAAAGATTATTTTGCTTGACAATATTGATATGCTGTCTTTCTTTTGATTAATGCTTGCCTGCATCTTATTTTTCATTACTTTATTTTAAAATTATATTTATGTATGTTTCGTATATTCCTCTTGTAAACTTCAGTGAGGATGGGCTATGTTATGCTTTTGTAAAAACACTCCAACTTTTCAATAGCTAAAACAACAATGATTTCTGCCTCCATCTGCATGTCCTCAAGGGCCTGCTGGGGCTACACTCCACATCTGTACTCTGGGATTCAGAGAAGCCACTCTCCACAGCATTGCTAGTGGTTGTAACAGAAGAAAAAAGAAAACTCGATATGTCATACATCGGATGTTAACATTTCCACCCCAAAGTGGCACAAATCACTTCAGGTCACATAAAATTTGTCAAAACAAGTTATATAGTCACACTTCACTCCAATGGGGCAGGCAAGTTCAATGTAAACCACGTGTCCAGAAAGTATTAAGTGCACAACATTAATCACTACTACAACAGATATTTGGATTATTAAAATACAATTCAATATGAGAAGCTGTATTAAATGATAAATTTATTTATATGTAGTATAAACACTATAAATATTTATATATACTATCAATACTATAAATATTTATATTTACTACAAACATATAAAATATATATTTACTATAAATCAGATTTGCTAAGTAATTTGTGTTTTCCATTTGCCGTGATTTTATATTTTATATTTAGATTTTATATTCCCTCTTCTCTCATCTATGTCATTTTTTTTGTTTTTTATTCCTTCTTATTTCTTTTATTGGGATAAAGAGTATATCTTCTGTTTCTAATTTTTATATATTTAACATAAAATTGTATTAAGTACATCTGATGCAACAAATTAATATTTCTACTTTTGTCCCAAACATTACAAAGAAGTTAAAATATATTTACTCTGAGTGGTCCCCATTTTCATTGTATCATTTTCTTGCATTTTAGTTCCACTTTGCATTTACGTATCTTCAAAAATAGTTGTTTTTGATATTTTTAACAATTAATACTGTTTAGATTTGTCCAACATTCCATCAATCATTTGTTCACCTTTGCTTTTTTGCAAACTATTCCTTAAATCCATGGTTAATTTTCTTCTAACTTAATTACATACTTAAGTAGTTCTTTCAATAAGCGTCTTTAAAGAAAACACTCACAAACACTGTGTGTCTCATAATATCTTTATTTTGCCTTCTCTCTTGAATAGAAGTTTACCTAGTTATAGTATCTTAGATTGACAGCTATTTCCAATATAATGTTATTGAGCACATTAAACATGTTGTTCTATTGTCTTCTGGCCTATATTTTTGGTGATAAGAAGCTTATTATCAGTTTATTATTCCTTTATTTTATTTCATATATCTTTTTTTTTCCCTAAATGCTCTTGAAATGTTATCCTTGTCTTTAGTGTTTTATAGTTCCATTATAATGTGTCTAGATGAGGATTTTAATTTATCCAGCTTTGGATTCACTGGGCTTCCTAAATCTGAGAATTAATGTATTTAATGAATTCTGAAAATGTGTTTTTTGCAAACTCATCTTGCCATTTTTTCAGATTGGTATATATATACACATATATGTATACACACACACACACACACACACACACACACACACACATATATATGTATATTTTTTTTTCCCCTGAATGGTGATTTCTTGCAAAGAAACTAATCCATTGTCTGGTTCCAGCAATATGAGGACTGAACTATTGCAGACCCACCTTCAACTACAAAAAGACAACAATATTGGATAAACTATAACAACAGAACAGGTTTTAAAACATATCTGAGGGGAAAATAAAGGGAATCCCTTTTTCTCTGTGAGTCCCTTAAGCTCTGAATCCCTTGTGGTTTTGGATTTTCAAAGCACCCCAGAGTTTCACTTGGCTAAAACCAGATTTCATGCTAATTTCTGTATTGAGATTCTGCACAGCTAGTGGGATAAATTTTAATGTCACTCCGGTGTGTGGGGCAGGCGAGTTTCCATTTTTCCAAAAAGACTAGCTTCTTTTTCCACTCAGCCCTGAATCCTATATAGAACAATCTTCTTGCAGCCTCCCAGGTTGCTCATGGCGTTTTTTCCTATGGCTTCTGCACAGATTGGGTAACCATTCCAGAGCCCTGATTCAATGCCAATCTCAGTTCAAGCACCCTGTCTTATGGGGTCAAAAATCCCTTTCTCCTGCCCACGTGTGAGTGTTAATATGTCAACCTATAAATTCTAGGGAATGTACCTAAATCTAACTCACCCTTTGGCTATTTCAGGCTGCTGCTAAGTTAGCTCACTGGCTGCCTGATCTAACCAGGAGTTCACTCTTTATTTCTGGCAACTGGGAGTCCCCTGTATTTATCTTGCCTCTGATATATTTTACACACTGTTGTGTTGTTGTAAGTTACCCAGAATTTTTATAGGACGATAACAAAAGGTGGCTTTGCAATAGTCCATTTCTCCATATTGCTAGAACCACCCAATGATTTGGTTTTTATGTAAGAGATCACCACTCAGGAAAAAATACATCAACAATCCACGACTAATTTCAGGGAAGTTTTATTAAACTTACCTAATGAAGAAACTTGAAAATACATAGATGAAGGAGCTAGAACGGCATCTTCACCTCCAAGTAAGAAAAAATATTCTCCATTATATCAGTCACTATTTATCTTTTTGTGTCTTAGTCTGTCGCCATGTCATTTTAAATCTGTAGCCTCGATATGAAACTTTTCAAAATTAATACATAGAACTACATTCTGCTGAACTATTCTATTTCCTTCTCATTTCTTGCTTCCAGGTGTCATCTAATATTACCCCTCCCTTTAGCTACCACACTTTTTCTCTCACAGAGCCAAGGAAATGTAAAACAAAAATGACAGACACACATGTCTCAGTAGTATCCATCTGTCCACTCTCCCTTCTGGAATTTAGGAATTTTTCATATATTACTAAGGAGACTTTTCCCTTTTAAGGCTCATATATTTGAAGTTTTGTGGGACCTGGTAAATCCATAACATAGCATGAGATGAGTTACAAGGAGTAAGATAGCAGTAGTTATTTACAATGCGTTCATTCCCCTTGACAATTGAGTGCTATTTTCACTTTAACAGAAAAGTTAAAATGAATGAGAATGAAAATTAAGTACCAGGAGTTGGCAAAACAGGACCTTTATATGTTGCTGAATATTGAATACAGGGAAAACGAGAAGTGACAGCCAGCTAGGAGTTATACTTCCTGGGAAAGTACGTCATAGCCAAGCATAGATGGGGAATTACTGCTCACTGGAATACTATTTTGAAATATTTCTTAGATTTTATATATATTTTTTAATTTATTGTTTTCCCTGTAGTCAAAGCACCAGAAAACTCATTGCAGTACTAATCTTCCACTCTGCAAGACCAGAGCTGTGACAGATAACACCTCCTTGGGTAGAAGTTGTATTTACTCTATCAACACTAATTGCAGCTCTAACTCAGGTTCTGAGGTCAGGAAAAGGGGTTTCAAGCTTTCTCAGAGGGAAAACATGGGGTTCGGAAATTTGATCCACTGAACATATTCTCCCAACCCAAATACAGGTAATCTTTCCAAGATATTCAAACAATGGTGCATTTTCTGTTCTACCTTGTAATATTAAAGACTATAAAAAAGACGTAAAGGTCCTGCTAATTTGCAAACAAGTTGGATTTCAGAAATACATTCATAAGTACAGGAACAAGAATGAGAGCAAAGTACAACTTTAAGAAGTGGGGCAATAATTTTGTCCTTTGAGAGTTAAATTACCAATCAACCCACAAAGGATCAGGGTCAGAAGAGACAAAGTCACTCACAGGAGTCAGAACTGAAGGTTCTAAGGTATCTAGGGCAAGTGCATGAGTGGATAATGTGTAAATTGTTATGATACATAGCTAAAGTTTTAATTATGAATGTAAACATTGATCCAGAAAATTCATAGTTGGCCTAAAGAAATACTTGAAGGTACATGAGAATGATCATCTCAGTGTTTATAGGGAAAAAAATAAAAAAACTACCAAAGTTCAGTGAGATTGTTCAAGAATCATTAACTGTAGAATAATGTAACAGAATAGTTAATACAGTGCAGGGAAATCCATCAGCTGGCATTCTTATTTTTGTCTTCCTCTATTTCTTCAGGCTTTATTAGGTAGGCTGAATAGATGCCTCTAGACGAAAACTTAGGCAGTTCCATTATTATTTTTTTTGGGGGGGGGGACATTCTTAAACAATAAAATACTACCAGTTTGTGCAAGGCAAACATAGTCTTAACTCAGTTACTTAAACTGTCCAATGCCATGTAATTCTCAAAATTGGAACTTGGTTTTAAGATTAAATGTCTCCCTTCATCTAACTTGGACTCTGTGCAGGTGAAAAGTCTGGAAGGGCGGGTATAGTTCTCCTTTCCTCCCTTTCCACCTTGTGTCCTCCTTTTCTCCCCACTGTGCTAACTGTAGCTTCTGACCCTTTCAGGATTCAAGGAAGGGAGGAGAGGTAAGGGAGTAGGAAGAATTTTGGACTTGTCCTGTCATGAGAATGTACCATACTTTTTATTTACTACTCTGGTCAGCCAGTTTATAGCTTTTATGGAGACCCCCACTAGACTTGTTTGATTACATTTCCCATGATTTTGTCACATGTTCCCTCTGATTAGTCCTCTCCTCAAAATGGCCCACTGGACAGATGCTCCATAGGTTCCAAGACCTCTATGTGAAATCTTCTTGGCCTGGATCAAAGTGGTGCCAATCATCTCACCCTTGATTGTGGGGCCACATCAGGTCCAAGGGAAAATTCACCCTTCCATTGCCCTGAGGATGAGTAAACTCAGTCTAGATTATTCAGCCCATCTCTGCTTTTAGTTTTTCTAAGTGGTAGCCAGACATCAATCTATTGTGTGTCCCCAAGAGAAGAGAGCACATCTCAAATCAACTCTCCAAATGATCCTTGAAAGCTTCTCTCTTTTGACTTGATGTGCAACAGGAAACATCTCACACCACCCAACTCTTTCTGGTTGGAATGGGACTCTTACAGCTCAGTAATGGCTTTACCCAGTGAAATTGTTTTTCTAAAATCCTTTCCTAATCTCCATTCTTGTCCTTCTTAGATCCTTGATGTGAGGGAGTGCTTAAGAACTGTGAAACCAATTTTTTAATATCTCTTTTGGAATTGCTAGCATGTGGTCTTTTTTACAGTTCCCTCAGTTTTTGCCATGTATTACATCTCAGTACCTCAGTGGAAACTTCATGCCACATAAGAAGATGCTAAGAGCCCTCCTCCAATAATTCAGGCCCCTTTTAAAAATGACAGTGCCACAGTTTCAGGGGGAGACTCTGTTTTTAGAAAGTTGATTTGAAGTTTAATTTGTAGGCAAGATCTTTAGACAACTGAATTGCTTCAAGAGAAAAAAAAAAGTGAAGCGTATGATTTCTGCTTTGTGAGGGAGAAAACAAAAAGAGAATGGGAAGAGGAAAGAAAGTGAGTGACTGAATATTGTGGCTTAAACATCAAAGAATTCTTTGGAAAAAGATGTCTAATATGCAAGTGTAATTGTCTTCACATCCTGAAACATTCAGTTAAGTCAGCTATGCACCAAGAAATTCTTGCATGGATGATTTGTTGCTACTTTTGAATCGAGGAAAGAACCTGATTTCCACGTTTGTGTTTATGGCCAAAACAAAAATAAAAGAACAGCTGTCGGCTGAAGAGTGGAGAATGGAATTCAGAAGAAGCAGGATGTCAGAGTCACAGGTGATCACTAGAATGTGAGACCTGGGAATTGGCCAGAATCTTGCGGAGAGCAATGAAATGAAGGACCAAGCCATCTTATCTATATAATAAGGAGCAGAGAGACCCAGTTGACATCTGGCTTATACATATAAGTATACATATTAAAATGTCTGGAAGATATTAACTGTGGTTATTGCAGGGTAGTGGGATTCCAAGAGATCATTATTTTCTTCTTCTTTTTTATTTTGTTTAACTAATACATATTTATTATATTTCCTACCATACTTTTGTAATCAGGAAAAAAACAAACAAACAAACAAACTTGGGTTTAAAAGAAAAACAAAAGAGAAATGTATAAATCAGAAGAAAGTGAGTGGGGAGGCAGGAGTCCATGAAACTTACCTTGGCAAGTCCATCCTGGACATAATGTGCTGTCCTATTGGTGGCTACATTTTTCAATATAAAATATTTCTATTTTGGTTTATATGCACATGAATCTCTGTGAGATTAGTTAGCGTGTGTCCAGCCTGAATTCACTTAGAAAACAATAAAAATAAATAATAACGAATTCAAAAATGTTATTTCCCTGAAGACCTAAAAAAACTAATAAGCAAAAATTAAACCATAGTAACTTCAACAAGAAAAATGCTCCCTTATGAGGCCTCTGGAGAGCAAACTACGTTTCCCAAGATGTACCTTGGTCTTAATCACATTCTCCCCATAAACTATGACAGAAGATTGGATGTTTGCAATGTGGAACGTTTCATCTCACAGAAACAGCATCCGATATAGTGGTGGGGCTGAATTTCAGGTTCCATGCAACTGCTCTCTGATTTTTGCAGAAACTTCCTCCACGTCACAATGTCTAGTGTTTCAGTAGTTGGGTGGCAGTGGTGGAGGGTAGCTAGGTAAAGGGCAGGAGCTCCAGTGGTAGTGGGCAGCTGGTTGCAGAGCCTATAAGCATGAATGGACTGTTGTTTGCAAGGCAGGAGCTGCTTGTAAGCAAGAGCTATTCCCAGGTAACCCATACTTGGTGAAATGAGATGTTTCCTTGCTTACGTAATGGCCTTCACCTCCACCTTGATCAGAAATTGGGCTCGGGAGGGAGCATACTAGTGTTGTACCTACTCCTGCAAAGGGGCTTGGGTCAGCAAAGTAGACTTTCTCTTACCAAGGCAGCCTAACCAGACCAAAAAAAGAAAGGAGGGAGAGAAGGAAGGAAAAGAAGAGAGGGATGCCACAATTTCAAACAGTCTAAAACAAAAAACTTAGGTTGACAGAGATGATGGTAAGAGGTTTGGATCTGGAGCCTGACTGCCTGAAGTTGAATCAGAGAATCACAATTTACTAACCATGGGCAAGTTTCTTAACCACTCTCATTTGTAAAATGGGGACCATCAGAGCGTCTATCTCCTAGGTTATTGTGAGCATTCACTAAGCCAATGCATGTAAAGTGCTGACCACAGGGCCCAGCATGTAGTAAATAATTAGCTATAAGGACAGGTATCAAGGCATGTGGCTGTGCTCTCATTGATCCCTATCTGCTCCCCTGACTTCCTAACTTTCTTCCCTTCCTGGAGCCTCAATTATTGACTGCCAGGAACCGACTTCACTGCTACTTGCCCCAGACCAGAATTCTTGATTAGATAGAAGGTCATAAAGTTTAGCCTGTTTTGTCAATCCTGAGGCACCAGTCACTGAGCTATTTTGCATTGCTCTACAGCAGTCAGGAAGAGGGACAATCATACAGGGAGCACCGTGCTGTGATGGCTATTTTTATGTGTCGCTTTGGGTAAGCTATGGAGACTAGTTGGTGAAACACTAGTTAGATGCTGTTATGAAGTAGTTACAAGTGATTTAATCAGTTGGACTTAAGTGAAGCAGATTACCCTCCATAATGTGAGTGGGCCTCATTCAATCAGTTGAAGGCCTCAAGTGCAAAAGGGGGGCTTTTCCTAGAATATTGTACCTCTAGACTATAAATACATTTTTCCAGAACTCCGTCACTCTTCTTTCTTCCCATCATCTCACCTACAAAATTTTGAGAACAACTCTTCAGTAATCTCCAGCCTGTTGCCTGACTTTTAGATTTTGGATTTGCCAGATCCTCAAAATTACATGAGCCAATTCCTTAAAATCAATGTCTTTCTCTCTCTGTCTCTCTCTGAGTGTGTGTATAAATCAAACACCACCAATATAAAACAGAATATATATATATACACAAACCCGTTGCCGTCAAGTCAATTCTGACTCACAGTCATGAGTCAATTCTGACCCCATAGGGTTTCCGGTTCCCTGACCCCATAGGATTCCCAGTTTCCAGTTCCAGTCTCTCTCTCTCTCGCTCTCTCTCTATATATGTATTATATTCATAGGTTCTGTTTCTCTAGAGAACCCTAAGACATTTGCCATTATGGATAGACCACAGACTCAGTTTCTCCTTAAATCCACTCAACAAACCCACAAAACAAGATTTATTTTTAGCTCGTTTTTATAAAATATGTAAACCAAGGCTAAAATAGGGACACTTAGTGAAACGTACAGAGGAATTTTTTTTTTCTAATTTCAACATCATCAGTGCCTAACTTTTAAAACTAGGGGTAGAGAAAGATACGCTATGTCTTCACTTCTCTAGTCCTATGAATGTGTGAAAGAAATCAAAAATATTTAATTTATAACTATTGTATATTATATTGTCAAAAAGTGATTAAAGAATTACTAGTTTCATGAGAAGTTAATGGATAATAACGAAAAAGAAAGGAATGGAGGAAGCAACATGTCAAAGGGCAATGTGGGATTAAACCAATTGAGATAAATTTATTTCTTGTAGGAGTTCCTGACTCTTCTACATGCTTACATAGATCTTCAGAATTGCGTTATGGAATGATGTGTTTTCTGAACTAATCTGACCGTGGGAAAGTTATTTAATGGGAAATATTTTTTTAATGGAAAATCTTTCTGGATTAATATTCCTCTAAAGTTCCACTCTATTACCAGTTGGTGAACTTTTCAAATATTTTTGACAGACTCTGTATAAAACATTTTATGATGACATGGAAATGGAGAAAATATGATGGAAATAAGTCTTTGTACAAGTTATTGATATTAATATAGAGTTTTAGAGTTTATGGTATGAAAAATCTAAAAATAGTGATCCCAGTGGACACCAGGTCAGAAGCTTCCTGGTTTCTGGATCTTGTGTGCACATGTGCTGGGTGTGTGTGTGTGTGTGTGTGTGTGTGTGTGTGATTAAGTAACTTTTAAACTTTTCATAATTTATCAGCTTTTTCTGGTCCATGTTTTTAGAGGAGCTCAAAGCATGATATTACAAAGGTGAAGCAAGAATTGTCTTTGAGACATTATTATTTTAGATGAGGCAAAGTAGAGGGAACAGATATAGGGGGGAAAATGAATGTAAGGGGAAGACCAGAGTAGTAATTTCTCAGCAGACAAAGTGGTTGTTCATGGATATGGTGGGAAAACAGGAAAGTACAGTTTCTTGGCACTCACTTTTTTTTTTTATTTTAAACAAACTTTTTATCTTAAAAGAGATAAATTTTTAGAAAAGTTGTGAAGATAGTACAGAGAGTTCCCATGTGTCTCACACCTGATGTCTGCTATTATTACCATTCAATGGACAGTACCGATGCATTATTATTAATTAAACTCCACACTTTATTCAGATTTCCTTAGTTTTTACCTAGTGCTCCTTTTCTGTTCTAGCATCCCATCCAGGATATCACAATGCATTTAGTCATCAAGTCCTCTTGGTTGTGACAATTCCTCAGACTTTCTTTGTTTTAAATAACTTTCACAGTTTTAAGGAGTGCTGGTCAGGTATTTTGTGGACTGTTCCTCAGTTGGGATTTGTCTGATGTTTTTCTCATGATTAGACTAGGGTTATAAGTTTTGGGGAGGAAGATCACATAGGTAGAGTGCCATCCACATCACATCATATCGTAAAAGCTGCCAAGAAGACAGTGGCAAAAACTAAGTATTCACCAAAGCCTGTTCCCAGTTTTACCTAGACATGCAGTTAGACTATATTTCTTAGCCTCCTTTGCAGTTAATGAGGACATGAAACTGGGTTCTAACCAATAGAATTTCCAGGATTTGCCCATAAAAAACTTCTAATGGGATTCTCCACATTATTTTCTCATCCCTTGCCTGCTGGTCTGATGCAAAGAATCCAGTGGAGGAGTCCGGTGTTCTAGGAAATGGTAGAATGGTTATATAAGGATCCTGGATCCCTGAATGACCCTGTGGAGCAGAGCCCCATCTGGCCTACAATGTACTGTGATATGATTGAGAAATAACTCTTTGCTGTGTGAAGCCACTGAGGTTCGGGGCTTGCAAACAATGGAAGTTAGCCTTCCCTGAATAATACAAAGATGATCAGGGTGAAATGTTATGCAGGTCACAAGATTGAGAAGAATTTCAGTTTTTGTGTAAGGACTCCGTTCCCTTTGTTAATCTGGCCAGTCAGGGTAGTTTTATAAAAAGACCAGTGCTCTCAGAATAGGAAAAAAAAATTTTTTTTTGTACCCATCACTTTTGACAACAAGTCCTTCCAGGCTGAATGACCTTCCTGAAACATCAGAACTTCATAACCATTTGTGGTGCACTCTTACAGCTGAACGCACACTGATAAGGAGTCTTTATGAGCTTGTACTTCATGGTATACCCTCACTCCTACTTTCACACATGTCTACCAGGGACATTTTGTGTAGTGACCTGTTGGCATTCAAGGGAAGAAGTAGGAAAGATATTTTCAGGCTATTGGCACAGTGGTTAAGAGCTCAGGCTGCTAACCAAAAAGTCAGCAGTTCAAATCCATCAGCCGCTCCTTGGAAACCCTGTAGGGCAGTTCTACTCTTCCCTACAGGGTTGCTATGAGTCAGAATTGACTCAACAGCAAGTTTTTTTGTTTTGGTTTGGTTTGGTTTTGGTTTTGGTTTGATTTAGTTAATGGATTCTTAAGTTTAAACTGACAAATAAGAAATAAAGTCTCTTTGAATGTGTTTTCTCACACTGTGGAGAGAGTTTACACTGGATCTGCCATGTCTCACAAGTTCATTAACTGAAAGTTTCCACCAGGCACCTCTAGTGGATAGTCTTGTCACCTCATTGCAGTCAAATAGAAATGGCCTTCTGCCAGTACCACTTGCAAGCTGTATAGAAGGGTAAACTCAAAAAACCTATTGTGTCGAGTTGATTCCAACTCATGGTGACCCTATAGGACAGAGTAGAACTGCCCCATAGAGTTTCCCAGGAGCTGCTGGTAGATTCGAACTGCCAATCTTTCAGTTAGCAGCCAAGCTCTTAACCACTGCGCCACCAGAGCTCCATATAGGAGATGGAAATGTGGAAAACTGAAGCAGTCACTCGTTTCTGCCTAGTTCTCCAAAAGTGAGTTGATTTTAAGAATCATCCGGGGAACACTTAAAAATGTAGAAGTCAGGACTCCACTTTCAATGATTCTGACTCATGAGGGCTGGAGTAAGTTTTGGGACTCCACATTTTAAAAATGTTACAAAAAGCGAAGATCAGAAAAGTTTGAAAACTTTTGCTCAAGACCACTCTTAGAAATAGTCTACACTAATTTATTTCACTGAATCAATTGCTTAAAAATAGCATGCATACACACACGCTCACACACAGCCACAATATCAAACAAATGCAGAGTAAAAGCCAAAAGCCTCTAGCAACAACTCTATTAATTAATCAATATTCTTTTCTACAGGATAGAGTAGAACTGCCCCAGAGGGTTTTCCAAGGCTGTAAATCTTTACAGATGCAGACTGCCACATCTTTCTCCCGTGGAGGGCTTGTAGGTTCAAACTACCAACCTTCTGGTTAGCAGCTAAACACTTTAACCACTGTGCCACCCGGGCCCCTCTTTTCTGAGATAAGAACCTCTTATTTGATCTCTACCATATTTCGTTGTCTTACTTTTCACTTCTGGCCCCTTCTACGACCATTAGACTGTTGGGGAAAAAAAGTCATCTCATTGTCTATGATTTACATCAATATCTCCAGCCTATAATTATATCTCTCCCTTAACTAAAAAAGTGCTGCCTGAAATGATATTTCTCTTTTTATTATAAAAAGATTACAATTCCAAGATAAAATTATTGAAAAATAGATGATATTTCCAGGGTATGCTCTACATGTGCTAACCACTTTCATTTAAATCATTTCGAATTTCTCCAACCTGTTCATATAGATGCTATAAATGTTCATACATCTAAGGCAGTATATTTGTCATATTCCTTGGATTATAAATAAAATAAAATAAGTCTAATATTAACAAAACAAATAGAATTCAGAAAATTTAGTAAAATTTTTTCTTAGGGATCTTATACCGCTTTGCAATTATCCCAAGGGTTGTTTTCTTTTGTCTCCCTGTTTAAAAACCATCTCCTTAGTAATCATTTCAAATTAATTACTAGAATCAAGGTCAAGTTTGATACCTTTTCCCTTCTTCAGCGATCATCAACCTCATTATGGAAATCACTTCCCAAGTCCTTTCATTTCCCTGGAAGAAACTGAAGCTCACTGGGAGTGACTAGGAATTTGTTCACAGTTTTCAGCTCCCTTGTAGCAATATTCACTTGTGGTCTTTCCAGTATGAAAATTATACTCCTTGACTGAAAAGATAAAAATAAAATGTCCCTTCTCACTTCTTCTGAAATTCAATGAGAGGTTAGAGGAGAGAACGAATTAATGAAAATGTCTAAATTGGATGTTTCTATTTTTAAAAATTAACTAAAATATGCTAGGATCAAAATTTTATTAAGCAGGCACTGGAAGTTCCATCAGAGTATTAGCCCTTCCAAATCAGTCCATTTACCACAGACACACACACGACATACATACACACACACACAGAGACAGAGAGGCACATTTAAACAAAAACTTATTATTTTGAAATAATTTAGATTCACAAGAAAAAGTAAAGATAGTACAGAGAAGTCCTGTGTACCCTTCACCCAGTCTACCGCAATGGTTTCATCTTATGTAACTATAGCACATGATCAAAACCAGGAAATTGGCATTGGTACAATGTGTTACACACACTTTTAAAAATCTTATTATCTGCTTCCCCGGCCAAAGCCTTCTTTTCAGAAGCCAGAACTGACTCACTACCTTTCACCAAATCAACATCAACTCCAAATTGCCCCCTATAGGAGTCCAGGCTGGGAGGTTCAACCAAATTTTTTGGTTCTTTGATTTGGGCTATGGTTCTCCAAAAAGAAATTGGTATCATCCAACTAGTTTCACATGATGTGTGTTCCAGTTTTCTGTTGCTGTGTAACAAACCACCCCAAATGTAGTAACTTAAAACAATAGCAGCATTTATTTTACTCACAAGTCTGCAATTTGGTCAAGGTTTGGTGAGGGCTTCTCCACCGGATGACTTGATGTCAGCCCGGCGGCTTGCAGGCTGGCTCCCCTTGACATCAGCTAGCTCAATGGGACTGTTGGGAACCAGAATCATCGGAAAGCTCCCTCAATCAATGCATGTCTGGTGCTGGTCTGGGAAAATCCAAACAGCCAGTAGCTGGAATAGCTGGGGCTTCTCAGGCATGTCTTTGTTTTCCTACATGGTCTCACCTCATGATGCCTCCAAGATGGCAGCTTTAGGGAAGCTGGACTTCTTACACATAAGCTCAGGTTTCCCAAAGCAAGTAAGAGAGAGAAAGAGAGAGACTGTACACATTTTATGACTTAGTCTTGGAAGTCACACAGCCTCACTCTGCAATATTTTAATTGTTAAGGCAATCATAAAGACCCACACAATCTCAAAGGGAGGAGAATTAGACTTTACCTCTTGATAGAAGAGCAGCAAAGTTTTAGTAGAGTATGTGGAATCAGAAATATTGCCATAAGAAATAAACACAAACAAACAGAAAAAAACCCATTGCCATAGAGTCGATTCCGACTCATAGTAACCCTATAGGACAGAGTAGAACTGCCCCCATAGGGTCTCCAAGGATCAGCTGGTGGATTCCAACTGCCGACTTTTTGGTTAGCAGCCGAGCTCTTAACCATTGCGCCACCAGGGCTCCATGAGAGATTAGGGTGATAAATCAGTGAAAATACCTAATGTTACTATTGTTGTTATTGTTTTTTTTTTAAGAATTTAAAAGAATATTTTTTTAAAATTTTTTAAATAGTTTTTTTTAAATATCTAAAGTTACTGTTTCTTTTATTAAGTCATGATCAAACTTTATTAAGTAGCCACTTGAATTTCTGTCAGAATATTTGCTCTCCCACACATACACATGTACACACATAAATATACACATATGCACAACACATACATACACACATACACCATACACACATACATTTACACACAAAATAAACTAAACTCATTGCTGTGGAGTCAATTCCAACTCATAGCAACCCTATAGGACACAGTATAACTGCCCCATAAGGTTTCCAAGGGTTTACGGAAGCAAACTGTCACATCTTTCTCCAGCAGAGCACAGAGTGGCTGGTGGGTTCGAACTGCCAACCTTTCAGTTAGCAGTCAAGAGCTTAACCACTGCACCACCAGGGCTCTTCTTATATGCACACCTGCACACACATACAAATGCACACATACATACTCTACTTTTTTTTTTTTTATCACTATCTGGTTATCTATGTCCTCTACCAAAGCTTCCTTCTCAGAAGTCAGAACTTTCTCACTGGCTATCAATGATCCAATATTAAGACACAGCTGCCCCCTATGTGCACTGAGGCTGGGGGGTTCAGCCAAATTACTTTTGGTTCATCTATGAATTGGGTTATGGCTCCCAAGAGAAACAGCTGAAATCATCAAACTAATTTCACATGATGTACTAAGAAGAACACAGATTCACATCAAAGAGCTCAGTGATTAGTTTACCAAGCCATCCAGGTCTATGTAAATGACCTGTGGTAAATGGTCAGCCAAAGGAAACAGAAATCGTGCATTTATTTCTACAGTTTGAAGTGAAATGCCATTTGCATTTATCATTGTTCTGAAAAAGCACAGTAGATTGGATGGGACAAAACTTTCTGCAAACACATAGTAAGTAGACTCCTCAGTAAATAATAATAACAACAATATAAGACTTTATCAGAGGGTCTTTACTTGGATTATCAATGGTGATTTACTTGCAGATGACGTTATTGTGCTCGCAACTGCATAATTTACTTATACAGAAATTTGTAAGAGTTCTGAATGTGGAAACACTTAAACAAGGTCAAGATCTTTGGCTTTTCATTTAGAATTTTCATCATAGGTCCTGAGATTCAAAAAGTACTCCCATAGCTTTATTATGATACAGTTCTGCATTCAACTGCTTTATTTTTCTCTTTTAGTTTCCCCTTATAATGTATAAGTGTAATTAAATGAATGATTTGGCAGTCTCCACACCTAAATCCTACATGAATCTTAGGGCAGCCCTGTCCAGAAATAATTGAAATAATCACAATACAATGAAGCATTTGGATATACTAATGCTTCTCGTAAGCCAAGGTTAAACTAGTTGCTATATAGTCTATTCCGGCTCATGGCAACTCCATGTGCGTCAGAGTAGCACTGTGCTCCATAGGGCCTTCAATGATTGATTTTTTTGCAAGTAAATCACCAGGGCTTTCTTCCAAGGTGCCGCTGGGTAGACTCCAGTCACCAACCTTTCGGTTAGCAGTGAGCAGGTTAAGCCAACAGGGACTCCAAGCCAAGATTATCGGATGAATTTACCTTTAAAGACTCCAGAAATAGCTGTCATTTACCATTTTCTGAGCACTTCCTATGTGCAGGTACCATGCTGGGCATTATAAGTAATATTTTCTCTTTGATAATGACAAATTCTTAAACAGTTGTTGTTGTTAGGAGCAATTGAGTCAATTCCAACTCACAGCAACCCTATATACAACAGAAAGAAACACTGCCCAGTCCTGTGCCATCCTCACAATCATTGCTATGTTTGAGACCATAGTTACAGCTACTATATCAATCTATCTCATTGAGGGTCTTCTTCTTTTTCACTGACCTCCTATTTTGCCAAGCATGATGCGCTTCTCCAGGGACTGGTCCCTCCCTATAACATGTCCAAAGTACGTAAGATGAAGTCTTGCCATCCTCCCTTCTAAGAAGCATTCTGGCTGTACATCTTCAAGACAGATTTGTTCATTCTTCTGGTAGCCCATAGTATATTCAATATTCTTCACCAACACCATAATTTAAAGGCATCAACTCTTCTTTGGTCTTCCTTATTTACTGTCCAGCTTTCACATGCATATGACCAAAAAACCAAAACCATTGTTGTCAAGTTGATTCTGACTCATAGCGACCTATAAGACAGAGTAGAACTGCCCCATAGAGTTTCCAAGGAGTGCCTGGTGGATTTGAACTGCCGACCTTTTGGTTATCAGCCACAGTACTTAACCACTAGGCCACCAGGGTTCCCATGCATATGAGGTGACTGAAAATACCATGGCTTGGGTCAGATGCACCTTAGTCCTCAAAGTGACATCTTTGCTTTCTAACACTTTAAAGAGGTCTTTTGCAGCAGATTTGCCCAATGCTATGCATCATTTAATTTCCTGACTGCTGCTTTCATGGGCATTGATTATGCATCCAAGTAAAATGAGATCCTTGACAGCTTCAATCTTTTCTCCTGTTATCATGATGTTGGTTATTGGTCCGCTTGTGAAGATTTTTGTTCTCTTTATGTTGAGGTGCAATCCATACTGAAGGCTGTAGTGGTGGATCTTCATCAGTAAGTGCTTCAAGTCCTCTTCACTTTCAAAAAGCAAGGTCGTGTGATCTGCATATCGAAGGTTGTTCATGAGTCTTCCTCTAATCCTGTTGCCGCGTTTTTCATCATATAGTCCGGCTTCTTGGATTATTTGTTCAGCATACAGACTGAAAAAGTGAGGGGAAAGGATACAACCCTGACGCACACTTTTCCTGATTTTAAACCACACAATATCACATTGTTCTGTTCTTATGACTGCCTCGGTCTACGTACAGGTTTCACATGAGCACAACTAAGTGTTCTAGAATTCCCATTCTTCGAAATGTTATCCATAATTTGTTAGGATCCACACAGTGAAATGCCTATACATAGTTAATAAAACATAGGTAAACATCTTTCTGGCATTCTCTTCTTTCAGCCAAAGTCCATCTGAAATCAGCAATGATACCCCTCATTCCATGTCCTCTTCTGAATATGGCTTGAATTTCTGGCAGTTTCCTGTCGATGTACTGCTGCAACTGTTATTGAATTATCTTCAGCAAAATTTTCCTTGCATGTGATATTAATGATATTGTTTGATAATTTCCACATTCTGTTCACTCATCTTTAGAATGGGCACAAATATGATCTCCTATAGTAGGCTGGCCAAGTAGCTGTCTTCCAAATTTCTTGGTATAGACTAATGAGCACCTCCAACACTACATCCATTTGTTGAAACATCTCAATCGGCATTCTGTCAATTCCTGGAGCTTTGTTTTTGGCCAATGCCTTCAGTGCAGCTTGGACTTCTTCCTTCAATACCATCTGTTATGGATTGAATTATGTCCCCGAAAAATATGTGTCAACTTGGCTAGGCTGTGTGATTCCCAGCATTGTGTGACTGTCCACCATTTTGTCATCTGATATGATTTTCCTATGTGTTGTAAACCCTAACTCTATGATGTTAATAAGGCAGTTATGTTAATGAGGCAGGATTCACTCTACAAGATTAGGTTTGTTTTAAGTCAATACCTTTTGAGATATAAAAGAGAGAAGCCAGCAGAGAGACAGGGGACCTCATACCACCAAGAAAGTAGTGCCAGGAGCAGAGGATGTCCTATGGACCTGGCGTCCCTGTGCTGAGAAACTCCTAGAGTAGGGGAAGATTGGTGACAAAGACCTTCTCCAGAGCCAACAAAGAGAGAAAGCCTTCCCCAGGAGCTGGCCCCCTGAATTTGGACTTCTAACCTCCTAGACTGTGAGAGAATAAATTTCTCTTTGTTAAAGCCATCCACTTGTGGTATTTCTGTTATAGCAATACTATAGATAACTAAGACACCATCAATTTTTGATCATATGCTACCTCCAGAACTGGCTGAACGTTGACCAATTTTTTCCCTGTGTACTCCTTCCATCTTCTTTTGATGCTTCAATATTTTGCCCATAGAGTCCTTCAGTATTGCAACTCTAGGTTTGAATTTTTCTTCAGTTCTTTCAGCTTAGAAATGTCAAGCGTGTTCTTCCCTTTTGGTCTTCTAACTCTAGGTCTTTGCCCATTTCACTATAATACTTTATTTTGTCTTCTCGAGCCACCCTTTGAAATCTGTTCAGCTCTTTTATTTCATCATTTCTTCCATTTGCTTTAGCTACTCCACATTCAAGAGCAAGTTTCACACCCTGACAGGGAACACAACAGAGAGTCCCTGATGGAGCAGGAGAAAAGTGGGGTGCACAACTCAAATTCTAGTAAGAAGAACAGATTTAATGGTTTGACTGAGACTGGAGGGACCCTGGAAGACATGGACCTCAGGCTCTCTGTTAGCCCAAAACTGAAACCATTTCCGTGGCCAACTGTTCAGATAAAGATTAGACTGGACTTTGGGACATAAAATGATACTCATGAAGACTGTGCTTCTTAGCTCAAGTAGATACATTAGACTAAATGGGAAGCCCCTGTCCAGAGGTGAGATGAGAAGGCAGAGAGGGTCAGGAGCTGGTTGAATGGACATGGGGAAGCTGGGATGAAAAGGAGGAGTGTGCTGTCATAGTTTAGGGAGAGCAACTAGGGTCACATAATAGTGTGTGTATAAATTTGTGTATGAGAGATTAACTTGAATTGTAAACTTTCACTTAAAGCACAACATAAAAAAAAAAAGAGCAAGTTTCATTCTCTTCTGACATCCATTTTGGTCTTTTCTTTCTTTCCTGTCTTTTTAATGTCCTTTTGCTTTCTTCCTGTATGTATGATGTCCTTGATGTCATCTCACAGCTTGTCTGGTCTTCAGTCATTAATGTTCAATGCATCAAATCTATTCTTGAGATGGTATCTAAATTCAGGTGGGATATACTCAAAGTTGTACTTTGGTTCTCGTGGACTCGTTTCAATTTTCTTCAGCTTCAACTTGAACTTGCATACGAGCAACTGATGGTCTGTTCTGCAGTTGGCCCCTGGCCTTCTTCTGACTGATGATATTAAGCTTCTCCATCATCTCTTTTCAACAGATGTAGTTGATTTGATTCCTGTGTATTCCTTCTGGTGAGGTCCACATGTATAATCACCATTTATGTTGTTGAAAAATGTATTTCCAGTGAATAGGTTGGTGATCTCGCCAAATTCTATCATATGATCTCCAGTATCATTTTTATCACCAAGGCCGTATTTTCCGACTACTGATCCTTTTTTGTTTCCAGCTTTCACATGCCAATCATCAGTAATTATCAATGCATCTTGTTTGCAGGTTTGCTCAATTTCAGACTGCAGAAGTTGGTAAAAATATTCCATTTCCTCATCTTTGACATTAGTGGTTAGTGTGTAAATTTGAATAATAGTTGTATTAACTGGTCTTCCTTATCAGTGTCTGGATATTATCCTATCATTGACAGCATTGTACTTCAGGATAGATCTTTCTAGAAATGTTCTTTTTGACAAGGAATATGATGCCATGCCTCCTCAATTTATCATTTCACACATAGTACCATACAATTTTCCAATTCAAAATGGTCAATACCAGTCCATTTAGCTCACTAATGCCTAGGATATTGATCTTCAACTTCTCCATTTCATTTTTGACTAGTTCCAATTTTCCTTGATTCATACATAGTACATTCCACATTCTGATTACTAATGGATATCTGCAACTGTTTCTTCTCATTTTGAGTCGTGCCACATCAGTAAATGAAGGTCTCGAAAGCTTTAATCCATCCACATCATTAAGGTCAACTTTACTTTGAGGAGGCAGCCCTTCCCTATTCATATTTTGACTGCCTTCCAACCTGAGGGGTTCACCTTCCAGCACTATTTCAGATAATGTTCTGCTGCATTCATAAGGTTTTCACTGGCCAATTTTTCAGAAGTACTGCATTTTTATGCAAATAAGGTGTACCCTCTGCATTTGTTTGCCAGTCATGTCCTCCTCCCATGACCATTATCTTCCACATGTTGCTGTAAAAAAAAATAGCATAATGCGCTTATGAAAATATCTCATGGGTGGGTGGGGAAGGCCTCACCCAGCAAATAAACATAGAAGGTGCAGGTCAATTGGGAAAAAATAGTAGATCGCCAGGTTCTTCTTCCTAGTCTGTCTTAGTCTGGAAGCTGTGCTGAAACCTGTCCACCGTGGTTGCCACTGCTGCTATTTGAAATACTGGTGGCATAGCTTCCATCATCACAGCAACACCCAACCCACCACAGTACAACGAACTGACAGGTAGGTGGTAGTTCTATGTAGTAGGTATTATTATGTCTATTTAACAAATGAAGAAACTATACTTTGACAAACTGAGTAACTTGACCTGGAGCTCAGAGCAGTGAAGTTGGGTTGAAACCCACAGGTGTCAGACCACAGAACCTCTGCTCATTTGTAGCCAGAGGCTAAAAATTGCAATGAAAGGCGATACTGTGCAGAGTTTGAGAGGTGATGGGAAGAAGCACAATATAATGTGAGCTACTCAAGGCTGGAACCTCACGGGGAGTATAAGAAAAGACTTAAGAGTGAGGGAAAATTTACTGGAACTAAGGAGGGAGAGTCCCTGGGTCCTGGGAAGAGACTGGTTCTGGGGAATTTCCACACTTGAGAAACTAGGGAATCATTTTTCCAGCTGAATGGCAAATGATCACAGCTCTGCCTCCATTCGGTAAGGATACAAGAGTGGAATATGAAGTGAAACAGAGAAAGAACATAAAATATAACTGAGGAAGGGAACTGGATGTAATTTAAGGAAAAGACTGTGGCCCCAAAGCCATTTTATAAAGAAAAATCAAGTCCATTTGGGTTGAAAGAGCAAAAATTCTCCCACTAATGCCTTTCCAGCAACTTCTGTTTTGTGTATTTTTGTCCATCTGTGAGGCTGAAGCTCCATGGTTGGATATATGTAGGTAGCTCTGTAGCAATTCTTGTAACCTATCCAGCTTCAGTTGGGAAACGAAGGATTACTGAAACTATTTTCTGCCCCAGGGGATTACAGATTTCTAACTTTTCTCACCTCTAATTTTATCTAATCTACTCTGCTCCAAATCCTCTAAGACAGTGCTTCTCAAACTTCAGTGTGCTTAGGAATCTCTTGTTAAAAAGCAAATTCTTATTTACTAAAGCTGGGCTATGATCTAAGTTTGTGTATTCTGTTAAGATCAAGGAGCCCTGGTAGCACAGTGGCTAAGAGCTTGGCTGCTAACCAAAAAGTCAGCACTTCAAATCCACCAGCTGCTCCTTGGAAAGTCTACAGGGCGGTTCTACTCTGTCCTGTAGGATCACTATGAGTCAGAATTGGCTTGATGGCAATAAGTTTGGGGTTTTTTTTTGTTATTAAGGTCCCAGGGGTTGTAGATGGCACTGGTTGGGGGACAACACCTTTTTGAATGGTGAGGTTGTAGAAACAAAAACATCTTAGCACAAGTGAATGAGGATGCTTACTTTCTCCCTAAGAATACTTTTTCTCCATCTCCCCACTTCCGTTTTGTCATTACACTCCCTTTTCCATATGTTCTAATTTGTGGCTAATGCTAAGTAGAGGATGTACAGTAGGTACAACACCAAATCTCAGGCTTGTTGATCCCTCTCTCTTCCCAGGGCCTGTTCTTTCTCTCCCAATCTCCTCTGTCTGCTGATCCCATCTGCAGGGCTGGACTTCATTCCTCTCCAGAGGGAATTCCACTAAAACAGCTGCTTCCTCCTCATGTGTATCAAGGAGCATTCTTATAGAATTTCTAGAATCTAGACTTGGAATCAAGCATGAGAAATCAGCTGGCCTAGCCTTCCACCCTCAGTAAGTGTATGTCTAAACCATCCAAAGGGAGACAGATGTCTATTTTCCTCACCAAAATCACCACATTTCTTTTCTTTTTTTTAAAACTTCTCATCCTTTCAAACATAAACTTTGGGCCTGATTCACAGCTCAAGATTCAGTCATCAAGACCATATTTGGATTAATTTGGTTCCAGGTCAAACATTCCAATTTAACACATTTATCTCATGATTTGCTAATGTTTTCAAATAACACATCCCAAAAAAACCACTGCCCTCCAGTCAATTCCAATTCATGACAACCAACCCTATAGGACAGAAGAGAACTGCCCCATAGGATTTCCAAGGCTATATATCTTTATGGAAGCAGACTGCCACATCTTCCTCTCACAGAGCAGCTGGTGGGTTCAAACCGCCCACCTTTCAGTTAACAGCCAAGAGCTTTAACCACTGCACCACCAGGGTTCCTTAAATAACACATAGTTTTATTTTTTTCTTTGTTTTTCTTTTTCAACTAATTTATTTAATGGGTCCAAAATGGGTGATTAGACTATAAAAACATGTGGTATCCTAATTGGATTTTGAAAATGTGTAAACATGGCCCTCCAGTGGCTTCCTGTTACCATCTGGATCAAATATAAACTTCTGACCATTGCCTTCGAACTCCCTTCCCCCAGCCCCTCCTCCACCTATTGCCACTCTCATTTATTACTTCTCCTCTCCAGGGTCTCTCTGCTCTAGCCAGGCTGGGCTTCTTATTTTTTAGAACCTCTTTCTTGATTTGTGCCCCAAGGTCCCTGCATAAACTGGTCCACAGAGAAGGAACAAGTTCTACCATTCATTCTCTATTCCTTTCGAAAAGCTTTTCAGTTTTCAGCTCAAGATCAATACCTCAAGGAAGATTTCCAAGATTAACCATATCCATTCTCCAATCCACTATGATCCCCCATTCACCTCAATGCCTTCTGATTATTTTGGCAAACTTTGTATTTTATTCATGAATATTTATGTGGTTCCTTGAGTCATTAACACATTAAACCAATACCAGTTGCTATGGAGTCTAATCTGACTCATGGTAACCTCATGTGTGTCAGAGTAGAACTGTGCTCCATAGTGGATTTTTCAAAAATAGATTGCCATGTCTATCTTCTGAGATGCTTCTGGATAGACTCTAATTTCCAATCTTCTGGTTAGCAGTCAAGCACTTTAATCATTTGCACCACCCAGGGACTCAACAGACACTAACTGCATGATTACTATGTGCCAGGCACTAATCTAAGTGCTGGGGATCAGCAGTGAACCAGCAGGCAAAGTTCCTATTATTAGAGATTACATTCGGGTTTGGGAAGGCAGATAATGAACAATAAACAAAGCAACCAGCACAATAATTTTGGAGCATGAAGCAGTGTTATTGGCTTACTTTTGATCTGAACCCCATCACTGAATGCACTTCAACAAATTTTCCACATACTGAGCAAATAATTGTAGACTCACTTGATTGAAATGTGCAGATTAAAATTTGCATGTGAATAAAATATGTAGAACATGTCTCCATGGAAGGTTCTTCATGAGGCCAGTCATGCCTGGGAAAATATCACTGAGGAGACTGACCCCTGATTTCATGAGTGAGAAGGCACCATTCTGAAGTCTTCATTGTGACCCAGAGTTTCTCTAACTTTAATGTTTATCAGACATATCTGGGATACTTGTTAAAAAAGCATGCCTCAGATGATTCTGATGCAATTCACCCCTGGACCATATAACAAAACCACTGTATTATAACCCTTTAAGGGATAACAGTCAAGACACTGGGGTGGATGGGTGGGTGGATGGATGGATGGATGGATGGATGGATGGATGGATGGATGAATGGACCCAATGATCTTGGGGTTGTAAGTAAGCAGTTGAATTCACAAGAGGATCCTAAGCAAGTGGGCCTATGACACAACGTATGTTTCAATGACACATTACCTGTTCTATGACTCTGTGCCTGTGATTTAGGAAAGTAAGCTCAGCTCAGTCTCCTTATTCTAATTTTCGTGAAGAAGATTTATTCTTTGAGTTCTAGGTATAAAAATCATTTTGGAAATGAATAACTAAAATAAGCTGTGTGAAATGTAATGTTTGATTCAATTGTCCATGGTTTACCACATAAACTGCATTGTTTAGAACCACATTTTTCCCAAATAAGTCACATTTAAGTCATTTTTGCTAGTACAAAAGGATGTATAATACCACTGGAAACAAGGATAACTTCATATTCTAACAAGAAACATCCAGAAGCCACAATGCAATGGGACCAGACACCATCCCTCAGGGGACTGGGAGACAGCAGGAGGGTCCCATTGCTTCTCAAGCACCCCTGCCAAGCCCTCCCCAGTCTAGGGAAGATGGCAGGAGAGGGGCTTAACAAGGGCCTTGTGGGAAGTGCGGTTAATGTGTGACAGTCTCTTCTCACCCCTAACCAAGGGGCAGGGAGGGTCTGCATCCTCCTCAATGCCAAGTGAGGAGGCTCCAAGAGAGCCATTCATAGTGACTCAGGATACCTGCAACAAAGGGAAACTGGCATCTGTTCCCTGACTGGAGGCCCCCCAAGCTTCCAAAGCCACAGACCCTCATGCAGTCTCCATAGAAGAGTGGGTGCCAGAGTTCTTGAGGGAGCTTGATGTGTGACCCTGAGGTGTGGCACAGGCATACAGGAATATACACACTGTAGCCCACTTTCAGTCTAGAGATTTCTGAAGGCATGAGTATCAGAGCTTGGAGGGACTATGGCAGAAATACCTACAAAGAGTGAGTGACCCCAGCCCACTCAGTGTTCTTCTACGTTTGGATGATATGAAAGAGGACACCAGGCTTTTGGTGGCTCCACCTGAAGGTGTCCAAACATTCATGGGGGTGCTGGAGCCCTAGGGTTCCCCTATAGCCACCAAGTCAAGAGATGAGATGTCCGCCCACGACTGGCGACAGACAAGGCTGTGCTCGGGAGGGTGCGGAAAGCTTAACAACACCCCTCAAAAGGCCCATATACGTCATCCATGTGGAAACCAGTAGTGGTAGATAGAACCATGAAAAATCAGAGCAATGGAGAGGTACCGCCCTCCCACAGACAAGTGGCCTTTTAAAGAAGGTTCTTTCTGAGTCCGCTAGCCTTCCTCCAGGCACCAGACCCTGGAGGACCTGGGTCTAGTGGACTGAGGGAATAGCACTGACAGAGTCAGATCTTGTCCCCCTGACTCCTGTCTTTCTAAACAGCCAGAGTCACAGCTCTGCCTTTAAATTGGACTTGCAATTAAAGGTTTCAGTTAAGCCACACTAAGTTTTAATTACTAAATGTAACCACAAAGTTATAGAATACACCCAAGATTTTGTTAAACAAAGAGAAAATAGTAGATTCTACATAGCACAATTGAAAGCAGTGATTTTCTTAAAAAATATTAAACCATTTTATTTTTATTGAGTTGTGATTCCTTCAAGATCCTATTATAATAGAAGTTTTCACTTAAAAGTGAATTCCATGCCTGCTCTCATGGTCAAATAATCCAAGAATTTTAATTTCCCTTTTCTTTTCTTACTTTTTGCATATTTCTGAGATTGCATAACATAGTTTTGCTCATTGATGACCCCGCATTGAATCTTTCACCAAAAGTTCAAAGTCATATATTTGGTCATTTGCAAGAGAATTTATCTGGCACTGAGGACTAGGTCTCCAGTGTTAGGGAATTAGATGAACTGCCAAAGCACTGTATCCGGTTCCCTGGGAGATATCCTAAGGCGTGCACTCAGCATGACCAACATTCTCGGCCACGTTCAGAGGAGCACATACTTGCATCTACTCCTGTTTATACTTACACACTCTTGTATAGCCTTCGCTTTGTTGTTGTGTTGTTAGCTGTCTTGGAGTCATCCCCTGACTCATGGAAACCCCATACACAATGAAACAAAATGCTGCCCGGTCCTGTGCCGTTCCTATGATTGGTTACTGTTATGGGTTGAATTGTGTCCCCCCAAAATGTGCTGTAATTCTAACCCTTAAACCTGTGGATATAATCCTATTCGGAATAGGGTTTTCTTTGTTATGTTAATGAGACCATATCAGGGTAGAGTATGTCCTATAACTAATCACTTTTGAATGATATAAAAAGCAGCACAGAGACAGAGCAGACAAGCACAAATGCGGGAAAGATAGATGTCACCCGGAGATCACCAAGGAACTGAGAAATACCAGGGTTACAGAAGCTGAGATAAGTAGCTTTCCCCAGAGCTGACGAGAGAGAGCTACTCCTAGAGCCAGTGCCCAGACTTCTAGCCTCTTGTACTGTGAGAAAATAAATTTCTATTCTTTAAAACCACCTACTTGTGGTATTTCTGTTACAGCAGTGCTAAGAGACTGAGACAATTGCAAATCTGACCATTGGGATCCAGAGAGTTTTCATTGGCTGATTTTCAGAAGTAGATTGCCAGGCCTTTCTTCCTAGTCCATGTTAGTCTGGAAACTCTGCTGAAACTTCTTCAGCATCATAGGAACACACAAGCCTCCATGAACAGACAGATGGTGGCTGCACATGAGGTGCACTGGCCAGGAATCCAACCTGGGTCTCCTGGACGGAAGTCAAGAATTCTCCCACTGAAACACCAGTGTTCCCATACTTAGCTTTACTGTGTTAAAAAAGCCCACTTGATGTAAAATGTTTTTGGGAAAGCCTGCCCAATAAGGCCAATCTCAATTGATCAAACAGGATTGTGTTGACTGATGAGTAGTTTAACGATAAATCTGATCAGCGTGTAACTGGAAAAGGGACACCCATCCTTTATTTCAATACAGTGACTTTCATGCCAAAATCTTTATTAAATTGTCACCAAAATTAAAATGAGAGCAGAATACATTTTAGAATAAAATAGCATTTGTGTTTCTGCTCCTTAATTTAAAAAAATAAATTACGAATCTCCAAGCCTAGTATTTTTCCATATCAGTAAAAAAAAAAAAAATTCCAGAATTTTCCCTGAGGCTTCCCCTTCTTTCCATTTATGTCAGTTGCCTACTTGACCTGAACAAAGCTATATGTTATAGTAGATCACTTCACGTCAGTGACAATTAAGATGTAACTTTCAGAAATCATTTCACAATCCTAAAATAGTTCTTCAATCAGTCAAGATATTCAATCAATAAATGCCATTCTGTGTGATCATTACTACAACTGCCAAGCTATACAATCTCAAAATGTAGGGGAAAAAAAAAAAAAAAGAATGAGAAGGGTAAATATCCAGGAAGGGACCAAATATTTACAGCACGGGGCCTTTCAGGTAGACTGGCTGGATTCCATATGAGCCCATTCAGATCTAGAAGTCTTTATCATTATTCTAAGCCTGAAAATCAGTGACTACTGTCCCCTTGAGAATCTGAAATCTGAAACAAGCATATTTCTCTAAGCACCTTTGCAAAAGTGCTTAATTTTCCACGAGAACTCACTGTCTTGACCTGGCTCCTGGAATTCAAGGAAAGGGTGGAAAGTCAAGTCCAAAAAATGAATAACTTTCAGGAACTTCAAACTTCATTATTTTTGATGGCAACCCAAAGCTTTTTCCATTGTAAAAAAAAGGCGAGGTATTTTGCTCTGCGGTAGCTGCTTTCAATGGAGGAGGAGAATGGGAGTGTTCAGCCCCCTCCCCTCTTGTGAGAGCCGCACATTCTATATCTTGTTGGCTCAGAGTGGCTTTGTTTCTAGTCCAGCCCGTGGTAGAGGGTCAGCCACAAAAGACGGAATGAGGTTCAAATTCTTTAATTAGTTCTGTCAGTGATTCTCTATGGTTGGCAATAAAAGAAATACTTTCTGGGAGATCAGGTTCTCGAACTGGAACTTTGGATAGGATAGAGCACTTGAAAGGCCAAGATCATTTTCAGCCCATTGTTCTAGCCTGCCTCTGAACTGGGCTTTTGGCAAAAGAGATTTGGAGCCAAAATTTGTATGCCATCCCCACAACCGCGGGTTACAGGCACCAATAAGGCTGCCTCTTGCAGATATCAATGCACAGAGGTCTGCCATGTTAGAAGGGCTTTACAAAACAGTACTCCGTGAGCCAATGGGACAAAAAACTTTTTTTTGTTTGTTGGGAAATGCTTGAATTAATGTTGTAGTCTGGGATACATAGTTCCTGGAATGCTCAGAGGTCAAGTCCTCCAAAGAGAGAGTGCTTACCAAAGGGTAGGGGCAGCTGACAGAGGATGCTGATATTGGAAGAAAAAAAAATCATAAAAACAAACAAAAACCTTCATAAAAGCATCTTTGGGGTGGCCATGCCCCTTCATACCAGCAAAGTCCATTCACTAACCTCCAGGTTAAAGAAAAAAAAACAAAAAACAAATCCGTTGTATCGATTCAGACTCATAGCAACCCTACAAGACAGGGTAGAACTGCCCCATATGGTTTCCAAGGAGTGGCTGGTGGATTTGAACTGCCAACCTTTTGGTTAGCAGCTGAGCTCTTAACTATTACACCACCAGGGATCCATTCTTTTACATGCAATTTTTTTTTTTGTTGTTGTCAGTTGCCATTAGTCAATTCCGACTCGTGGTGACACCATATGTGCAGAATAAAACTGCTCCACAAGGTTTTCAAAGCTGTGACCTTTTGAAAACAAATCTCCAGGGCTGTCTTCCACGGTGCCTCGAGGTGGGTTCAAACCACCAATTTTTCAGCTAGTAGTCCAGTGCTTAACTATTTGTGCCACCCAGGGACTACTCACGTAGGTCCTTTTAAAACTGAACATGTGGCCTGATACAATGGCAATGACCTTAAAAATATGTAATTTCATTGATACAGTCATATATCCAGACAGAAATTGTTCATATAGCACAGGATAAAAATATGATTCCAGCGCTACCTCCAAAACAGGACTTTGCAAACTTGGTCAAATCCATAGGGAGACTTACTATGTCTCTCAGGCTCCAGAGCAGCTGGAGTGTGTCTGTAAGGGACAACACCTGTTACCTCCTTGGCGAGTCATGACCGTTCACTTCCCTGGGGAATACCTGCCTGGCTTCCTGAAGGAGGAGAGGCTTTGTATGGAGATAACTCTTCTTTCCCTTGGCATGGGGTGGTGGGGCAGGGAGAAGTTTCAAATCTTACAGTGACATCTAATTTCACAAATGTTTCTTTTGGACCATGTAACTTCCTTCTTCATGTCCATTTCAAACACAGATAACATACTCAATTGAGGGGAAAATATTTGCTTTCCAGAGGTTACCAAGTCTCCTCCTTCAAGCTTACTGCTCAGGAAAAATAATGCAATTTCTTACAAGAATCATTTCTCTGATTTTAGGCACCAGATGACTCTCAAGATCATCATATTCACCCAATGAGACATTCCAACATCAAGAAAGAAAAGAAGAGCAAGCAGAGAAGATATAAAGTATGCATTCCTTTACCACTTTCTGGGCAAACGTTCTTCGATATCTGCTTTTACCATTGGAGACAAGTATTCTTTGCGACATGGTAGCACCGTGGCCGCTGATGTCTTAAAAAACATGTAATCTCTTTCCACTTGCTGTCAAGCCGACTCTGACTCTTGTGTGTCAGACTAGAACTGTGCTCCACAGGGTTTTCCTTGGCTGGGTTTTTGGATGTCGGTGGCCAGGTTTTTCTGAGAGCCTTTAGGTTGACTCAAGCCTCCACCCTTATGGTTAGCAGCTGAGTGCATTAACCATTTGCACCACGCAGGGACTCCAGTCATTACTAAGTCCCATTAATTGCCTGCCAGGTCTAGGGAGCTTTCTTCCCAGGAGAGGGGATCAGGCACTTGTTTTAGAAAGAAGAATATTGAAATACAAGTGATATTTTTTTTTCATCAGAGTAATGCATTACACACATAATTTGTGGAACCTTCAACTATATGGGGACTTTTCCATGTTATTATCTGGCTCTTAATTCAACACACTGGGCAGATGTCCCCAGAGGGCAGGGAGGATATGGGTTTCAATTTAATAATGGGTCCTGACAATGCTCCTTTTCCACGCCCTTTTTACATCCACAGCGGTTACTTTCTGAACGCAGTGGTATTTGTGACTTTGCCCACGATGTCACCCATTGCAGATGTTTGTGCATGAGGCTGGCCTCTTGGCTGCAACAATTATTTCCCAGTGCCCCAATTCTGCTGCATTGTTTGAAGTTTTTGTGCTGGGTCTTTTAAATTGTTTCTTCTGCCCACCCTGCTTCGGACTGCTCGATAAATAGCAAATAACAACAATAAGCCTGCCTTAACTTTGCCAAAAGAAATTGCCTGGGACTTTTCAGAAGCCACATTCAATTTATGCATAAATGAAATGGATCTTCTCGACCAACCATGACAATAAGCACTGGCCTACATATTCAGGGCCTGAAAGAAGTTGAGGCAATGGGCCTAATGAGAAGCAGTCAGCGGATCTAATGAGAATCAGACAGAAGGCCTAATGAGACATTTAACATGCTCTGCCTCGCTCTCCTCTTTTGTTCCGTTTTCATGGGAATCTGTGTTTGGGGTGTTCAGTTGCACTGGCTACAAGCAGATACATATGGCCTGAGTGGGGCCATCCAGGGAGCAAGAGACAGACATAAAGTTGGCCAGGGGTGGAGAGGGTGGAACTTGGAAAAAGAACCCAGAGACAATGATACTGTGGTGGAGTGGGCTTTTATTAATTTATTTTTCAATTTTATCTACATGTTTTCAGAGGAGCCCTGGTGGTGCAGTAGTTAAGTGCTCGGCTGCTAACCGAAAGGTCAGCTGTTCAAGCCCACTAGCTGCTCCGTGGGAGAAACGACCTGGTGGTCTGTTCTCGCAAAGATTACAGCCTAGGGGCAGTTCTACCCTGTCCTGTAGGGTCGCTATGAATCAGAAGAGGCCGGATGGCAATGGGTTTGGGTTTTTTTTGGTTGTTGTTTGTTTATACCTTTTCTGGAATACTATAGAGTCATGGAGCTATCGGTGAGGATATAATCCACAGACACAGATTTCAATCACATTGCATCACTGCTTGGAGAGGAAGAAAGATAAGAAAAGCATGCTTGTTGCTGACTGTTGCCATTCAGAGAGAAATGTCTGGAATGCAGGCTTGCACAAAGGAGGATACCTGGGATAGTCTCCTTATGAGGCAATGTTCCTTGAAACACTAGACGTTTTCATTTGTTGACCTTGGGTGGAGTTGGCAGCTAGAGAGATAGCTATCAAATTATAGATTGCGCTGGGCTGATGGTGGGGGCGGGGACACAGCCCTGACTGAGTTACAGCTCTGCACTGCAACACCTGTACAGGAGGCTGGCAAAGGAAATACACGCCCCCGCCACTGTTTTTGTCCAACCCACAGATTTAACAGTTTGGGAGTACAGCTTGGTTTTGAGCAAGCAGGCAAGATTTCCCCGTTACTTAGCTTAGACACAGAAAGTCTGCATTGCCTGCCTATCAAACAGCAGTCTCTTTGGGTACACGAGCTCTTTGTTTTATTTCTTGTCCACGTATATCCTTTAAATGCAACCTTATCTCTCTCGCTATCCATCCAGTTAGTGCTTTATAATAACTCTTCTTTTGGTTTTCAAGGTCCAGTTTTGGCTCGCACACCTGTATCTGAGTTAAACATCTAAAGGTAAATGGGCCAAGTTCACTCTTTGGTGGTGCCACCCTGTGGCCTCCCATAGAAGCACAGTTTCAGCAATCAAATGACTAAGGACTTAGGTTTCAGAACGCTCTACGTGTTGGTAGGGGGAAAATAGAGTAGAAGCACACCAACGTTATTAAGTTCCAGGAGCTAGGCTCTGAAGTTTATGCATGCCAGCTCTTTTAATCTTTACAAAAAACCCTATGGGATAGAAATTATTACTCCCAAACTGTTGCTATTCATAATATTGGCCATCATTCATTGAATGCTTCCTATGGGCAGGGCACTGTGCTAGATGCTTTGTCTATCACTGGCTCATTTAATTCTAGTAGTAACATGATGAGTTACAAATTATGCAGACTTTTGTGTCTAATTGCCAGGATCAGTAATGGGTTCCAACTCTTACTTGCTGTGTGACCTTGAACAATTACTTAACCTCTCTGTGCTTCAGTTTCCTCATCTATAATAATAACACATACCTCAGAAAATAGTTATAAGAAATACATAATACTTCTAAAATGCTTTTTAAAGAGTCTGACACATAGTAAGCATTGAATACACACTAGCTTATTATTAATAATAATAGCAACCACGCCTCTGCTTCAGCACAGCCAAATATTGCTGGACAAAAACTCAACTCTGCTAGCCGGTGTCATAAATTTTATATCCATAAATCTCAAATGGACATTGAACACTCCCAGGCAGCCCTATGTATATTTTCCTTTCATGTTCCCTTTTACACAACCCCGAACAGCTCATTTTCATTCTTCTGGCATCACGTTTTCTACATCCCTACCACCTTCTGGGACCCTTGTGGCACAGTGCTTAAGGGCTTGCCTGCTAACCAAAAGGTCGGCAGTTCGAATCCACCAGCCACTCCTTGGAAACCCTCTGGGGCAGTGCTATTAGTCAGAATCAGCCCAATGGCAATGGGTTTCTTCGGGTTTTTGTCGCCATACCCCCCTCCAGTTACCTTCCCATTCCTCTGCTCTCCATTGTAGCCAGACATCTAAGAGGACTTCTTCCTATTCTTTCTACAACTCATCCCAGTACGACTTCTATCGCCACCACGCCTATGAGCCTGCCTTTGTCAAGGTCATCAAAAACCTCCATGCTGTCTCAGCCCTTGGCCTCTCTCTCCTCACTTCTCAGTAGACTTTAATGCGTCTTTACTTGACACTGTTCCTTCTCTGGGTTTCTGCAACATCACCCTTTCCTGATTTCACTCTCCCTTCACCTGCCCTCCTCTGATTTATCTTGAAATGTTGAAGCGCCCACGCGAGAGCTCCAATGTAGCTTCATTCTGCTCTCCATCTGCACTCTTTGGCTTAGTCATTTCATCCAGGCTCATGGCCTTACATGTCATTTATATTTAGCAGCAAAAAATAAATATCTCCATCCCTGTACTCTCCCTGAAACTCCAAAGGCAAGTATCTACTCCATGGAGATATTTAATCGGCACTTCAAACTGCCAAAACAATCTTTTTTTTTTTTTTTTTTTATTGTACTTCAGGTGAAGGCTTACAGAACAAATAGTTTCTCATGAAACAGTAGCACACATATTATTTTATGACTTTGGTTAACAACCCCACAACATGTCAACCCTCTAATTTCTCAACCTTTTTTTTTTTTTGGTAAAAATACACATAGCCAAAGATACACCATTTCAAACATTTCTACATGCACAGTTCAGTGACATTGACTACGCTCTTCCAATTGTGCTGCTATTCTCACTTAAGATGAAGGCTTACAGAACAAAATACTTTCTCATTTAACAGTTACTACACATGTTGCCCTATGACAATGGTTAACAATCTCACAACACATCAACAATATCCTTACTCAACCTTGGGTTCCCTGTCACCAGCTTCTTTGTCCCCTTCTGCCTTCTGGCCCTTGTCCCTGGACTACTGTACCTCGTTAGTCTCATTTGGTTTTACCGGGCTGTCCACTCCCAGGCTGAACGGTGAACCTCGGAGATAACTTCACCACTAAGCTAAAAGGGTGTCCAGGGGCCATACTCTCGGGGTTTCTCCAGTCTCCTTTAGGCCAGTAAATCTGGTCTTTTTTTTCTGAGTTAGAATTATGCTCTACATCCTTCTCCAGTTCTGTCCAGAACCCTCTGTTATGATCCTGGTCAGAGCAGTCAGTGGTGGTAGCCGGGCACCATCTAGCTGTACTGGACTCAGTCCGGTGGAGGCCTTGGTAGCTGTGGTCCATTAGTCCTTCGAACTAATCTTTTCCTTGTATCCTGTTCTCTTCATTCTCCCTTGCTCCCGAAGGGATGAGACCAGTGGAGTATCTTAGATGGCCGCTCACAGGTTTTTAGGACCCAGACACTACTAACCAAGGTGGAATGTAGAACATTGTCTTTATAAACTGTGTTATGCCAATTGAGCTAGATGTTCCCCGAGACCATGGTCCCCACAGCCCTCCACCCCAAAACAATCATTTTGATACCATCCTCAAACATCTTCCTTTTCTGCCATACCTAATTTCAAAGTCATTCAAGAATTAAATCCTCATTGGAAAAGCTTATTATTGCAAAGAGGCCACTGAGAGATTCCAGGGCTGGTAGCTACACCTGTAGGAGTAGCTGGTTGGCTTTGGAGGGGTTGTTGACCAACACACAGAGGCAGTGTCACCAGAGGAGCAGTCTACGCCATTGTCAAGTAAGGGAATAGAGCAAGGAAAGGGACCAATGCTACGAAAACTGGTTGGTGGGGGAAAGTGAGGCTGATCACTTCTGTTCAACAAAGATTTCTTGAGTGCTTATTGTCCAGCACTATAGGTACAACCCTGCTCTCTAGGAGCTGAGAGTTTGGGAAGGTGATGCCATCAAATAAATAATTTCAACATAACATGAGAATTTATGAGCTGATTGAGGAGGAATGTTCAGTCCAAGGTAAAATGCATTTGAGAAGGCTTCCAGGAGATACAGTCTTAGCTGTGTCTTGAGAATGTTAACCAAGTGAAATAAGTTAGGAATGGAATTCCAAGAGTGAACAAAGGAAGGGCAAAGATGCAAAACCATGATATAGCAGGTGTGTGCATGTGTGTAGAGGGTGGAAGGGGGGAAACATAAACTGTCTGGTATGATCAAAGAGCAGAGTGTGAGAAGGGAAGGGCAAGGTCAGATTCATATACTAGACCAAGGGTGATGGCCGCAGTGGGCAGAATGGGGTGGAGAGTGGGGCTGGGTGCAGAAGGGGTGGGGGCAAACCATCTGAGAAGTATAAAATATTAACAGCAAAACAATAAATACCTTTTTACTGATAACTTATTATAAGCCTGGAAATATAATAAGCCTTTTTTACAGCACCTCATTTAGTGTTAACGCTAATTCTATGAGGCTCAAAAAGATTACTATATAACTCATCAAAAGTCACAGAGATAGTGGAAGACCCCAAATTTTAACCCGTATGTGTTTTATTCCTAAGACCCTGCTTTGAACCACCACTGCCTCTGGAACATCATTTTCATATTAGCCCCTACACCATCTTCTCCTCCCACACCACTCCTTGGATTCTGGCCACCTCACCATGTCCACACACTCTTATAAGTCAGTGGTGAGTCCCGGGGATTGGTGGGAGAGGGCCGCATTCCTCTCAGATGTTGAGGTGAAATGATACCAAGGACTACTTTTTGATCCCATTTATGTGCCTTATCTCTCCTATCGAGTTATACATCCTTGTGGGGAAGAACCTGCACCTTATTCATCTACCTGCCACCTCCCTCACACGCCATCACCAAACAGCCTAGAACAATGGCTGTAGTAAGCAGAGAAGAAGGCTACTGCAAGGGCCCAGGTAAGAGATGCTGAGGCCTAGTGGTACACAAAGGTGGTGGTGATGGATATGACTGAGACAGGTATCAAATCAGGACGACTTCACAACTGCTTGGATATGTGGAGTGAGGGACAGGGCAGCAGACTTGGAATAAGCAAGTGTCAGATGCTGGGAGAATGTTTCCTCCAAGACATGGAGTTTGATATGGGTGGGGGACAGGTAGTTTGAGATAAGGATAGGAACCACATGATGGTTTGGGGGTCTACCTTTAACAGGGTGCTAGCTGCATGTCTCAGGGCTGGCTCAGCTTTGGGTTGTTCAGCTGGATTGGGCATTTGCAGAAAGTGAGGTGGAAAGATCTTGCCTGTCTCCTTTGCGATTATTCTGTATTTTACTCATCACATTGACAGTTGAGATTAGTGCTTTCCTAATTCAATTGTTTTCCTAAATCCCCACTCATCTGTTGATTGATTACAGGTGGCTATAAACTGAGAAATGACAGAGAATAGTTTAGCCTCCCCTTGCTCCTCCCCTCAGTCAACCAGAGGCCTGGAAGATTGTGGGGCTGCATTGGGAAACATAATGCATGCTAAATGAGGAGCTGAAGGAAGGTGGAACATTTAAATTAACTTCCAGTGGAAACCCCAAACAACTTGTTATGGTCATTCTTGGCACAAAAGGCCTTCCATGTTGGCTCAAATCCAGAAACACAAAAATGGTGAAATTGCAGGACAGAATGCTGGCATGGACCCTCTGGTGAGTTCCCCTGTCCCCAATGACTCCCTCATTTTAGAATTCTGTCTAGACTTGGCTTCAGGGCATATTCCTTCAGCCTCCAGTAGGCAGAGGTGTCCAACTCTTGCAATGTGCACATGATTTTAAAAGAACAAAGAACAGGCTCTCAACAAACCACTGCCTTCTAGAGGCCAAATCTCACTGCTAACTGTGGCTGGGAAATGCAAATATATTCCAGATCGCTCAGCCCACAGGTGCAGAAGCTGAGTGCTGCAAATTTCATGTGCAGACTGGCGGGGTCCTTTCTTGGAATCTCCAGATGTACAGGGAATGTTTTATGTACAGGAAGACAGAGGCTACACAGTGACAGCTGGGCTTCAGAGAAAAACGTATGGACACAGAGTCAACGCAAGCACAAATCTTCAAACTTCAAGCCACCAACATAGGAGAAGAAAAGAGAGAAGTCAAGGGGATTTCATCCAAACATTCATTTGAAAAATTTTGAGTGCCAACTCTATGTCAGACATTTTCCAATGATATTTCCCCCTCTGTGACAAAATTGCTCACACTGGAGAAACATGTTTCTTGCTACTATGCAATATTCAGGGAGTTCACACACCAGCATACCACTTGGCCCTGATATAGAGTATCACCAGGAAAGTGATTTTATGACTTTACTTTTATCCAACTAAGATAGTCCCATTTCATAAATGTCCTGGAGAGAAACACATGAAGAGAAGTGGTATAATGCTAGAAGGCTGCCACCATGGAGGGCCATAGGTTTTCAAAGTCTCCATGTACAGAAATGCAACCAAGTGTATGTGATGATTATAATGATGATGACCATGATAGAAAGAATAGGCTGAGGACAACACTGGAGGTGAGAAGAATAAGAAGAAAATACAAGGAGAGTCTAAAGCTGTAAGCTGGGGCAAGTGTTCAGGGACGTTGATACCAGGAAATCATTCATTCAGAAATAGATTATGTTTCAGGCCATTGTAAGTGCTGAGGATACAACAGTAAATAAAGCAATCAAAGCTTTCATGGAACTTTATATTATAGTGGTGAAAGAGAAAAAACTGGGAAAAAAATATATACGTAGGATGCCAAGTGCTGAGATAGAGGAGAACGTAAGGGGGATGTAATGGCACATATGTCTTGGAGGGGAGTTGCTACTTTGTTTATTGGGTGCCAAGAAAAATAAAACGAGAGCATGACATTAAGCAGAAACGAATGGTAAAAGGAAGGAGTCATTTGAAGAAGAGTGAAGGAGTTGGTTCTTTGACTTCCTCATTGTTTCTATTCCTAGTCCCTAGAGATTAGCTGGTGTTCCCTTCATTTTCACTATGTTTGGTTTCATTGCCTGTCAGAATCATATCGTATATGAAGTTTAAGGGAATGTCTTCTGATTATTGGACTAAGACACAAGAAGGGTTTGATAACCTGTGTCTGTCTCCTGCATTTTAGTCTGATCAGGTCCCAGGTCTCCTTCTGTCTATGCCAAGTGTTTTCTGAGTTGTTCCAGCTTCTTCCAAAACGTCAAGAAACCTAAACATAGCATGTACTCCAATCTCTTCAGAACAAGGGCATGGGGCATGTTAATTCAGATCAAAGAGTTGGGAAAGAATAGTAAAAGGAGGCTGGCAGGTTTCCAGATTATGTGTAATTCCCATGGGGGATGGGAAGACTTTCTTTGTTCTCTTCCTAGCTTTGGAGTTTAGGAGTACTCTCTCTCGTACTAATGGTATGGAAGCAACCTGACTCCATCCTCTTGACTAAATTTGTTTTACTAAATTAAGAACTCTCCACCTTCAAGCTAAATGCTGCTTCATGCTGCACAGCACTAGTGGGCCATTAAGTCCACCACTGGGGGTCCTGCTGTGGCTGGCCTTGCCCAATCCAGCATCCAGAACTTGAGGGCATGGATGATCAAGGTATGTGAAAGAGCATGGTGCACTTGGTCTCAGGGAACATCTAGCTTAACTGGCATAACAGTTTACAAAGAAAATGTTCTACATTCTACTTTGGTGAGTAGCGTCTGGGGTCTTAAAAGCCTGTGAGTGGCCATCTAAGATACTCCACTGGTCTCACCCTTTCGGGAGCAAATGAAAATGAAGAAAACTAAAGACACAAAGGAAAGATTAGTCCAAAGGACTAATAGACCACAACTACCACAGCCTTCACCAGACTGAGTCCAGCACAACTAGTTGGTGCCTGGCTACCACCACTGACTGCTCTGACAGGGATCACAATAGACGGTCCCAGACAGAGCTGGAGAAAAATGTAGAACAAGATTCTAACTCAAAAACAGACCAGACTTACGGGCCTGACAGAAACTGGAGAAACACCTAGAGTATGGCCCCCGGACACCCTTTTAGCTCAATAATGAAGTCACTCCGGAGGTTCACCTTTTAGCCAAAGGTTAGACAGACCCATAGGACAAAACAAGACTCAAGGGGCACACCAGTCAATGGCAAGGACTAGAAGGCAGGAGGGGACAGGAAAGCTGGTAATAGGGAACCCAAGGTCAAGAAAGGAGAATACTGATATGTCATGGGGTTGTTAACCAATGTCGTAAAACAATGTATGTACTAACTGTTTTAATGAGAAGTTAGTTTGTTCTGTAAACTTTCATCTAAAGTTCAATTAAAAAAAAAAAGTTATTAAAAAAAAAGAGCATGGTGCACTGAGGGATGTTAGATTTCCATGAGCAGTTTGTATACTTTCCTCTCTGCATTATCCCTTCCTCAAGTATATTAACCACCAGTTGCTGTGGAACCAATTCCAACTCATGGCAACCCCATATGTGACAGAGTAAATCTGTGCTCCATACAGTTTTCAATGGCTGATTTTTTTTTTTTTTGAATAGATGCCATGTAGGATTTTAATCTTAGAAATTAGGAGAGATATACTTAGGTTCATCATGCATAACCTCGTTTAGTTTATTGCAAGGTAATCATGGCAAGGCATAGAAGACCTCACAACATTCATTTAGAACCAGAGAATCAGAATTAACAATTACAATTGCAATTTTGTTCAATGATTACAGTCTGAATTTTAGGCTTCAGGCATTTACCTTTAACGACAGGAATGCTTGAGCTTGGCTCAAACTCAGCAGAGGTCCCTCATAGCTAGGGTCTGAGGTTGAGGTTGGCAGCCAAGGGCAGAGTCTCATCAGGCTCTCAGTGTTCAGAGAGAGTAAGAGACTAGAGAAAGATCCCTTTGCCCCTGCCTCCTCTGGTGAGTGAGCAGAAATTCACGGTTTATATGTGAAATTCTCACCTTGGCTTCACACTGGTATATTTTGTCTTCTCACCAGGGTTTGAGAATTGCCGAATGTCACATTTTCTGTTCCAGGTCAGAGATAAGGGCATTGTTTAGGCTTATGTCTCAAGGCTAGTTTACAATGATTAACTAAGTTATGTTTTCTTGCATCAGAGCATGCAGGCTCAAAGTGAACTTACAGGTTGTCTGCATTCTTCACATACTTCACATGCTTCTATGTCTAAGTTCAGAAATTTTCCAAATAACTTTCCAGTGACTTACAGGTTTCTAGTGACTTCTAGTTAATGTTAGAGAACTTCACTAAGACAGACATGTTTCTAAGTTAATATTATTAGTACTTATACAAATGTATTTTGAAAGCATAGTAATGACTTACACATTATGGGATTTGAGAGCATCATAGAAAATATACAGAACACTAGATTACCAGGCCTTTCTTCTCAGATGCCTCTGGGTGGACCTGAATCTCCAATCTTATGGTTAGCAGCTGAGTATGTAAACCATTTGCATCATTCAGGGACTCCTCAGGTGTATATAAAAACCAAAGCAAACCCCTTGCCGTCAAGTCTATTCAGACTTATGGCAACCCCATGTGTGTAGAATAGAACTGCACTCCATATGATTTTCAAGACTGTAACCTTTCAGAAGCAGATTGCCAGGCCTTCCTTCCAAGACTCGTTTGGGTAGGTTTGAACTGCCAACATCTCATTGGGTTCTAGAGTCTTAGACATAATTTTACAGTTGGACAACTGGGTAGCTGAACTGCCTTAGAAATTCTTGTCCCCATAATCCTTTACAATGTATAATTTTTTAAAATTTATTTCACATATTTTCTCGCTTATTTCTTATAACAAGGTGGTTAGAAAGCAGGTGCTATTTGATAATCATTTTACAGATGAATAACCTGAGTTTCATAGAGGTTGGATACTTGTTCAGGAGCCTAAGTAGCTAATTCCAGAGCTCTGAATGGCATCCAGTTCTTCTGACTTCAAATCTATTGCTCCTCAGTTTCACCTTAAATGTGCAGAACCCAGGGATTGGATTCTGGCCACATGTAAAATGCTTGCCAATGGGAAACAAGTCACCTTCTTAACCACCTTGTACTCAAGGGGTAATATGCTTTCCTTGGACTCATGAAGGAAACTGCAGATGAAGCTGTTTCCTCTGCAGTGAGATGTGAGTGCCCAACAATGGTGAGAATCTGTGACTCCAAGAGCCTTCCATTTCCCATCTTCCCTCCCAAGAAACCCTCCGCCCAGGCCTTGGCCATGATTCCACCATGCTCTCTGACTTATGGGCGCAGTTCCATGTTTAAAGGACTCCCCAGTTAAGCTCCACAGGATAAGCAGAGGTGATTGTGGGCATCACCTTTGCCTCCCATAATTAAGTTCTTTTCCATTGCATAGTGAGAAAACATGGCAAGCACATCTGAGCACATCTAGGATTGCCCTGAGTGAGTTTGCCATTTAATGGGGTGCCAGAGAGAGCTTCTAGGAAAAGAAATAAAGAGGGTGAGGTCCATCTTCATGGGTGAGATCTAGAATACTGCTACCCAAGTGGTCCACAAACCAACAGATCAGCATCACCTGGGAGCAAGTTAGAAAGGCAGAAACTCAGACTTCATACAAGACCTCCTGAATTAGAATCTGCATTTTAAGAAGATCCCCAGGTGATCTGTGTGCACGTCCAAGTTTGAGAAATGCCGTAATAGGGAACTGATTTTCCTTGATGCCACACATATGAGATCCAGACCTCAACTCCATCAAATTCCACTCAGTGTGGTAAGACTGGAGCCCTAATGGCACAGTGGGTTAAGCCCTCAGCTGCTAACTGAAAGGTCGGCGGCTCGAACCCACCAGCTGCTCTGCTGGAGAAAGATGTGGAAGTTTGCTTCCCTAAAGATTACAGCCTTGTAAACCCCATAGGGTAGTCCTACTCTTTCCTACAGTGTGGCTATGAGTCAGAATTGATTTAACAGTAATGAGTTTGGTTTGGGTTTGTGTTAAGACCTCTCAGTCTCCCTCATTATCTCTCTCTCTTCTCCTCTGTGTCTGTCTTTCTCACAACACACAAATCTTGCTGTTGAATACACTCCTTGAATTCTCACCATAAGCTTCTAAGTATGTTTTCTTGTCTCCACTTTTTATAAGTAATAAAACTGAAGTTCAAAGAGAGTGAGTAACTCCCCCAGGGTGAAACTGCTGCTAAGTGTGGCCAAATCTCTTTCCATTATAATAGCACCACTCCATCCAGGGCTTCTCTGATGCACTGTTTCTAGGGTAAGCCATTTCAGAACAGGGGAAAAGTAGTTCTTACCCATTCTATCGGCACACAGGAGGGAGCCTTCCTCTAGCAGTTGAGGGTTCTCCCCAGTGGTCACAACATATCTGAGGAAACCTCAAGCTTCATGTCTTCAAGCTTCACATATTAATACACCATTCAGAAAAAGAGAGAAAGACTCTTCTGATACCTGTTGTCCTGGGATCTGTTATGTTTCATTGGCTCAAACTGTCTCATGCCCATTCTTGCACCAATCACAGTGGCCCAGGGTAGAAACACTGACTGACTCAAACCAACTGGGGGCACTTTTGGATCAGTGGCTGGGGTCTTTCCACCCATCACATGGTAAGGCCCCCCTCCAAAATAAATCAGGATACAATTGGTGAAGGAGAATATATACTAAGAAGGAAACAAAAAAATCTCCACAAAAGATTAAGAATGTGCTAGAAATATGTTTACTGGCAAAGTCAAACATTAACTAAAAAAAAAAAACAAGTCATGAAATAAAAATTTCAGCATTCTTTGATATCTGTTTAAATAAAGACATGAATCTGGCTATGTTATAAAATAAGGTATATAACCAACCAAAACCAAACCTGTTGCTGTCGAGTTCATTCTGACTCAAAGCGACCCTATAGGACAAAGTAGAACCGCCCCATAGGGTTTCCAAGGAGTGACTGATGGATTTGAACTGCTGACCTTTTGGTTAGCAGCCAAGCTCTTAACCACCGTGCCACCAAGACTCCAAGGTATATAAAGGCTTATGAAAAATTTATTTAATTTTATTATAGATGCTTTTCTCATTTTGTGTTTTTTTCTCTACAGGTAACATATTGCTTGTGGAATACATATTTAAAATATATTTTAAACATACTTTTTTTTCCCTTTAGTATCATTGTTATCCTCAATATCAGTATAAATGTTTTAGGATTACACAGTTTTACAACATTGTATAAAATGAGTTTTGTTTAAACACTTCCTTGTGGCATTATTATCTCAGTAGATTATGCCATTCTACAAAAGATCCCTTTAAGGAAAGGACATCTTTAAGAAAAATGAAATCCAGAACCTTGTAGCATTAGAAGGAGAATATTCTTATGAATCTTGAACCAGATGAGCCCAACTTTATTTCCCTGGGAGTTGCCCACACAATGAGGTTTTATTTCCATCTACTAGTTCCCAAAGGTGCTCCTGCCCTTTCACACTTCTACACACATTTAATCTAGACCTCTTCACCTAGATATCCCTTTGCATAGCTAAAAATATGTTGGAAGGAATCAAATAAAAATCCTATTTTTATTTTTTATTTTACATAATAGGTTCTCTATTATTACAAAAGATGGGTTTAATCATCTTTGGTAAGCCCTCAGCCAGGAGTCTCTGACGGTGTTCCACCGCTAACTGAAAGGTTAGAGGTTTGCGTTCACCCAGAGACATCTCGGGAGAAAGGTCTGGTGATCTAATTCCAAAAACATCAGCCATTGAAAATGCTATTGAGCAGTTCTACTTTGACACATATTTTACAACAACTGGTTTTTTGTTTTTTTAATTTGGCATAGACCACACTCTTCAGGATGTAGGGCTTCACCCTACTCCTGTCTCCCCCTAGCTCCCTTTTCCATCTTCAGAGAGAGAGTGAGTGGGCTCACAGTGTATCCATCAACCTCTCAGTTGTAAGAACAACTTCTGCCTGGGCCCCAGATATTTAACAATAGTATTTATTTTATTTTCACTGGCTTCTCTGTAGGGAAAATAAATAACATGTAAAATTATGGTTTCTGCCCTAAGAAGCTTACTATTTCTGGAGGGAATACCCAACAAATGCTGGAATTCATGCTGGAACACCAAGAAAGAAATGTGTAAATCCTCTCCATTTATCATTTGGCTCATGGTTGGAAGCTTCTGTCTCTTTCATCACTGCTTTCTCGAATCATAATTAACCCCTAAGAACTAGCTCTAATGATATCTCTTCCCCAAGATCTTCTCTAGCCCCCTCCACCAAAGTTCTAGAATTCTTTTTCTTCTGAACCTACAGCATGTGCTGTGCCTCTCGTGGAAGACACTTCACCATTCAGCACAATGATCCTCCACTGGGGGAAGAGGAAGGGTAAGGGGTGCTCTCCAAGAGCATCAAATATTAACAACAAAAACCCCAAATGACAGGTCACAAATACCAGTTATATCATTTTCCTAGGACTCCTATAACAGATTACCATAAATTTGGTGGCTTAAAACAATGGAAAATTATCCTGTCACGATTCTAGAGTGCAGAAGTCCAAAATTAAGGTTTCTGCAGGGCCGCGCTCCTTTCGAAGGCTCTAGGGAAGACTCCTTTCTTGCCTCTTGCAGCTTCTGGTGGCTCCAGGCATTCCTTGGTTTGTAGCTGCATGTCTCCAACTTCTGCTTCCATCTTCACAGGACCGGTTCCTCTTCTGTCTCTTAAAAGGACACCTGTCATTGGATTTAGGGTCCACTTGAATAATCCAGGATGATCTCATTCTGAGATCCTTAACTTAAGTATATCTGCAAAGCCCCTTTGTTTCAAATAAGGTCACAGTCACACATTCTGTGTGGACATACCTTTTGGGGTGACACTATTAAACCTACTACACCAGGAAATATAATAGGTCTTTTTATAATATCTCATCTAGTGTTAATACTAATCCTACGAGGTCCAAAAAGATAATATAACTTGTCAAACCCCACCAGTAGTGGAAGGCCCAAAATTTTAACCCGTATCTGTTTTATTCCAAACACCTTGCTTTAAACCACCACGGCCTCCTGAACATAGTTTTTAAGCTACCCCTCAGACTCTCCTCTCTTTCCATTCCACCCCTTGCACCCAAATTCTGCCCACCTTACCATGTCCACACATTCTTGTAAATCAGCGGTGAGTCCCCGGGATTGGCGGGAGAGGGCTGCATTCCTCTCAGATGTTGAGGTGAAATGATATCAGGGACCACTTTTTGATCCTATTCATGTGTCTTATCTCTCCTGTGGGGAAGAACCTACATCTTGTTCATCTATCTGCCTCCTCCCCCATATACCATCACCAAACAGCCTAGAACAACATCTAGCTCCTATTACTTTTTATTTAAATTTTTGAGTAAAGGAAATAACATAGAATAAACAGAGTATATGAGTTCAAATAAGACACAAAGGATACTGTTTGCAGGTAAAAGGATTGATATAGGGAGGCTTCCTGGAGGAAGTGACTTTTTTTTCATTTCTTTTAGCTGGAAGGGCCATGGTTTAGCAGAGATGATGGAGAAAAGCATTCTAGTTGGGAAGAATTGCATAATTTTCTGATGTAAAACATTTCTCAATGTTGATGAGAAATGACAGTGCTGATAGATTTCCTATGACCATAGAACAGATGAGCAAGAAAATTTAATTCTGGGAATTTCTGTTTTCCAGCCCAGGGATTACTCCTTTGGCCATTATCGCTTCAGTGGATGAAGGTATTTGCTAAAAATAGGCTACTAATGTTTTTCTTAGAATTACAGCACACGTCAGAGGAGACTAATGACCCAATGCTGCACTGTTTTCTTTTCATTTCAGTTGGCCTCGAACAAATAAACCCGATAAATATTATCGGAGTCACATATGCTCATTAAGGGTTAGAGTCAGTGGCTATGTTTGTTTTACTGTGTAATAGATGATGAAACCATGGTGATGACTGCAGGAAGCAGGGATGGTTTTTGTATTTTCCCATCTTAACACTGGAGACTTGTTCATTGTTTTCTCACTGACTTGTATTAGAAATAGAGCAGCTTACTAAAATGCTTATTCATTTTGACAGGTCTTAAAGCGGTCCATGTTCACATCTGATCTAGCTCAAAGATATGTGAGAGATGTTTGAAAGTGGTTCTTGATATAGCATTGGAAGTTAAATAAGCATATTCAGGGGCTAGAAAGTTAGTGTGAAAGCTTTCAAATAAGGGACAGTACTCTTTATTAAACACCACCACCAAAAACTCACCTCCTATCAGTCAATTTGTCATAGTATGGTGGCTTGGCTGTTGTTATGATGTTGGAAGCTATGCCACCAGCATTTCAAACACCAGCAGGGTCACCCATGGTGAACAGGTTTCAGCAGAGCTTCCAGACTAAAACAGACTAGGAAGAAAGACCTGGTAATCTACTTCCAAAAATTAGCCAGTGAAAACCTTCTAGATCACAACAGAACACTGGCCAACACACTTGCTTTGGACAAGTCATCAGGAGGGCTAAATCGCTAGAGGACATCGTTTCTGGTGACGTGGAGGGCCAACGAGAGTAAAGCAGACCCTCAGTGAAATGGACTGGCACAGTAGCCGCAACGACAGACTCAAACATGCCAGCAATTTTGAGGATGACGCAGGTCTGTGGTCACCATGAGTCAGAGCTGACTCAACAGCAGCTAACAACAACGATCTTTAATAACCCATTAACTCACCATCATCTAGGATTTTGTTGGTAATCATTTTATGGAGTAGAGGACATAATTTAACCCATGCTATGTAAAATTTTTAACAAGTCAAGTCAAGGTACACTGGATGACCTACTGTCTTTTTTTTTTTTTTTTTTTTTAAGACTCCAGGCCAATAAGAGAAAATAAGCACTGTACTTAATGAACACACCACACACCTTCGCATCTAACCCTCATGGGTTCTATACTTTGAAAGATACTATGAGAAATGATGGGTCTTCTCTTTCATAAATTTGAGCCAAAATTGTAAAAATGTGCTCGTAATTTGCGATCCATAAGGGCCCCTTTTCCCTTCTAATGGTCAAAGTGACCTTTCGAAAACACAAATCTGACCAAATCATTCCCTTGTGTGAAAACCTTCAATGGTTCCCTATTAACATGATCTAAACACTTTGCATGATATATGATATATGTGACTATTCAGCTTATGTCCGATTTTATCCTCTTTTTTAATTCTCCTTTCACTCTTTTCTTACTCCCCTTCTACATAACTCACAATCGCTCTAAACTGCCTATGTCCTGAACATTGCAGCTTTTGTCTTTCAGCCTTCAAACGACCTTCCTCTTGTTTTCATCCTTGAAGACTCCAGTCAAATATACCTTTCTCTGATAAAATTGTTTTATTGTTTTTTTTTCCAAATCTGTCCTAAAACATCTAGTGGTTCCTTTCTTTATACTCCTCTTGTAGAATCTCCAGGCATTAATATCATGATATTTCCATCACCTTGGCGGTGCAATGGTTAAGCGCCCAATTGCTACATAAAAGGTTGGCAGTTTGACACTACCAGTAGCTCTGCAGGGGAAAAGACTTGCTGATCTTCTCCCATAAAAATTACAGCCTAGGAAACCCTGTGGGGCAGTTCTACTCTCTCATATAGGGGCACTATGAGCTGGAATTGACTCAACAACACATAACCACAATAACCTATTTTGATGGGGTAGTCGTAGTTCACTGGTAGAATTCTCTCCTTCCATGCAGGAGACCAAGCTCCACTCTTGGCCAGTGCACCTTAGGTGCAGCTACCACCTGTCTGTCAATGGAGGCTTGTGTGTTGCTATGATGCTAAAGAGGTTTCAGCAGCGCTTCCATACAATGCCAGACTAGGAAGAAAGGCCTGGTGATCTATTTCCCCAAAATCAGCCAATGAAAACCCTATGGATCACAGCGGCCCCATCCTGTTGTGCATGAGGTCACCATGAGATGGGGGCTGACTCGACAGCAGCTAACAACAACATTTTGATTATTTGTTTTAATTTCTATCTCCTCCACTGGGTTTTTTTTCTTTTTCACACTGAAAGCTCAGCAATGAGTATGATTCCTGGCCCCAAGAAGGTGCTCCATGAATATCCATTTACAGAGCAATAGAATAAATGAATCACAAACTGCCTTCCATGAAGAAGGAACCCACCCAGAACGTACGTCTTTTAATACCTTGAGTCAAGTTGCAGTTTCAGACAGAAGTTCCAAACTGGAAGCCAGGAATATGGTTCTGCAAAAGTGTCCAAGTAACTTTTTAGCTTCTAGTTAAAACCACATACGCCCAAGAGAATGTCAGGGGTGATTACTTGACTAGCCAACCCTCACTTTGTCTACATAAAAATGGTGAACACACATACCTTCTTCTTTGAAAATGTTCCCTTGAGTCTCCGCTGAAATGTATTTATTTAGAAGAACAAAGGGTGATTAGCATGTCACCAACAAGACAGCAGGAATTGTATGTTTGGCAGACATTTCCACGGGGATACAGGCTTGCGTTTAGTTTCCAAACAGATTTCAGAGATCTGACTTGGCGTCAGGAGAAGTATGATCTTACAGGGAAGGCTGCTTGAGACCAAAGAAAACAGCATTACACTTGATAGCGATAATGGTTCTACCAACATCATCAAATCTGCTCTGTAGTTATGCACTCGGTGTCATTTTAGGAATATAGTTACAGGAACATAGAATGACACAGACGGAATCTTAGAGATAATTTTGTTAATACCCTTTATTATTCAAATGTGGAAATAACAGCTAAGATTCAAGTCCTATTTGCTTAATCTATTTGGAATACAAAGAAATCTGAGGGGGAGACAATATACAGAGGAGGAGGTGTGATAGCATGGACAGGTCGTCAGTTCTGGGGTCAGAAATCCTGAGTTCATCACTTACCACTTGAATGGCTGTAGTCAAGTTACTCACCCTCTCCAAGACTGTTTCTTCATCTGTGAGAAATAGACACACCTATCTCGTTTAGAGAGTTGTGCTGAGGAGTAGAGATTCCACGAAAGGAGCACAGTGCCTAAAAAAATGAGTCCTCAATAAATGATGGATATTATTGTTGTATTATTATTGCATTGTAAACCTGTTGCCATGGAGTGAGTCCGACTCAGACCTACGCTATAGGACAGAGAAGAACTGCCCCATAGGGCTTCCAAGGAGCGCTGGTGAACTCCAACTGCAGACCTTTTGGTTAGCAGTCATAGCTCTTAACCACTGCGCCACCAGGGAAACGAGGGAATGTAAATCATGCTCAGGGTGAACTTTCGTCATTTAGGGATATACAACATCCAAATCTTATTATTTGGGGGGAAATCCCAAGAAAGAGGAAGGTCAAAAGAAGGCTTCCTTTCAGAGGGAGAGTGATCACCTGAGCCGAACTCGACCAATCAGAGCTTCCCTTGGGCTCTGAATCCGGAAGTGACGCTGGACTGCGGAAGAACTACCCTTACCAGGCTCCTGGCCTGCCTCTTTTCTGCCAGCAGATCCAGCTGCAAAGACTCGCTTGATTTCTACATGTGTTCTGATCCTTAGTCTTCTGAAAGCTCTCTGATATCCTTCCAGCAAATTCCTTTTTTGCTTGGGTTAAACAAAGCTGATTTCTGCTGTTTCTGACTGGTAAGACACTTATAGATATAATTCTAATTAAGGCAGCTCAATCCTTTCCAGCTTCCTCACTGTTCCTCCACTGCTAACACACTTTGTACTGTATGACTTCCTCAGTTATAACCGTGACTCCATTTTCTGTGTTCAGGGAGCAGGAGTAGACCCACAAAGATGCAAAACTGGATAAACCACGAAGTTTTCTTTAATTCACAAGATTAGCCAATTATAGCCAAAAGTCTAGGCTGAGAGGTGTATCTGTCTCTTCTGAGTTTAAGGGCCTGAGCTTAATGGCAGCAAGAGAGAGTGGGAGAGCAGGAGGCTGGAAAATCCAGTCTCTTACCGAGAGCCAGTTACAAAAGAAATTGTCATCTAGTGCAGGCATGCGTTTGTGCTAAGTAACCAGTGATTTTCCAGTGTTTTTCAGTTGGAGGGAAATATATGACAGATGTGTTGGCTCTAGAAACAATAAAAACAGCTCCTTAAATCAACAAGAAGGGGAAAAAAGAAAGTAATACAATACAGGATAAATCAGGAGGGAGCCAGCAAGACTGTCTGTTACAGTTGAGGGTAGCAAGGGGATGATGTGTTCAGTAGCAGTAAACAAGCGTGGGGTGAGGAGGCCTTGGACCACAAACATCAACCAAAGCAGAAAACTGCCCTGAGCCCCACCCTAAAGAAATATGATATACACGTTGAGGAACCCAAGAGGGATAAAATACTAACAGAAACTCAAATGGAGCAATCACATTAAAGCAGAGTTATCGCTGTACAATTAATAAAAACAAAGGGAGGGAAATAATGAATTGGTAGCCTGTTCTGAGTTCCATTGGGGTAGTGGTGCTCATCAGTGGAGGATAATCAAAATTACTTGGGGCTCTTGTTCAAAATGCAGATCCTTGGGCCTCTTGCACAAGAGGTACAGCTGCAGTGCTTTTTGAGGAGAGCCCAAGAATCTGTATTTTTAACAAGTTCCAAGGTGCCTCTAATGTAGATAGCATTACTCACTGTATTGGGGAAGAGTCAAGGAAGGTTTTTTTTGTTTCAATAGGTACAATGTCAGGTCATATTTTCCTAGGATAATATGTTTGAGAAGAAGATACTTGACACTATAGCATTATGAATAATCAGGAGGGACTTAAATTCATTTATGAAAATTTTAATTTTCAAGGTAGACTTGTTATCTGGTGAAGTGTATAATTCCAGTTTTTTTGTTTTGTTTTTCCCAGATGCCATTGAGTTGACTCCAACTCATAGAGGCCACATGTGTGTCAGAGTAGCACTGTGCTCCATTGGGTTTCTAATGGCTGGTTTTTTGGAAGTTGATCTCTAGGCCTTTCTTCCAAGGCACCTCTGGGTGGACTCAAAGTGGACTCAAAATGCCAACCTGTTGGTTATCAGCCAAGCACATTAACTGTTAGCTCTATCCAGGGATAACAAACCAGTAATAAAAATAACAGCCAACATGTTTCAGGCTGTTACTGTTGGCCAGACACTGCTAAGTGCTTTATGTGCATTAAAAATTTTATTATTCAGACAAACTCTATAAGATTGGTTTCATTATAGCCCCATTTTACAGATGAAGAAACTGATAAACAGAGCAAGACTTTTGGGTATCACATACCTGGTAAGTGATGGGGCTGGGATTTGAGCCTCAGAAGTCTGATTTGAGGACTTACCCTTGACCAACTGTATTATACCTTCAGTAGTTCTTATTTTCCTACAAGATCTCGAGAGATCAAGAGTCTGTGTCCTCTCACAGCATGTTCCAGTCTCCACCAATGGATGGGTAAAGTGTGACATGACTAAAGGTTCCAGGGACTGAGATTTATTCTTCCTTCTTAAAATATCTCTGAGTGACGAGATGGAGCTTTCCCTAGCCCTTCTCTCATGAAGCTCTGTAGACAGACCACAAAGGGAAGGAGCAACTGAATTTCTCATTTTTACATGACTTTGCCATGTCACCAACACCTGTGTGGAAATGAAGTTTTACTAGATGCAGCTCGGCCCCGGTGGAGACTGCTCGGCTGCAGCGTCTCCAGGACGGAGCAATTGATGATGCACACTGCCCTCAGCTCATCAGCAGAGAGCCCACCTGCAACCACTGTGGCTGCTGACCTGCAGTCTGGTAAGAACCAAACACTTGGAGAAGAATACAAATACTTATTGAGTATCTACATAAAGGTAAAGCATTTCGAAATTGCATTCCTGGTCTTTAGATTAACCTGTACAATGTGTCAGGTTCACAGGTAGTTTTGTGCCAGGTTTGAATCTTGGTAAAGAGTTAGTGTGTGGTTATGGAGTAGAGTGATCAGAGCCACATTTCTATTAGACTGGTGGGAAAAAGGTCCCAAAGATGTGGTTTGTGGATGTCCTGGAGCTTGGCAAATAGAAAATGCTAGAGGAGAAACCAAGTCTGTTATAAACCAAGAAGACTTCTTACAGATGTGGGGTTCAGTATTTTGTGGAGCACCAGACAAAAGGACACCATGGGAAAGGCCCTGTGAACCTATTTGGGGTGTGCCACCCTGATGCTCACCCTCAGTTAGGGAGGTTCATTATGGGGCAAATAATGCAACCTATAGCAACTAGAGCTGCCAGCCAAAGAGATCTTCATAGATCCCAAAACAAATCATGTCATTCTCCTGATTAAAGCCTTCTAGTGCCTTCCTATTGGATATGTTCATTATCTTTAATATGGTGATGGTTTCCTCGTGTATACATATGACCAAACTTTTTAAATTGTACACTTTAAATATTTAAAGTTTATTCTATGTAAATTATACCTCAATAAAGATGCAAGAAAAAAAAAGAAAAGGAATATGGTCAAAAGTGTCAACTAGGCCAACAATGGTCAGCTTCATGCACAATTCACTAACCTCATCCTCTCCTTTTCCGGCTGCACTCCCTCCTCACTGGCCTTCCCTCAGTTCCTAGACCATGTTTTTTCCTTTTTTTTTTTTTTTTTTTGCCTCTCAGCCTTTAGATGTGCTGTTTTTTTGTTTTTTGTTTTTTTCAGATGGGACTGCTCATCCTCCTGACCTCTGAATGACCGTCTTACTCTTATCCTGGTCTCACCACAAACCTCACTTCCCCCTCACCACCGCATTCCCAGGCTCATTCCTTCTCAGCACTCCATTGTAACTTTCTTGACATTCACACAGTATGAAATTGCTTTGTCTGTTGATGTGTTTTTGCTTGTTGCCCGCTTAGACTGTGAGCTTCATAAGCACAGGGAAGGCATCTGTCATGGTGTTCCCTTGGTGTACCCAGCACCTTCCACATGTCTAGCACTTGGGGAGGGGTGTTCAGTAAACATGCATTGAGTGAATGAATGAGTTGAAAGTCCCATGGCGAGGGTTGAGCTGTCCAAGCCGATGCTGCAGTTGTCTGACACAGGAGCCCAAGTAGCCCAGGAGAACAAGCCATGCTTGACTTCTCTTGAGAGCTTAGCTCTCTGTGACACTTTGGCTGGAGGGAACGAGAAAAATAAAAGGTGTTGCCAACAGTCAGGCCCACAGTGTATGTCTGTGTGCTAAGCAGAGGGGATGCAAGTAGGGACTGAAAACTGGCCTGCATCCCACATGCCAGCCATGTGCTCTGGCCCGGGGTGACCTCAGTCCACAGATGGACTTTCTAATTGGTCTGTGAAGACCAGAGAGCCTTTGATAATCGACACAAAAATACAGTAGGAGCTCTCAGGGTCCTGTTAATAACTCAAGAGAGTTGCAAATGAGCAAGCCAGTGGTGACCAGAAAGAACTTGCGCTTCAGCCCCAACATGGCTAAGGTTTAGGAGTCAAGTTGGCAGTACCTCAGGCCAAGACGTCCACAGAAGGCCATCAGCCAGACCCAACTCTAGAGCTTCCCAGGCAAGAGCAGGAACAGGTTGCATTTAGATAAGATCTGCCCAAATAGGGATTTACTGGCCATGTTAATGCAGTTTGACTCTAATTAATTTGGGGAAAGGGTTGGGGGAGCAAACACTAGGGGAACCAGAGAAACAAGACTTAGGAGATAACCTTGTCCTATTTCTTTAGCCTCTGATTGGTTTAGAAGGTGTTTATCAAAAATAACATACCTGTTGGAGGGAGTGATTTCCATTTCTGGTCAATCAGCAGCTTTATAAGCTTGGGTCCACCCATCCTCCCATAACTGCCATACAACTTGTCACCAAATGTCTTAGTCATCTACTGCTGCTCTAACAGAAATACCACAAGTGGATGGCTTTAACAAAGAGAAATTTATTCTCTCACAGTCCAGTAGGCTACAAGTTCTAATTCAGGGCGTCAGCTCCAAGGGAAGGCTTCCTCTGTCAGCTCTGGAGGAAGGTCTTTGTCATCAATCTTCCCTTGGTCTGGAAGGTCCTTGTAATGCATCAGTCTTCCCTTGGTCTGGGAGCATCTCAGCACAGGAACCTCAAGTCCAAAGGACGAGCTCTGCTCCCAGCACTGCTCTCTTGGTGGTGTGAGGTTCCCAACTCTCTGCTTGCTTTCCTTTCCTTTAATCTCTTGAGAGATAAAAGGTGGTGCAGGCCACACCCCAGGGAAACTCCCTTTACATTGGATCAGGGATGTGACCTGGGTAAGGGTGGTGTTACAATCCCACTCTAATCCTCTTTAACATAAAATTACAATCACAAAATAGAGGACAACCACACAACACTGGGAATCATGGCCTAGCCAAATTGATACACGTATTTTTGGGGGGACACAATTCAATCTATGACACCAAAGAATACCTTGACAAATGTCACATCCCTAATTTCTTTGTATTCCTTTTGCCAGGTAATACAGACAGGCCAGGGTAAAATGAGAGCACATACAAGTTGCTTTATGCATTCACCAAGATTCATAACAGACTTCAAATAATCTACCCCAAGGGAAAACTAAAGAGAATGAAGAAATTGAAAATGACACTGCCATTGTTTTTAGTGGTAGGAGCAGTGTCCTGTCACTTTAACCTTGTAACAAGCACTACTCTGGAAGTCAGATTAGCAGCTCCCTTTTACAGATGCATTTGCTGTTATTATTGACATTGCAACCTGTTCCCCTTTCTCTCCCTCCCAGAGGCAGCAAAAGCATTGAGCAAAAGTCTGATGATGTTGAGGAAACCCATTCATGGCTATTTGTCTGTGGTTGCTTGTGTGTCCAGGTCTCTACCTCACACTCACTCCATCCTGACAAGTGTAGAAGGTGAAAACATTGCTAGACAGTCTGTTTTCTGAGAGAGATCAGCCTGTTGCTGAAAGATTTATCGCCAAGTGAGGGAAAGGGGAGGTCTTTACTTGAACCAAAATTGGTCATTCAGAGTTCACTCTGTAACCTGATCATTTATTTATATTTTATGCACCTTCTACCAGGGTGAAGAGGATACATGTGGGACCATTACCTCATGGAAAGTAGTGTGGTCAAGTGACTACCTCATTGGACAGCTTGTTAGAGACTTTAGTGTGCAGTTCATTTGAATGTCACTTTAACTCCTTGGGGTCTATGTGACTGCCCATGAGATGGGGGAAATCAGATTTTGCCTTCTCTGTTCACATCCACTGCAAATGGGATTGTGAGACATAGCTCCTAGTTCCAGCAGATATATACCCTCTCTCCTCAACCACTCATGAAAGAGAACATAGCTGGTGAGAGTTGATAGAGGGCCTGGGAAATTAAATGTAAGAAATAAGAGTGTTCATGTAAATACTGATTGCCTATGTTCATGAAATCAAATTCAGTGACATGAAACATATGAGAGACCAGGAAAGGTGGCCATGCTTATCACTGTCCTCAGATAAAAATCTTAACACCATAAATTTATATAAGGCTTTAGCTTTATTGGATGTGCTTACTCCATTATCTCACTTAATCCATAGATGTATCTATTCTTACTTTACAGATACAATAATGGAGGTCTAAGGAATGATTTGCCCAGATATTTGATTTTCCCAGAGCCAAGATTTAAGACCAAGTCTCTGGACGCTAAGGTGAGAGCTCTGTTCCCCAAGAGCATTAAAAATAACATCCTGAGGCTATTGAGGGCTGCAGGAGATGATCTCTGGGAAGAATCCATCCTGCTTTTCCACTCATCCCTGCAGTGATATGAAAAACCACCTCAAGGCTCTGTAGCTAACAATGATCCCTCTTGTTTGAGAATGGCCACCAATAAATTGGGTGGCCCTCAACCACCAGGCCCATAATCATGATTAATTTACATAGAGTGGGAGGGATACCTGATCCTGGGTTAGCCAATCAGACTAGAATAAAGAGACACAGATTTGGGACTCCTTGGAGCTTAGTTAAAAGGCAGTGCTGTGAAAGTAATGTCCATTATCTCTTCTAGATGAGGTCTCAGAAGCTACCCTTACTTCCACCTTCCCAAATCTTCTTTGGAATTTTTCAAAAATGTCCTCTTCTTGCTAAAAATAGTGTGGAAGATACTGGAGGTTGGTTCATTCAACACTCATTTTCAACCAAATTCTTCCTTGCCTTTCTGTCTCCCTTGGACCTAGAGTGGCTATACCATGTAGTTCTGACCAAGGAGATATACGCAGAAATCCCTGGGGTTGATAATGGGTTCAAAAATAAAAGGTAAAGACTTGCTCTTCCCATTTCTTGCCAACTGGAAAACAGATGTCATGCCTGGAGGGGCAGCAACCATTTGGAAAATATTATAAAAAAGAAGCTATAGCTAAAGAATCATTGAATCAAGGCACCTCTGGATTTCTTAACATATACAGAAAAGAAAACACAGCTTTTTGTTTAAGCCCCTGTGAGTTGGGTATTCTTCAATCTGCAGTCAGAAGCAGCTACTTGTCCTTAGAACTAATAGTATCTATTTGTTGTTAGCCACTGTCAAGTCAGTTCTGACTCATGGTGACCTCATGTACAACAGAATGAAATGTTGCTAAGTCCCACACCATCTCCATGATCCTTGGTATGCTTGAGTCCGTTGTTGCAACCACTGTGTATTTTGAATACCTTACAACTGAGGGGGCTCATCTTTCAGCACTATGTCCGACGATATTCTGTTGTGATCCATAGGCTTCTCATTGGCTAATTTTCAGAAGTAAATCACCAGGTCTTTCTTCCTAGTCTGTCTTAGTCTGGAATCTCTGCTGCAACTTGTCTATCGTGGGTGACTCTTCTGATATTTAAAATACCATGGCATAGCTTCCAGCATCATAGCAAGCAACCACAGTAAAACAAACTGTCAGATGGTTGGTGGAAGAGCATCTTACATCTTTTTTTAAAATCATCATGAAACCTACTAAAAATGATTTAACGTCTCAATCTCAACATGGAGCCCAAGAAAACCACACACATATTAAGTTTCAAAGGATCTGTCTTAATCATCTAGTGCTGCTATACAGAAATACCACAAGTGGATGGCTTTAACAAAGAGGAATTTCTTCTCTTACAGTCTAGGAGGCTAGAAGTCCAAATTCAGGGCACAAGCTCCAGGGGAAGGCTTTCTCTCTCTGTCAGCTCTGGGGGAAGGTCCTTGTCATCAGTCTTCCTCTGATCTAGGAGATTCTCAGCACAGGGACCCCGGGTCCAAAGGACGTGCTGTGTTCCTGGCACTACTTTCTTGGTGGTATGAGGTCCCCTTGTTCTGTTCGAACGGCTGCTTCTTGGTCTATGTACAGGTTCCGCATGAGCTCAATTAAGTGTTCTGGAATTCCCATTCTTTGCAATGTTATCCATAATTGTCATGTTCCACACAGTCAAATGCCATTGCATAGTTAATAAAACACAAGTAAACATCTTTCTGGTATTCTTTGCTTTCAGCCAACATCCATCTGACATCAGCAATGATACTCCTTGTTCCATGTCCTCTTCCAAATCTGGCTTGAATTTCTGGCAGTTCCCTGTTGATGTACTGCTGCAACAATGTTTGAATTATCTTCAGCAAAATTTTGCTACACCTGAAGTACATTAGCAGGAAACAAACTCTGGTTTCCCACATGGAAGGTGAGAACTCTCCCACTGAACCACCAATGCAGCATGACATGCCCTATTTCAGTGAAATAGTGACTCAAAAATTTAACTGGTTATCCTGATTGCTCATCTAAACTCTAGACTTATATTTCCAAGCAATTATTATGTATCTCCGTGGATATCCTATATCACTTTTCAAGGTGAACATGCACTTTCCCCAAACTATACCCCATATCCCTGGTAAATGGCACCATCCATTAACTGGATGCCATCCTAATTTATCTTTCTCTCTGTCATTCTACATCTAGCTGGTTTCCATGTACTAATTATCTTTAGAATTCACCCCCTCACCTCTATTTCTACTAATTCTTTTATGGGGACTATTGTCTTAAGCTGGATTCTCTAGAGAAGCAAAACCAGTGAAGTGTATAAATATACACAGAGAGAAATTTCTATTAAGGAAATGGCCTATGCAGTTGTAGAGGCTGGAACATGGATCAGGCTGGAAGCTTTTCCTAATTCACATAGCTTCAGGGGCTGGTGAACCCAAAACCGGCATGTCAGACAGCAGGGCTCTGGCTCACAGGCTAAGAACGCCAACGAATCCCAAGATGGGCAGGTAAGATGGCAGGTAAGCTGCTAGCTCAAGTCTCAAAAACTGGAGGTCATATGAACAGAAGCCAACTGCAGAATCTAGTGTGAGCAAAAGCCTGTGAGCCTTGCCAGAAAGTTCACTTACGTTCAATGCAAGCCACACCCCCAAGGAAGCTCCCTTTCAACTGATTGGCTATTCACAGCAGATACCATCATGGAGGTGATCACATTATATCAAATCTCATTGTGGAAGTGATCACATCATCATACAACTGCCAAACTGCATCATTACTACCAAACCACTGAGAATCGTGTCCCAGCCAAGCTGACACATAACCTTAATGATCACAGAATCACATTGTACATGTGAGAAGGATGGTCCTCAAGATACTCACTTCCAAATCTTCCCTCCTTTATAGACAGAACTGGATAGAGGTATCCCAGTCAGCCTTCTTTAGGTTATTTGAAGGAAAATGTATAGAAAAGCTTGGGTGGTGAAGGGTATTGCAAAGAGAGAAGAAATGTGAAATCGTTTAGAAAACTGACCAGATACTACAGCCAGTTAAGATTACATTTTTTCATTCATTCATTTATTCATCATGCAATAAATGTTTATTGACCACCTACTGTGCCAGGTGCATGGATGCAGTGGCCAATGAGACTTATCTGCTGTTGTTACTGTATGCCATCGTGTCCAATCCAACTCATAGCAACCCTATAGGACAGAGTAGAACTGCCCCATAGGGTTTCCTAGACTGTAATCTGTATGGGAGCAGATCACTAGGTCTTTTCTCCCATGGAGCTACTGGTGAGTTCGAATTGCCAACTTTCAGTTGGCAGTTGAGTGCTTAACCATTGCACCACCAGGGCTCCTTAAGATTTATCTGCTATCGTAGATCTTCAAAATAGATCTCAAGGCAGGCAACTCAGCAAGTACCTCCTACAAAGCATCAGGATAGTCAAGATCTGCATAGGTTTTCCCAGAAAAATGGAAAAATAGCTCAGCATAGCTAAGAACAAAAAATTAAGCTCACATAACCTACTTTCCTTTTTTTAACCTAGCATTTGTGTTTCCCCAAGAAGAGATCTGAGAGGATTAGTTTGGGACAAGTCAGGGTGAAATGCCATTCTGGGGCACGTTTGACAAGTCCTCTCAAAGATGGCTGGGTTCCCTCTTGCCCAGTCATATATGGCTGTTTCTGACATGCGTGTATGACTGAATCTGCCTTGACCAGGCAGTAGGTAGACTTGACCCAAAGGGCACATTGTATGAACAGTTCCACTAGAACAGAAAGAAAAATAGGATCACTTTGCTCCAAAGGTGGCACTGTAGGCACTATGGACTTTCCCTTCAAATATTTCTCTTCAGCTATTTCCCAGGTATGAAGACAAAATTAGACCACGTGAAGGAACAGTAGCCAGAGTCTCCCTCTGCGAGACTGGGCTTATTCACTTCAAGGAGATACCATACGTGGCCATTTTTACTGATCTCCCTCTGTCTTAGCTGTCTAGTGCTGCTATAACAGACATGCCACAAGTGGATGGCTTTAACAAAGAGAAACTTATTCTCTCTCAGTCTAGGAGGCTAGAAGTCTGAATTCGGGATGTCATCTCCAGGGAAAGGCTATCTCTGTCAGCTCTGGGAGAAGGTTCTTGTCATCAATCTTGCCCAGTCGAGAAGCTTCTCAGTGCAGGGACCCGAGGTCCAAAGGAGACGCTATTCTCCTGGCTCTTGTTTCTTGGTGGTATGACGTCCTCCTGTTTCTCTGCTAGCTTCTCTCTTTATATCTCAAAAGAGATTGGCTTAAAACACAACCTAATCTTGTAGATTGAGTTCTGCCTCATTAACATAACTGCCTCTAATCCTGCCTGATTAACATCATAGAGACAGGATTTACAACATAGAGGAAAATCGCATGAGATGACAAAATGTTGGACAGTCACACAACACTGGAATTATGGACTAGCCAAACTGACAGACATTTTTGGGAGACACAATTCAAACCATAACACCCTCCAATGCCAGAAAACACATGTATAAGATCATACAGTGCCACTCCCTGGGGGAAAAGAGGAGATGGGGGCTCTAGGTGTAGTACAAGACACTGTCTGGGATCTATTCATGGATCTCACCCACATAAATAGAAAACAAGGAATACTAGAGGTGATGCTCTAATTGAAGTCAGAGTCAGTTACTTGCATTCTCATTTAAAGAAGAAGGAGCCAAGAAGACGTGAATGTGTCAAAGTCAGGACAAGTCTGTGATGAAAACAGAGTTTCTTATACCAACAATTACTGGGCACAACCACTACAGGGACACAAGCCCCAGGGTCCTATCCCATGGGAGGCTTTGGGTCAGGTACAAATCTCTTCTACCTAATTAGCTATAGGATGGTTCAGTCTTGCTTTTCAAGAAGGCAGCTACTGCTCAGGGGTCCTTCCCCAAAGTGTTCTTATATACTAAAGGCAACACCCCTGGAAAAGAGAAACACTGAAACGTTCATTATCAACATTCAGATAGGCATTAAGCCAAGAGCCCCTAGGGAAGGATAGCACAAAAGTAAGAATTGCATATTTTCACATCTGTTTTCAATGAGACTTATGTCAAATAATTTTATTCTTTGACAAAAGCAACGCAAGGATTTTTTTTTCAAAATGCCTGGAAATATCATTAAAATTCACCTACAAGTACACACACACACATACCACCTGTCCAGAGTGCTAGATAAAATGAGAAAACAGACGCCTAGCCCGCATAAATAGGAAGAGACATGACCTGCTGCCACAGGGAAAGGTAATGTTGTTGCTTATCTTAGTGTTCCTGTTTCCACCAAACTGGAGGTGAGCAATGTATTTTCAATTTGACACCAATCAGTAAATGACTCTGCTAAAATGCCCTCCCCAGTAATATGAATGAGACACATGCCTGGAAAAGGCAGAGAACACCAATACGGGCCTGAGTACTCAGATGAGAGAAGCAATTCCTGGCCTAGTAAGTGACAACCTGCTGGAGCAAGTTTCTAGAGAGCAATTTGGTGACACTAACAGAAAGTCTACAGCAGTGCAAACCCTTTGGTCCAGTAATTTCATTCCTTTGGATTTAGCCTAAGGATATTTAAACGTGTAGGCAGGAGTGCTTAATGTTGGGAAATAGTCCTCAAGGGGTATCTTGTGCTCCTACACATCTTGCTGGGTATACTAAAAATACAATACCCTCGCCATTCTTTACCCAGGCCATTTCTCAGGGTTGTACTAGGAGCAAGCAATCCTGAAGGATGAAGAAATGTCTTGTGGGAGAAAGAACAGGCATGCTTACTGCTTACATAGAAGAGATGGATTTCCCAAGCTCAGTATTCCTCAGCTGCCGTGCATACCCACTGTGTGCATAGCATCCGTCTGGGCCCATGGCATCACCCCTGTGGGGCTTGGGGGCAAGAAAAAATAATGTACATGCTGATATTCATACTACCTGTTGTGCTGTAGTTAATAAAGTGCTTTGTCTCTGACTCAGGAATCTCTTGTCTTTGCCGGTATCCATGAAAGGCTTACTTCTTAACTTTTATGTAGGGTGGAATAAAATCCCAGACCTGATGCTTATAACAGCTTGTTTAATAGAAACAATGAAGCTAAATATCCTCCAAGGAGAAATTGACTAAATTAATTCTGGTACACAGAGTGTGTTTCAGACATTTAGAATGACTTCAGGAAGTATATTTATTGACGTGGACATAATATAAGACAATATTTTTGAGTGTAGAAAAAAGCAGGTAAAGAGATGTGTATAGGTAGTCCCCATTTATATAAACACACAGATATTTCACAGTTGTATGTGCCTTAAATTTCGATGGTTCTATATTAAAATGTCTCCTGGGGCTTTGTCCAGGTTGGGGGCTTATGAATGAGCTTTCTTCATTTTTATTATTTTCTCATTTTATGGTCTCCTTTTTCCAATAGTGAGCATGATTTACTTGTGTAAAAATAATAATAATAATAATAATACATTTTGGAAAAAGAACTGTTAAGAAAAAAAATGTGACAAAACCCTTGTTCTTAAAAAAACTGTGAACAACTGATATGCAAATACAGAGGAAAATTACAAATAGAAGTAAGGCCCTGATGGGATACAGCTGTTTGTGTGTAGAGATGACGATCACAGAACTTGAAAAAGGAGAAATCTGGAAAAGCCCGCAGCAGACATGAGCCTCTTAGGACAACCTTAGAGCAGTATTAGAACCTTTTTTTTTTTTTTTTTTTTAGAATCTATGGTGCTAAATATTCTTAGTGTTTTAATGAATATTAACATGATCTCTTGCCTCTATAAATGATACTATAATTCATCCATGAAGGCTGAGAGTCAGCGCTCAATCTTGCTGACTCACCTCTACATTTATCCCATTTAAATCTCTTGCATCCACCCCGTCCAGCTCATTTCACTGCTCTGGCCTGAATCTGGACCCTCATCATCATTTTCCTAGATATTGCAATAATCTTTAAACTGCTCTCTTTATTTCCATTTCACAACCCTCTAATCCATCTATATCTCTGCTGCCATGATGAATTTTTAAAAGCACAAATAAGAGCATGTCACTCCTTTGTTTAATGTGCTTTGGTACCTCCCAAATACCTACAAAATGGCCCAACATGCAAGGCCCACCATAATCGTCTCTCTTCGGCTTCATTAATCTTGTTTCTTTGCCCCCTTGCCCTTCTCCACAGACTCATTTCTTCTGATTTGCTGCCCCTTTTTTATGGAATACCCTTTGCCCAATTGTGTGAGGAAAATGCTTATTTCAACAGTCAACTGCTCTGGGAAATGCTTTCTAACTGCCTCTCCAAGATGAATTCCTTGCTTGGAATCCCAACTAGACCATATGCAAATTCATCAAAATGTCTACATCCTTTGTTTTTATTTGTTTCATATCTTTTTGTCCTATTTGATTTTGAGCACTTTGAGAGCAGAAACCATATCTTATTTATATTTTTACTGTCAATACCTAGTCCTATATGGACTATATGAAGAATAACGTGATATCAGGATTAGAGGAAAATTCATTAACAACCTGCTATATGCAGAAGACAAAACCTTGCTTACTGAAAGTGAAGAGGACTTGAAGCACTTACTGAAGAAGATCAAAGACCACAGCCTTCAGTATGGATTACACCTCAACATAAAGAAAACAAAAATCCTCACAATTGGACAAATAAGCAACATCATGATAAATGGAGAAAAGATTGAAGTTGTCAAGGGTTTCATTTTACTCGGATCTACAATCAGCACCCATGGAAATAGCAGTCAAGAAATCAAACAACACATTGCATTAGGCAAATCTGCTGCAAAAGATCTCCTTAAAGTATTAAACAACAAAGATGTCACTTTGAGGACTAAGGTGTGCATGACTCAAGCTGGTATTTTCAATCCCTCCTATGCATTCAAAAGCTGGACAATGAATAAGAAAGACCAAAGAAGAATCTATACCTTTGAATTCTGGTGTTGGCAAAGAATATTGACTATACCATGGACTACCAGAAGAACAAACATCTGTTTTGGAAGAAATACCACCAGAATGTGCTTTAGAAGTGAGGATGGTGAGACTTCATCTCACGTACTTTGGACATGTTATCAGGAGGGATCAGTCCCTGAAGAAGGACATCATACTTGGTAAAGTAGAGGGTCAGTGAAAAAAAGGAAGACCCTCAACGAGGTGGATTGATGTAGTGGCTGCAACAATGGGCTCAAACATAGCAATAATTGTGAGGATGGTGCAGGACTGGGCAGTGTTTCATTCTGTTGTACATAGGGTCGCTATGAGTCAGAACCGACTCGACGGTGCCTAATAACAACTAAAGTTTTATACCCTGCACAAAAGAGATAATCTGAACATGAATGAGAAAACATAGTTAAAACTACAGTCTGTGTTCAAACAGACTCCACAAATCCTCTTGACCCTGAAAAGTTCTGAGTTCAGAACTCCCTTGATTATGAACTCGGAATGTGTTGCCATCAGTATGTTGCTGCCCAGAAAAGAATGAATTGGGTGATTCCTACATGCAGAGAATGTTGCTTTGGAAACGTTTGTTTCTATCTAACACAGGGCAGCCCCTTCTCTGCTGCCATTGGAGGAAAACTTTCTTGGAAATGTCAGCATCCCTGGGAGACCAAGCCAACAGGAAAAACTAATACTTTAACTGCATAATCTGCTTTATCTGATTATCTTATGGAATGAAGCATATAAACCTTTTCTACAATTTATTAATAAAAATATTCCAGAACAGAAACAAACGTTAACAGAGTCACCAGAGCAGATGCCAAAAACAAAACAAAGGAATTAGACATAATGACTAACCCAATAAGATGTGGATCTGAAACTGGACATCAAGTTTCTATCTTCCATTTAAAATGTCTCACCTGGGAGAGGACTCTAAAAGATGGATCAAATGTAAGTTTGAAATATTCTTTATTTCTTCAGTATGATATCTTAAGCAGGGAACAATATAGTGGCTCCTGAAAGGTTTTGAAAGGTCAAGACAGACAGTGTGACATGATAGGACTTGATAAGCGATTTCTAATACTCAGAATTTTGCAAAGAAAGCCTCTGGAATGACCAGCAGCAGTGCAGTTTACAGAAGCATGTCTTAAGTCAAGATTAGGACAAACAATACTTGTTATTGAAAGTTTCTTCTCTGCCTGGTGCCCATAGATCCTGAGCTGGCCTCACTCAGATGGCTGGAGGGGAGTCAGAATGAAAGCATAACCAAGGGGCTGCTGGAAGAAACCCTGGGTCTCTGAAAGTTGGCCAGGATCTATATGGCTAAAAGCAGACCCTCCAGGCTCTCACCCCATAGGAGCTCACAATGAGGGGCTTTTAAACTCACTAGGTCTAGCAGGTATGGGCAGTCCTTGGAGTAAGACGTTAGTCCGAGTCTTGCAGTGGGTCTACCAGATGGAGTGGTTTCCTAGCCTTCGACAGATGGATCTCATTGCTTGAGGCTTTGCTGCAGAGAACAATTCTGCTCCCTCTGCTTTTGATTACTCCATTTTAGATTGCTAAACATTAAGCCCTGCATTCTTTCTACGCCCTTAGCTAGCCCAGCTTTCTTGTCTTGTGATCCAAAGTACTTCTTTTTCCATAGACCATGCAGAGCTTTGTTCCCTTATTTGATATCTCTTCTGGCTTCAGGAGCTGACTGCCACCTCTGAGGTGGTGACATCAGAGACTGGATAATGATAACATTTGGACAGCACTTTGGATCAGCTTCCAGCTCCCCACAGCTAGAATAATTTACTGAATTATATTCATGGAGGTGATGTAATCACTGATCTTAATTTACTGTGCCCATACCAGGTTCTGAGGTTATCCTTGAACACAAAATGAGACTGAGCTGTAGACACTTCTCCTCACAGTTAATGTAGCAAACACAGTTCCATTTTTCTATTAAACTGCATGGGCAGATGAAGAGGATGTTTCAGTTAATGGTCTACTCCGTGGGTGTTGTAAATGATTTATTATAAAAAGATTTGTTTCATAAATATTTCAGAGGTTTCTAGGTTGCCTCATCATATTTCATTCTTCTAGAGTTTTACAGAAATATGTAAATAAAACTCCAAGATGTGGCCAAAAATAGAATTTTTTTGCAACTCTTATCAGATCCATTGTTCATAGAATGAGCGTGGTTTTCATTTGGAAAATTCTTTAGGTTCATGAAAGAAGACAATGATAACGGGTGGGTGTCTTAGTTATCTAGTGCTGCTATAACAGGAACACCACAAGTGGATGGATTTAACAAAGAAAAATTTATTTTCTCACAGTCTAGGAGGCTAGAAGTCCAAATTCAGGGCGTCATCTCCAAGGGAAGGCTTTCTGTCTGTGTCGGCTCTGGAGGAAGGTCCTTCTTGTCAATCTTCCCTTGGTCTGGGAGCATCTCAGAGCAGGAACCTCAGGTCCAAAGGATGCACTATGCTCCCAGCACTGCTTTCTTGGTGGTATGAGGCCCCCCGTCTCTCTGCTCGCTTCTCTCTTTTATATCTCAAAAGAGATTGGCTTAAGACACTATCTAATCTTGTAGATCTCATCAATATAACTGCCACTAATTCATCACATTAACATCAGAATGATAGAATTTACAACACAGGGAAATCACATCAGATGACAAAATGGTAGACAATCATTACAATACTGGGAATCATAACCTAGCCAAGTTGACAGATATTTTTGGGGGACATAATTCAATCCATGACAGTGGGTTACATAGAAACTTGTTAGATAGTTAAATGGATGGATGGGTGGATGGGTGGGTGGATGGATGGATAGATAGCTGCCTTCAAGTTGACTCTGACTCATGGTGACCTTATGTACAACAGAATGAAAAATTGCCTGGTCCTGAGTTATTCTGAGGATTACTGGCATGTTTGAGCCCATCATTGCAGCTATCATGCCAATCCATGTCACTAAAGGTCTCCCTTGCATGCACTGGCCCTCTACATCAAATGTCATGTCCTTCTCCAGCAATCGATCCCTCCTGATGATATATCCAAAGCAAGTGAGTCAGATAATGTTCTGTTGTGATTCACAAAGTTTTCTTTGTCTAATTTTTGGAAGTAGATGGCCAGGTCTTTCTTCCTAGTCTTAGTCTGAAAGCTCCACTGAAACCTCTTCACCGTGGATGACCCTGCTGGTATTTTTAAATACCAATGATATAAAAGTCCAAATAAACCCACTGCTCTGAAGTCGATTCCGACTGATAGTGACTTTGTAGAACATAACAGAACTGCCCCATAGGGTTTCCAAGCCTGCAAATCTTTATGGAAGCAGACAGCCACATCTTTCTGCCTCAGAGCGGCTGGTGGGTTCTAACCACCAGCCTTTCAGTTAACAGCTGAGTACTTTAACCACTGCACAACCATGGCTCCTCCACCAATGACATAGCTTCCAGCATAACAGCAACACACAAGCCACCACAGTATGACAAACTGACAGATAGGTGGTGGAGACATCTATTAAATAGTGTACGTTATTAAAATTATGCTTCATATATTAAAAATATGCATCATATCTAGTTTTTCTTCATCCATTCGGTAAGTTTTAGGCTCTATATTAGGGAAGAAATAGTGAGAAAGTTTTGTGGTAATTGCTTGTATTTCTATATGAGAAATCACTATTTGATTTCCAGAAATTCCCATAATTTGGGAAAGGGTATCCAAAGCCACATAGGCAGAATTTATACAAGTATATCTCCAACTTATGTTTGATTGAGGATGAGGGTGTGTGAGATTGGGAAGCAGGAAGGAGGTTATTTTATTTTAATTGCTTGGGTGTGGGAGGATCTTGTTATCAGTTTCCTATGAAATGTGCTCCGTGCTGAGGGCTTCAGTGCTTGTCTTTGTCATTAAATGAAGATTCTGTAATTCTCTCATTACTGACACATGAACTTGGTGGCTTGTAATAACACTTCAGGATCCAATCTCAACTTGCTCTTTTCCAGCTGTGACAGGGATAACATCCCTGCCCTGGAAACCTGGCAGCATCTTTTCCATGCTGGTGAGATTGGGCTCTGGCCTGTGCAGAAGAAGCGGGTCTTGGGCTGCATAGGCTCTGTGGTAACAGGAGAGAGCACAGGATGTGTCAGTCCTCACCCCATATAGGTAACAAAACAGATCATCCAAGCAGCTCCTAAATTGTATATTAAAGACACTGAGCTCAGAGAAGGTTGTCCTTGATCACATCCAGGGTCACGTGTTGGTAAGCATCAGATTTTCAAAAAGATGGATAAAGGGAAGAAAATAAGTTCTGATGGATTCACTATTACATCTTTCTGGATAATGGACAAGGAGCTAAATTAAACATCTCTGGATTGGTTGAAACAGTCACTAGAACAAAGGACTTCACATGTTTCTTCTTCACTCTTTCTTTCAGAAGCACTTTCAACCAAACCAAAAATCTTCTTCCAACATTGGATTCTACTGCTCTGATGTTTAAGTCAAGATGTTATTCAGCCCTTAATGAAGCCCTTAACTTATGAAGGAGTATAAGAGGACAATCCATTACCAGAAAGAAATATGGCTATCATATGATCACTAATGTATGTTCAGAGGTTGATGCAAAACAGATTTGCTTGTTTATTGGTTTGTTTTCACTTTCTCCATCAACATAGATTCCTCCTAAGACGAGCACCACCAGTCCTCCCTTTCCTGGTCTCCCGTCATAGACTTTGTGTCCCTCACCCTGCCTTCCAGAGCCCTAGTTCCCAACAAGTTGTTCCATTTAATTTCACTAGCTGCAAGAGCCCTGTCACTATAGTGTCCTGTTTGTCCTTGGAGATACCTTTAGGTTCTTCAAAATTAAAATATACAAGCCAATCACAACTTTGTCTTATTAATACTGCCAACTCCATATTGCATAACCTTGATGTTTTCTGCAGTAGTGACTCTGATCTCTATTATCTGACTTAATAAAAAAAAAAAAAAATCCTGAGTAAAAGAGTGGTGGTACAGAAAAGAAGGAAGTGACGTTGGATGAAAACCCTATCTTGTGGGATTTGAAACTAGACCATTGTTGATGTTGTTAGATGCCATCGAGTTGGTTCCGTCTCATAGCGACCCTGCATACAACAGAATGAAACACTGCCCAGTCCTGTGCCATCTTCACAATCGTTGTTATGCTTGAGCCCATTGTTGCAGCCACTGTGTCAGTTCATCTCATCAAGGATCTTCTTCTTTAATGCTGACCGTCTACTTTACCAAGTATGATGTCCTTCTCCAGGGACATACTGATAACATGTCCTAAGTATGGGAGATAAAGTCTCATCATCCTTGCTTCTAAGGGGCATTCTTGCTGTACTTCTTCCAAGATAAATTTCTTCATTCTTCTGGCAGTCCAGGGTATATTTAATATTGTTTGCCAACACCATAATTTAAATGCATTGATTCTTCTTTGGTTTTCCATATTCATTGTCCAGCTTTCACATGCATACGAGGTGACTGAAAATACCATGGTGTCTTAGTTATCTAGTGCTCCTATAACAGAAATACCACAAGTGGATGGCTTTAAGAAAGAGAAGTTTATTCTCTCATAGCCTAGGAGGCTAGAAGTTTAAACTCAGGGTGCCAGCTCCGGGGAAAGACCTTCTCTCTCTGTCGGCTCTTGGGGAAGGTGCTTGTCATCAATCTTCCCTCATCAAGGAGCTTCTCAGCACAGGGACCCCGGATCCAAAGGACACAGTATTCTTCTGGCTCTTGTTTCTTGGTGGTATGCAGTCCCCTTGTCTCTCTGCTCACTTCTTTTCTTTATATCTCAAAAGAGATGGACTTAAGACACAACCTAATCTTGTAGATTGAGTCCTACATCATTAACGTAACTGCCTCTAATCCTGCCTCGTTAACATCATAGAGGTAGGATTTACAATATATACGAAAATCACATGAGATGACAAAATGGTGGACGGTCACACAATAGTGGGAATCATGGCCTCGCCAAGTAGACACATATTTTGGGGAGACAAAATTCGGTCCATAACACATGGCTTGGGTCAGGCGTACCTTAGTCCTCAAAGTGACATCTTTGCTTTTGAACATTTTAAAAAGGTCTTTTGCAGCAGATTTTCCTAATGCAATACATCGTTTGATATCTTAACTGCTGCTTCCATGGGCATTGATTGTGGATCCAAGGAAAATGAAATCCTTGGCAACTTCATTATTTTCTCTGTTTATCATGATGTTTCTTATGGGTCCATTTGTGAGGATTTTTGTTTTCTTTATGTGGAGGTGCAATCCGTACATACTAGAGGCTATAGTCTTTGATCTTCATTAGAAAGTGCTTCAAGGCCTCTTGGCTTTCAGCAAGCAAGACTGTGTCATCTGCATATCACACATTGTTAATGAGTCTTACTCCAATCCTGATGCCGAGTTCTTCTTCATATAATCTAGTTTCTCCGATTATTTGCTCAGCATATAGATTGAATAAGTACCGTGAAAGGATACAACCTTGATGCAGACCTTTCCTGACTTTAAACCACACAGTATCCCCTTGTTCTGTTGGAACTGCTTCTTGTTCTATGTACAGGTTGCTCATGAGCACAATTAAGTATTCTTCACAATGTTATCCATAATTCGTTATGATCCAGGCAGTGCAATGCCTTTGCATTGTCAATAAAACACAGGTAAACATCTTTCTGGTATTCTCTGCTTTCAGCAAGATCCATCTGATGTCAGCAAAGATATTCCTTGTTTCACGTCCTCTTCTGAATCCAGCTTGAATTTCTGGCAGTTCCCTGTCAAGGTACTGCTGCCATAACCATGACTAAATTCTTACATTTTGTTTGTTTTGTTTTGTTTAGATTTTCAACCAATAATCTTCTTTCAGTCATAGCAAACTATTAATGTCAAGTTAATGTATAAAATTATTTTTCATTTTTTACTTTAAAATTAAGGGTCCATTCAATCTCTGATAATAGCTGTGTAGATTATCTAATCTATATCATTTTTCCCTCCCAAAGGATCTGATTTCTCTTTTGGAAGTAGAATTGCCCAATTCCCAAAACTTAAATTAGCCAAAACAAAAAAGTACTTTTTATTTTGTTTTAGTGTTAATATATAATACATTAAAAGCAACACTATATGCAATTCAGTTAATATGAGTTCATAGAGTTGTCATTAGAAATTGGTCAATAATCACACTAAACTGAAATAATCTTCATTTTGAAAAGTCCCAAACACTAGTCTTTTTATTATTAATTTATACTTTGCATCATTTCTCAGAGTATTTGATGAAGGTTAGACTAAAATAAATAAATCAATGAAGAAAGTAAAAAAGAAAAAGAAGAGAGAGTAGATAAAAGAATAAAAATACACAGGCCATATGGGCCTACATAGTTGTAACATAGTTAAATTTGGCTCTAAGCCCCCTGGCAGCTGAAGCAAAAAAGGAGGTATGGTCAATTACGTAGTCCTTATTAGATAAGAAACACACTAGTTCCTTAAGGGAAGCAAACATATTTTTCTTGTACTGAGTTCTCAAGGAAATCCCAATGATGGGCCTCGTACTGGAAACACAGAGTGACGTCATAGCAGTGTACTCAACTAGAGTCCTACAGGCAAGGATGTCACACAGAGTTTCCCTCAAAAACCAAGATTACAATATTAAAACACAACCTAATTTGTGAGCCCAAGTATGAAGCTTTCTGTCAGACAGCTTGCGAAGAGGTGTGAATGGAGTATGTATCCTTTAGATAACTGTTTTGTTAGGGCCAGACTCTTTTGTTGTGGGCATGGAAGGCAGGTGGAGTGATGTGTCAGCTAAAAGCCGATACACTGTCTTAGACCAGAAATTCTCAACCACAGCATAAGAGTCTGCCACAACCAAGTTACCAGTTAGGAGCTGCTACTCTCCTTAGCCATGGCTCTCCCACCTCCACAGAGGCAGGAAAGAAGGGGAATGCAGATCCGACTTCTCATAGGAAATTACTTCCTGCATAGCAATGAAGAATTGAGCATGCCCCCTTCTACAAACACAGAAAATATATACTTGGGGCCAGTCTGGTCCAGATCATTCCCATGGAGTCTCACAGATTGAGATGATATTTTACAACATAAGCTTTGTGAAGTAGAGTGACTGAATGTCTATGACATTTGAGGCACTTGCCTGGACTGTGTTTTCCTGGACTCCTCTCCAGATCTTGGGTTTAGAACCCACCTTCTTATTGATCAAAACAGTCAACCTTGACCTCTCTGCAAGATTGGATGTACTTCAGTTTTTAGAATGTGATAAGATATTTAAAATTAAGGTTAAATTTTAGCAAGTTCCTTTCTGTTTCACTGCATATGCTGTCTCTTTGACCTGAATGAAGCTTTCTTTCCACCCAGAAATTCCTTCCCAAAGAACTAGATAGGCAAGACCCATATAAACATGGAAAGACAAATCTGTTTCAATTTATGAATGATTCATTGATAGGAAATGAATACAGAAGTCTTTCTTGAGTGAGTTAATAACATATTTCAGTATCTTCAAGACAATAAGAAGTAATATGTAGACTATGAGAGCCTCTGTGAGACTTCCAATACCACTTGTTCAATTTGGCATTCATTGGGCTGGGGAACATCACTTCAAGCATTAAAATGAAAGAAAATCACTTGATTACAAGTCCAGGATACCTCTCCCGAACATGGTCCTAATCAAGTTCGATGAGTAAGTCTGTCTCATGCAAACACTCAGCCAAAACCAACATTTAACATCTTTTCCAAGGATCAGAATATTGAACAGCATACAACATTGCTGCATTTGTCCTGTCTTATTTTAACTTCTATCTTGATGATTTGAAACTGCTTCTAGATCATATGGATGCATGTCCCCTGCCAGAAAGAATGAAGAGAGTGAATACACACTAATGATTATCTATAATCAGTATGAAGCATACTAAGATATTGATATATATATATAATATTTTCCCATATTTATCCAGTAGAACACCATTTAATGATATTTAATTTTGTATGCAAATAAATTTGGAAAGGAATATTCTATTTAATTTAGCACAGTTCTCCTTAAGAGAGAAACACAAAAACATTCTTCCTTGTACAAATTGGCTCCAGGTAAGGCATGAAAGCATATCCCTTTCGAGACCGAATTATTCTCTGCTTTCAATTTTTTGTTTTTCCATTATTGGAATGCATGCTGAATCATTGAGTGTGTCTGACTTTTTGGTAGGTAATATGGATTTTGAATAATATCATGTGGGACACATATGTTCCTCTGTACTCTGGGGATAGGATTATGTTCAATTATGTTGGACACATATGTCCCTCTGGACTGTATGGGTAGGATGGTGGGATGAGAAATGTAACTTCCAAATCACACGCAGGAACCTGAAAATATACTTACAAGGCTTGTTTCACTGTGAAAAATCCAAAAGAGACAAAAGTTTTGCATAATCTCACCTCCAGAATGCAATACCTAATACAATACCCTGTAAAACCAGTAATTTGCAGCACATGTCCTTTTCTTCATTTCAAATAGTTATACAAGTCCCCACCTGTGGCAGCACATACTGTCAGTGGGGAAGCAGCTTCCCAATAAACGAAAGAGGCAGAAAATGTAGGTGGGCACTGAATGTACCACTGGTCGTAAAAGGGATATCCTACTGCCTAGCCCTCCAGAGACAATTGTTTTCATTCTTAAAAGCAAAGATTACATATACATTTAAAAGTTATCTAATTGGAGGCTTTTCCAGCAGACAATGCATTAGTTGGAGGGACGAGTAGGGTTCAAGAGCATCTCCATCTCATTAAGAAGCTGAATTGGGGGTAGAACAGACTCTCGCTTAGTGAGCTGAGGAGCTCAGTGACAATTTCCACTTGGGCAGCCAATAATACTTTTACATCTGCCAAAAATGTTTCTCTGACTTCTGGGTACAAAACCCAAAGTATTTGAAAATGAAATAAGCATGAAACATACATGTGGAAATGATTCAAATAATTAATAATTTGGTAGATTTTGAAATGATACAACCTTGAAGGGAAAACTTGCAAAAGCACAGGGTTGGGGCAGCACAATAATGTTTCTTTGTTTATGTGAAATTCTCAGAAAATGTGCAGTTGATGCTTAAAATACAATTCCATTGGTTTGGTCAGTTTCTTCTCGGCCGTTGTTATTAGGGGAGACAGCTGGAAATACACTCGTCTCCAGATGATCCAGCTGGAAACCTGCCTAAAAGAGCGATACCTAGATTTTAAAATAAACAGGCTAGGGCAGATTGGGGTAGAAACGTTTCCAGAAGCCGGGCCATGACTCTTCTATCTAACAAACACGTTGAATGCTGTGCTTCTTATCAAATGTCAACCTGGTACCATTGTGCGATCAGCCCAGGAAGGGTCTAATCATCCACCTATTTCCCATTGAATTGCGTATTATTTTCACGACATTGATGATGTTTGTTTCAACCTAGAACTCTGCACTAGTAATGCAAGGGTTCTGCATGTCCAGGGAAACATACTATTTTCCCGAGTTTGGTGTGTGTATGTGTGTGTGTGTATGTGTGTGTGTGTGTGTTTGTGTGTGAGAGAGAGAGATTTGTCTTTGTAGGGATGCATATAGTAGACGGTTGAGATTCTTGGGGAGAACAGTCTATTGAACTGGATATCTATCATACCAAATGCTCATTTGAGGCAAAGAGGACAGTGAACTCTCCCCCTCCATCCTATTTTTGGGACCTTGATTGCATTTGAAGTGAATGCACAAGAGCTGAGGTTTTCTGACAAATAAAAGAAGGGAGATGAAGTCCATCGTAGCGGAAGCTAAGGCAGGTGTGGGAGTTGGGTGGCTGGTGACTGATAGCAAAGGAGAAGAGCAAGAAATAGATGAAGTTCTGGAGGCATCATTGTGCCCCCAATGAGGGAGTCTTGGTCACACCTCTCACCTTCCTGGGAGGGCAGAATGGTGTGCCACTTGTAAACTCATTTACCTCCAGAACCTTCTCTTAGAGGGCACAAGCAGCTGCTTCAGCCTTCAGAGGACAGTTAAATTAGAATTGGTAAACTTTACTCCAGTTTGAAGCCATTCTAGATCTCCAAATATTTCTAAATATTTTGAATCTACTATGTAACTTAATGTGACCTGATATCAGGGAGGTGGTGAGTAGGAATTTATATCTAGTTACAGTAAACCACAATAGTGTTAGTTCCTAATACCGTGTGTGTGTACAGCATTTTTTTTTTCCTTCTTAAGAGAGTATTCCAGTCTTCCAAGAGTAAACATTTAACTTCAAAAATCTTGTGGTAGGTTAATGCTTTTTGGATTTGCCTGCTCAGATGAATTACTGTATCTCCAGCAATGTGTGTGCTTGCTGGTGCACATGCAGTAAAATGTGTATACATGTTTCTGGACTGATGGATTAAAGTCCTGGAAAAGACTCAATGTGCTGGTATGCTAGGGTATCTTAAAAGAACCAAAAAATAACGCCTAATGCTGGAGATTGTATGAAAAAGGAGACAATATCTGGAAGTTTGAGGACGATCAGGAAGGTTCAGTAGGCAAACAAATTAAAAAAAGACTCCAAAGTTCTCCAAGTTCATGTGCCATATATTTGTAATGTTTCTTTTTAAAAATATATCTTTGATTCCACTAAAGAGCAAGTTCTCTGAATTTCTGACACCTTTTAGATGCACAGATATTTGAATGCGTTTATGGCATCGGAAATGCTTATGCATTGTGCGAGACTTTTCTGGTTTCAAACATTATTATTTGGACCTGAAAGCAAAATGGGCATACTTTCTAATGGCATTAATGGGCCTCTCCTTGCAAATATTGATGTCATTTTTGTATCCTGACTCCTGCATAAACAATGAAGAATAAACTTGCGTGGGAATAAAAGACTGGCATGGACACAAGATCTATATATTTCAAGCCCCAGATTTTAAAGAAATTGCAGAGACCACTATTAGAAACGATCTTTGAAGCAGGGAGTGCAAATGAGGTGTTATGCCCTTTTGTGGGTAGTTGTTCTTTCCCATTGAGAGAGGGCTCCGAATGTAATGGTCATCACTGCCAGTTAGGCAATATGGCATCAAGTGTCCCTGGGGGAGCAGGGTTACTGCCAGATTTGACACTAAATCTATTTGCGGGTTGAATTCCAATGCAAGTGACATGAATCATGGAACTATGGCGAAAGTCATCCATTAATGTTGTTTTAGTTATCTATCTTGCAGCTACTTGGAACACGATCACAGGTGGCAAGTTCCTTAAAGAGAGAGCCATGCTGGAATATTTACAAAAACAAGGAATGGCATGAGTAGAACAAATGGAGGACTAAACTGTAAAAACTATTTTCTTATTGGCATTCAGTCACTTATATAACATCACAGGACATGAGGAAAACCTTCAAGACAACCAGGGAGTTTCCTTGTAGAAGTAAATCTCCTGAAGGATGTGGCCTATGTTTTGCCAAATACAGAATGAGAGAGTATTAGTCTTTCCTCTGCAGTCTTCAAAGTGGCAATGGAAGCATCACTGGCTAAAGAAGAGAATGGCCTGCTGTATACTGGATAGGATAAAAACTCAGGCATTTCTGCTGCTATTCTTCATGATTTTACCAAAAAACTATGTGCCTGAAGGCTTAGATAGTGATAGAGGAAGCTCTAATAATAGTCTAAGTGATTAAAGGGAAAAATAAGTAAGTCTAAGTATGACTGATTTTGCTCGTGCAAAATATTAGTTCTTATACTCTGGAGAAGACAGACAGCTCTTTGGAAGTCTCTTAGTCCAGGTGGATATTTCTTACAGATATTTTTTAAAATAAGCTTTAAGAGCTTAGGACAGTAAGCACAATAAAACATTTTGAATTAGTGATTCTCTTAGTTCTATGAAGAGATTCATACAAACATAGCTTGCTCTTGTCAAAAGCTTCATTGTTTTCTGCATATAGAAAATGCTCAATCTTGAGTATTTTCGTTGTCTGGAAAAAATCAGTAAGGACTACACAGACATTATATAAAGAATAAAATAATTATTCAGGTGAATTCTTCAGGCATTCCAATATCTTAAATGTGGACAGAAATGCCTTGATTATGTCAGTTTGAGTGGGAACAAAATCAGAACACGTTCCGAATCCGGGTACATATGACACTTTTGCAGGTGAACTCTTAAGTTGGATCAGAATTAAGAGGAAAGAGAAATTTCAAAAGGACAGTGAGAAAACCATACCAAAAATAGAACGCTATGTGAAAAACAAATATTGTTTTCTTTGTCAATATTTATTACTGGCCAGTTACTAAGAAAAGTAAAATCTAGGGCTTTTTGTTCTCAAGGAATTTACAATAGCTTTGAGAAAGATGATATACATTAAATGCCAAATAGCAATCTGGATAAGTATACAACAAGTGCCAAATAAGATATAGAATGATGTTACTAAGGGAGATTTACATGGAAGAAATACAGCTTGTAAGTGGGGAAAGGGAGAAGTAAAAACTCCTATAAAGGCACTGGGGCAATGAGGGCTGACAGTAGGCTGTGTTTAATCAGTATGATAAGCCACACTTGCACATATACTTTCTTCTTCAAACAGATAATAATAAAAATGTGAAAAAGAAAAATACAAAAGACATAGCTTGGGTCAAAATCAGTGTGAACATCTCCAAGAACTGGAAATGGATCATAAATCAAGAGAGGTGAGAGATAATAAACCTTCAGTTTGTTGGGCTACATGTCCAAGAGCAAACAGCATAGCTGCCAGGAGTTCAGCTCTTGTAGAATAATGAGGACCAAAATTGCTCCACAGGAGATGAAGAACTGAATTTCTATAGTTGGGTTTGAATCCAGGACTTGGGGTGAGGCTTTTCCACTGATGACAGGAGTATGAAAAAATGAATGAGTGTCATTTTGAGAAAGATGTAGCCTGGAAAGATGGGGACACAGCCCAGATTTGAGAACAGAAAATCAACCCACCCATCTGCTGGCTCAACTTCTCGACTATCTCTCCAGCATAAAAATCCCAAAGTCATAAGATCTGTTTCTGGACTGGTCCAGAGGACGGTAAAAGTGTCCACAAGATAGTGACATGGCTCCATAAAATAGCTACATAGAAAGTGGGAGAGAGAAAGACAGGAAAAAAAGAGCAGGAGAGAGATAAAAGGGAGAGAGAAGGAGAAGAGAGAGAGAGAGATGAAAGAGAGAGAGAGAAGCAAAAGAAAGAGAGAAAGGAAAGAAAAAGAAACCCTTTTCAAGAAAAAAAAAGTGGAAACACTATTTAAAATGAACCACTGGTAGGTCAATGGGAATGGCAGAGTAAGGACCTCCAAAAATCCTCTTCTCCTGGAAAGCAAAAAGAGCACTGGGCAAAATTAAGATTTTCAGAACTCAGGAAATTAACCAAACACTTTCAACGATACAATGAGAGAATATTCAAGAAAAAGAACCAAATCTTGGTAAGAACAGAGAGCGTTGTGGTATTTTAGCATGCCCTATTCCTATTCTCCTGTCTTGAGCCCTGCAGTAGCCTTGTAAATCAGCAGTTTGACAACCATGTTAGCTTGAAAAATAGCAACCTAGCAGCCGCTGATGTGGTCAGAAAGCATTTGGGGTTCCTTAAAAATTCCCATTGCCAAAGTGTTTGATGAAAACAATTAGCACTAATGTTTACAATATCAGCTACCTATGACATTGATAAGAGTTGAGGCAAAGGAGAAGCTGACCAAAAAATTTAAAAAGAAAAACTGGGGAATGGGATGTCCATAGGGGGCTTTGAAAAGCTCTGATATATTTCAGGAAATCTAGAATGTCAGGAACACGTAGAGGGCTGTATACATGAGTTGGGCTGTGCAGCCCTAAGCTTTCACCTCTGACTAAACTTGAGGCTCTGCACAAGCAGTACGTGAAAGCTAAGGCAGAGTTGCAAACTGCCTATCTGAGAGCTGAAAGCATCCACCAATACACACACAGAGCCCCTCAACAAAGGCTGGGAGACTTACTGATTCCAGGCATTTAAGGAAATATCTGTCCAATCATTAGTGGACCACTAAGCTAATTCAGCACAGACTTCATTGGCCATTAACAACAAAGAATATAGACTTCACATAATTAGTTCAGGAAAGTCACTAAGCAAACAACAGCAGCAATAACAACAAAAACAAGCAACCCAGTGACAACAACAACAACAACCCTGGGGAAAGGAGAGAATCTGATTTCCAGAGATGCCACCAATAATTCTACTTGTAGATATATACCCACAAACTTGAAAGCAGAGACTCAAACAGATACTTCTACATCAATGTTCATTGGAGCATTATTGACAATAGCCAAAATATAGAAATAATCCAACTGTCTATCAACTGACAATGGATAAACAAAATGTGGTATATACATACAGTAGATTATTATTCAGCCATAAAGGAAAATGAAATCCTGATACATGCTACCACATGGATGAACTTTGAAAATATTATGCTGGATAAAATGTATAACAAAAAAGGATAAATATTGTATTATTCTACTTACATAAAATGTCTAGAATAGGCAAATGTATAGAGAAAAAATTTTATTAGTGATTACCAGGGGCTCAGGGTAAGGGGGAGTGGGAGTTATTGCTTAAGGGGTACTGTGTTCTTTTTGTGGTGATGAAAACTTTGGAAATAGTGGATATAGTTGCACACTATGGTGAGAATTACACACTTAAAAATGGTTAAAATGGCCATTTTTTGTTATATATATTTTACCACAATAAAATTGTTTTTAATTATAAAAAAGAAGAAATTTTAAAAAAGTGTAACATGATTGACATTGAGAAGTGAAGACAAAAAGAGTCACAAGTATGCACTTAGAGAAGCAGAAAAGACAACTCAGAATGGGAGATAAGACATCAAATGCCTAAGTTTTGCCAAGATTATAAGCAATGTGATGGCCTGGAGAAAATGGCAGACTTAGAGAACCAAGTCGGTTTTCCTCAAGAAAAGCCCTTGGTTAATGCTTGTACGTTAGTCAAAGGCAGATTGAAGGGCCTGTGGATTTTTTCTCAACTCACAAATTGCAACTACTTCCTACCTCTTTGTATTTTTCATTTGTACTGATGATCATTTATTGAGTTATCATTATTGGTAACTCTCTGGCTATAAGTGCTTTAAATATTACTTGTGCTCTGAATGAAGGAATGATAGAATAGTTCAAAAACATAGTTACAGATCATCAATGACCAAATCAAAATTACTATTTCAGTTAGAATTCTATTCAGAGTAGCTGAATGGCTATTTTCTTGATTCACAAAGGATATTATCCTGACAAAATGTCTCTTGCTTGTAATATCATCAATATAGCGAGCAATTTTATGATGTCCTCTGGCAATCACTTCTTGCCAAGCAACTACAATGTTTTTAAATCAGGTAGGATAAAACAGGAGAACCTCGGTGGTACAAACAGTTAATACACTCAACTGCTAAGCAGAAGGTTGGCAGTTTGAGTCCACCCAGAGGCATCTTGGAAGAAAGACCTTTGAAAACCCTACAGAGATGCAGTCCAAGATGGTGGAATTGTCAGATGCTCCATAGTGTCCCTCTTACAACAAAGACCTGAGAAGACAAGTTAATCAGATGTAGACGACAACTTTGGAATCATGAATGCCAAAGACAAGGCTGATGAATTGGACTGAGTGCCAAGTGGAAGGAAAGACAGTACAAAAACAGAGGACACAGAGAATTACGGATTGCCACCACTCTGTTAGCCAAACCTGCACAGCACAGCCATACTGAAACAAAGCAAGCAGCTTTCCCAGCTAAAGCTCACATCACCTGGTGCAGCCAAGCTGGAGTGACTCTTCACTAATGTCCAGAGCAAGGCAGGAGTGCTTGCCACCCTGTGAAACTTAAGTGCATTCACCCCAGCCACTGCACCCACCCCAGCCCCCATGCTGGAGGTGCATAGGCCTGTGGGGTCCACCTGCTGTCCTTGCTCATCCCCCTTCCCCACATGCTATTGCAGTCCAGCAGCACCCAACTTTGCCCCATCCCCTAAGCCAGGAGCCCTTGGACTGGACATGCCTGCCTCTTCTCTCAGCCACTTGCCTCAGGGGCCCACAGACCTACAGCACCTCCTACTCTCACCAGCCACCTGCACCAGGAGCCTGAGGACTGGCGGTGACTCCCACTCCCTCCAGCCACCTGTGCTGGGGCCTGAGGACTGGTGGGGCCTCTTACCCTCTCCAGCCACCTGAGCCAGGGACCCTAGGATGGGTTCTACCCCCTATTCCCTACAGCCACCTGCACTGGGGGCCTGAGGACTGATTGCACAACCTCCCAAGTAATGTGCTCTGGTGGACAGGGTATGCCCTTCAACTGGGCACCCATGGACAGGCAACAGCCCCCCTCCTCACCACCTGCATTGCCCCACCGACTGCAACCGGAGGCTTGTGGCTGCTCCAAACACCCTAACACAAACCTGCCTGTCTGGAACAGTTGGTGAGAGTTTGTGCACCACTCACCTGGTGAATAATGACCTGGGCACCCTTCCCACAACCACCCAGTAATTGGCAGAGTGCACACACAATAGCCAACACAGGGACCAGAGAGAACACCCCCTGCACCCACAGCCGGCTGACCAGCCAGACAAATACATCACATCACTAGAAATGCCAAGTACATCCTCAGCAGCCCTACAAGACCAGCAAACAGAGAGCTGGGCTCACACACCCAGTCACTGCCCCACCCACCCAGAGACAGGAGATGAGAGCTTTAGTATGGCCAAATTAGTGGTCAGAGTAACACAAAAAATGCCCAGCCTACTTGAATATACAAAAACAAAATAAAACAAAAATTCACGATGCAGCAAACAAACATACAATAAATAAATGAGTATAGTAACTTCTTGATGCCTTTGAGACAACAGACAATATCAAATCAAATGAAGAAGCAGGACAAAATGACTCCAGCAAATGATCAAAGAACCAGAAAAATTTCCAGAGGAACAAATGGCAATGGAACTACCTGATAAAGGGATTCAAAAGACTCATATACAGGGTTCTCCAAGAAACTAATAAAGAAATCAAGGCAAACACAGACAAAACCAGGAAAGCATGGACAAACATTGAGAAAAATACAGACAAAGCAATAGAATTCAGGAAAACAATACAAGAACAAATAAACAAAATAAACAGACAATTAGAAACCATACAAAAGCAGAAACTAGAAACTCAAAACATTAACAATAAAATTTCAGAAATAGACAACACAATAGAACGATATAGGAACAGAATTGAAACTACAGAATACAGTCAATGAATTAGAAAACAAATCCCTTGATATCAATTTGTTTGAGGAAAAATGATGAAAAAGAATGAAGAAAGCCTAATAATTACCTGGGGCACTACCAAGAGGAAAAATTTGCCTGTGATCAGAGTTCCAGAACAGGGGGAGGCAGTGGAAAACAGAGAAAATTCTATAAGATTTGCTGGCAGAAAACTTTCCTAATACCATGAAATATGAGAAGATATAGACTGAATAAGCTCAACAAACTCCACACAGGATACCAAAAAACCAACCAAATCTGTTGCTGTAGAGTCAATTCTGATGCATAGTGACCCTACAGAACAGAGTAGAATTGTCCCATACAGTTTCCAAGGAGTGGCTGGTGGATTCAAACTGCCAACATTTTGATTAGCAGCCATAGCTTTTAACCACTGCACAACCAGGGCTCTCCATACAGTAAACACCCAAAAATAAAGTCACCAATATATATCATAATTAAACTTGCCAAAACCAAAGACAAAGAAATAATCCTGAGAGCAGTTTGGGGAAAAAAGGTCACCAACAAAGGGGAATCAATAAGACTAAACTCTAATTACTTGGCAGAAACTATGCAGCTAAGAAGGCAATGGGATGACATATATACATAAAACCTTGAAAGAAAAAAAATTACCAAGAGTTATATATCCTGTTTCTCAAATATGATGGCAAAATTAGGCCATGTACGGATAAACAGAAATTAAGGAAATTTGTAAAAACCAGATCAGACTTATAAGAAATATTAAAGGGAATCCTTCATATAGAAAACCAACAATATCAGAAAACAACCTGAGTTTAGGACACCGAACAGCCTCAGCCAGATACTAACCCAGATAAAAAATCCTCAAAAATAAAACAAGGCTAAAAGATTGAAAACAGGAAACCAGACACGTCAATCTATAAATGAGGGCAACATCAAAGCAAAAAAGAGGGAATAAATGATGTAGTTATAGTACTTTCATACAGAAAGGAAGTCAAGGAGAGATCAAGAAATAAATACCACTTTAAATTTAGGAAGATAAAGGTAAATTCCAAGGTAATCACAAAAAAGTTAACAAACTTGTTCATCAAAATAAAAAAAGAAGAAAAAGATAAGGACTCAGCAAACACAAAATCAACAACAATGAAGAAAATCCATAAACTAAGAAAAGTCAGTACAGAAAATTATGTGGAACAAAGAAACTGTCAACACCACAGAAAAAATACAACAAAATAACAGCACTAAACTCATAGCTATCAATAATCGCACTGACTGTAAATGGCTTAAATATACCAGTAGACAAAGAGTGGCAGAATGGATTTAAAAAAACACAACCCATCAATATGCTGTCTACAAGAGACATGCCTTATACACAAAGACACAAGCAAACTAGAACTCAAAAGATGCAAATAAATAAATCCATCAAACAACAACCAAAAAAGAGCAGGAGTGGCAATATTAATTTCTGATAAAGTAGACTTTAAGGCAAAACCCACCATAAAAGATAAGGAAGGGCATTACATAATAATGAAAGTGTCAATCCACCAGTAGGATATAACCAAAATAAATATATATGCACCAAATGACAGGGCTCCAAAATACAGAAAACAAACTGTAACAGCATTGAAAAGAGAAATAGACAGTTCCACAATAATAGTAGGAGATTTCATTACATGATTCTTGGTAAAGGACAGAATATCTAGAAAGAAAGTCAACAAAGGTACTGAAGATCCAAATGCCACAATCAACCAAGAAGAGCTCATAAACATATACAGAACATTCCACCTAACAGCAGCAAAGTATACATTCTTTTTCAATGCACATGGAACACTCTCTAGAATAGACTACATTTTAGGCCATAAAGCAAGTCTTAACAAAATCCAAAACATGGGAATAATACAAAGCATTTTCTCTGATCACAATGCCATTGAAGTAGAAATCAATACAGAAATAGCAAGGAAAAAAAAAATCAAATACATGGAAACTGAATAACATCTTGCTTAAAAATCACTGGGTAATACAAGAAATCAAAGATGGAATCAGAAAACTCCTCGAATCAAATGAGAATGAAATCAAATCTTACCAAAACCTTTGGGTCACAGAAAAAGCAGTGCTCAGAGATCAATTTATAGCACTAAATGCACACATCAAAAAAGAAGGGCCCAAATCAAAACACTAACCCTACAACTTGAACAAATAGAAAAAGAACAACAAAAGGAGCCCACAGTCCTCTGAAGAAATGACATAATAAAGATTAGAGCAGAAATAAATAAAATAGAGAACAGAAAAACAATAGAAAGAATCAATGAGACCAGAAGTTGGAACTTTGAAAGGATCAACAAAATCAACTAACAATTGGCCATATTGAGAAAAGAAAAGCAGGAAATAAAGCAAATAACTTGGATAAGAAATGAGATGGGTGGCATTACAACAGAGCCAACTGAAATAAAAAGGATCATAACAGAATACTATGAAAAATTATACTCCCACACATTTGAAAGCCTAAAGGAAATGGACATATTTTGGACATATTTCTAGAAACACGTTACCTAACTAAACTAACATGAACTGAGATTAAAAAAAACAAAAACAAAACTGAACAGACTCATAACAAAAGAAGAGATTGAAAAGGTAGTTAAAAAAAAAAAAATCCTGGCCCAGATAACTTCATTCAGAGAAGAGCTCACAGCAATACTACTTAAAATATTTCAGAGTATAGAAGAGGAAGGAATACTCCAAAATTCATTCTATGAAGCCAACATAATCCTGATACCAAACACACAACAAAAAAAAAAGAAAACTACAAATATCCCTCATGAATTCAGGTATAAAAATTCTCAACAAAATTGTAGCTGATAGAACTCAACAGTCTATCAAAAAAAATAATACATCATGACCAAATGGGGTTCATACCAGATATGCAAGGATGGTTGAAGATAAGAAAATCAGTCAACATAATTTACCACATAAATAAAACAAAAGAAAATAATCACATGACCATCTCAATTGACACTGAAATCACATTTGATAGAGTCCATCACCCATTCCTGATAAAAACTCTCAGCAAAATAGGAATAGAAGGGAAATTCTTCAACATAATAAAGGGTGTTTATACAAAACCAATGGCCAACATTATTCTCAATGGAGAGAGACTGACAGCATTCCCCTTGAGAACAGAAACCAGATAAGGATGCCCATTATCAGCACTCTATTTTGACATTGTACTGGAAGTCCTAGCTAGAGCAAAAAGGCAAGTAAAAGAAATAAAGGGCATCCATATTGGTAAGGAAGAAGTAAAACTATTTCTATTTGCAGATGATATGATCCTATACATAGAAAACCCCAAAGATTCCACAAGAAAGTTACTAGAACTAGTAGAAGAATTCAGCAAATTGCAGGATATAAGATCAATATACAAAAATCGGTTGGATTCCTCTACACTAACAAAGAGAACTTTGAAAAGAAAATCAGGAAAATAATACGATTTACAATAGTCCCCCCAAAAGATAAAATACTTAGGAATAAATCTAACCAAGTACGTAAAAGACCTGCACAAAGAAAGCTACAGAACACTACTGCAAGAAACCAAAAGAGAGCTACATAAATGGAAATATATACCACGCTCATAGATAGGAAGACTCAACAGAGGTACAAAATGTACAGAGATAAAGCAATCGCGATCGGAATTCCAGCAGCTTTCTTTAATGAGATGGAAAAACAAATCACCAATTTTATATGGAAAGGAAAGAGAGCCCAAATAATTAAAGCATCATCGAAGAAGAAAAACAAGGTAGGAAGCCTCACACTGCCTGATCTCAAAACCTATTATGCAGCCCCGGCAGTCAAAACAGCCTGGTACTGGTACAACTATGAATGCATAGAACAATGGAACAGAATTGAAAATCCAGACTTAAATCCATCCACCTGTAGACAGCTGATATTTGACAAAGGGCCAAAGTCCATTAAATGGGGAAAAGAGAGTCTCTTTACAAATGGTGCTCGCAAAACTGGATGTCCATTTGTAAAATAATGAAACAGAACCTATACCTCACACCATACACAAAAGCTAACTCAAAATGGATCAAAGACCTAAATATAAAACGTAAAGATAAAGATTATGGAAGAGAAAATGGGGACAGTGCTAGGGGCCTTAATATACGGCATAAATAGAATACCAAAGAAAACTAAAAATGCACAAAAACCAGAAGATGTACTAGAGAAACGGGACCACCTAAAAATTGAACACTTATTCTTGTCAAACGACTTCTCCAAAAGACTAAAAAGATAACCTACAGACTAGAAAAAAATTTTGATATGACATATCTGACAAAGGTCTTATCTCTAAAATTTGTAGAAAATTTCAACACCTCAACAACGAAAAGCCAAACAATCCAATTAAAAATGAGTAAATGTTATGAAGAGACACTTCACCAAAGAAGACATTCAGACGGCTAACTAACACAAAATACTCATGATCATTAGCCGTTAGAGAGATGCAAATCAAAACTACAATGAGATACTATCTCACCCTGACATTACTGCTACTAATCAAAAAAACAGAAAGTAACAAATGTCAGAGAGGTTATGGGGAAATTGGAACTCTTATACACTGCTGGTAGGAATGTAAAATGGCACCACCAGTATGGAAAGTGGTATGGTGCTTCCTCATAAAGCTAGAAATAGAAATAGAAATAGAAATACCATATGACCCAGCAATCCCACTCCTAGGTATATACCCTAAAGAAATATGAAGCCATGACACTAATAGACATATACACACCCAAGATCACTGCAGCATTATTCACAATAGCAAAAAGGTGAAAATAACCTAAGTGGCCATCAACAGATGAATGGATTAACAAACTGTGGTACATACAAACAATGCAATACTTTGAGAATTTGTAGGAAGTTATGCTGAGTGAAATAAGTCAATCACAAAAGGATAAATATCGTACAAGACCACTAGTATAAAGAAACAAGGTTTACACGTAGAAAAAAAAAATTTTTTTTGATGGTTACCAGTGATGAGATGGAGAGGGAGGAAAAATTACCAAATAGATTGAAGATGCGTGTTAATATTGGTGAAGTGAAAGGCAATACACAATATGAAGGAAGCCAGCAAAACATGACCAAGTCATGGGAGAACTCTGAAAGGAACGCAAGAACGAAGGGCAACAACAGTAATTACTGTAGCATAGACAATCCTGCAACAAATAGCATTAACAAACACTAATTTACAAATGAATAAATAGGTAGATAGGTATGACAAGATGTGTGGGAGGGTATGAGGGAACATATCTGCAGATATGGGTCTGGTGGTGGATATTTCTGTATACATAACTGTAGATGCTGTTTATATATTTATACAGACAATAGAGCACACAAGGGCCACATTCAGGGCAGCTTCTTAGACATAACCCAACACCTTGAGTGATGAAGTTCCTAGGCTCAAAGGCAAAGGATCTTAGACTCGGGGGACATCTATGTCAATTGGCACAACATAAAGTTCATAAAGACAAAAGTTCTGCATCCTACTTTGATGAGTAGCATCTGGGGTCTTAAGAGCTTGTGCACAGTGATCTAAGACACACCTATTGGTCTCTTCCCATCCAGAGCAAAGGAGAGTGAAAAAAACCAAAGACTCTAACGGGAGCAATTAGTCCAAAGGACTAATGGGCCATACGAAGCACAGCCTCCATGACTTTGACACCAGAAGAACTAGATGGTACCTAACTACCATGACTGACTGCTCTGACTGGGATCACAACAGAGGGTCCCAGACTGAGTGGGAGAAAAACTGTAGAACAAAAAAATTAAATTCACAAAAAAGACCAGACTTACTGGGCTGACAGAGACTGGAGGAACCCCTGAGACTCTGGTTCTAAGACACTCTTCTGAACTGGAACTGAGGCTGTTCCCAGAGACCACCTTTCAGTCATACCATAGACAGGCCCATAAAATAAACAATAACAGCCGAGAGGAATGTGTTCCTTAGAAGAATTAATTATATGAGATCTAAAGGGCAACATCTATCCAAAAGCTAAAGATGAGAAGGCAGGAAGGGGTAGAAAATCAGAATAAAAAGAAATGGGGAAGCTAGGACGTAAATGGAGAGAGCGCTGACACATTGTGGGGAATGAAAACCAATGTCATGGGGTAATTTATGTACAAACTATCCAACGGGAAAGTAATTTGCTCTGTAACCTTTCACCTAATGCACAATAAAAAATGAAAAAAAAAAAGAAAGAAAGAAATCCCTATAGAGCACAGTTCTATTCTGACAGACATGGGGTCACCATGAGTAGGAATCAACTAGACGGCAATTGTAAGGGTACAAGAGGTCATGAGTTAACATATTGGAAATCCCCACAAGGTGCATACTCTGGGTGAAACATTTTTTTTTACTTCTTTCCTCTCCTTCTTTACTCTACAGGTTAAGGAGTGAATCTTTCCCTAAACTCCTATTATATAGAGGTTCCAACTGAATCTTGAATATTCTTGCCCTGACATCTGCCTCCTCCCTCAACTCAGCTTTCTAATGTTCCCAGGAGCAGATATGGAGAGGCCTTGTGTCAGAGAGCCTGTCCTTGGTCTGTCTAGTAGCGAAGAGCTAGGCAATTTCCAGACAGCTCAGGAGGCAAATCTTCAGTTGGTAATTATTTGAAGTTGCCCAGGCCTGTGTAAATGGCCAGAGAGCAGCAGCATGTACTACTGGGGCACTCAGAGGGGAGGGGTGGAGACCTATTAGGGGTTATGCCTGAGGGCAAGTCAGCTATTTGTGGCGTTTACTGCAAAGTAAGCTTCACCCACTATTATCAGAAAGCTGCCACCTCCGATCTGAGGCAAGGGCAAAGGGCACCTTTCTATCATTCCAAAGCTTACCTGGCCACTTCTTGAATCCTGTACATTTTGGATAAAATGAAACACACTGGTAGATTCTTTCTTGAGAAGGGATAGTCAGAGTAGACTTGTAGACTCAGTAAGGAAAGCTTGTGTATTTTTTGCTTTCTTTCAAGCATGAATGAGGTTTCAGTTCTGCCCAAGGCTGTCTCTGCTGCTTGGCAAGGACCAAGAACCCTGCCCCGTGAGTCAGGCTGACTCTTGAGGCATAATCTCTGAGGTGGGTTGCAAGAGCCACCAGATAGAGAAAGTAGGGATTTTCTAGAGATACTGCTGTCTTAGTAGACACAGTCAAAGGGCTGAAGAGCTTCTTGAAATTAGGGCTGGGTGCTGGTGGTGTCCCCGCCAACCAGGAGGCCAGGCAAGACAATGTCTCCTCCCCCTGGTCATTTCTACAGAAACTCTGGGGTCTGTGGTAATCATTTCACTAAGCCCAAAAGGAGTCCCTGGAAGACATATAGTCCAATTCAGAGAAAAGTGAACCTTATTTATCAAGGGACTCCTCACTCCTATAAATCCTGCAGAGCAAAAATGAAGTATCTCCCCTCATAGATGTGGGTAACCCCAAGGAAAAAATTCCAGGTGATGGAAAGAATGGGCAGTTGTTTTTTGTTTGTTTGTTTTTTAACATACCTGAGCTAATACAGAACAACTTGGTTGTCCTTTGGAGCCCTGGTGGTGCAGTGGTTAAGATTTGCTGACCAAAATGTCGGCAGTTGGAATCCAGTAGCTTCTCCTTGGAAACCCTATGGGACAGTTCTACTCTGCCCTGTAGGGTTGCTATGAGTTAGAATCAACTGGACGGCAATGGGTTTTTGGTGGTTCTCCTTTGAATCTGCAAACAAACTAAGTCCAATATGATTTATATTAATATTATGGATATATACATATATATAAAATATTTCTCCAGGATAGAGTGCAAAATATGGTGACCAAAACCAGTTGACTTCAAGTCCAACTTATGGACATACCATGTGTGTCAGAGTAGAACTCTTCTTCATAGGGTTTTCAATGACTAATCACAAGACTTTTCTTCAGAGGTACCTCTGGGTGAACTCAAACTTCCAATCTTTTGGTTAGCAGCCAAGCATGTTAACCGTTTGTACCACCCAGGGACAACAAAATATGGCAATATCTGATTTTAATATTTTAAATAAATGGTTCAAGCTGCCATTTCCCTGTTGTGAGATTGTCCTTTTATCTAATCCAGAGTCTTTTCTCACATGATAATCACAAATAATTCCTCAAGGAGTCAGTCATGGCAACCTCACTTTCCAGCTGGAGCCCACTCAAGATGGGAGAATACAACCATCACCCTTGGAAGCTTGCTGCTTTGGAACCAGACAAAGTCTTGCCAGAAGAAGAAAGTTAGGAAATGCAAGGTCATCTGGTCATGCTGCTACTGAACTGCCTCTTTGTCACTGGAGAAAGTTTAGACTCCTTACTGGCTATGGTAGTTCTTTGAGTTGAAGAATGTTTCACTCCACATATAGCCTGCTTTCCTAGTGCTGTCTCCTTTCCTTTAGGCCTGGAGCCTTCTTCAAGGGGCTGGTCAGACCCTCATCGTGACCTCGGAACCACTGTTCCCCTTTGATGATCCACCTTTGTACAGGGTACACCTACCACCCTGCCTCTCTCTAGTTCCATGGAGATTTTATTTCAGAGAACTTTCTGCAGTTCGCCTTCACCATGACCCATCTATCCTGACAGATTTCAGTAACCTTGAATTTTGAAAACAAGGGACTCAGAGATCTGTGCCTCTTCATTTTCAGAAGGATCCTGAAGGCAGATTTACCCACCATTCTTCCTAGCAATATCTTCTCTTGGGAAAAAAAAAACAAATAAAAATAAAATTCCACCTTGCCAGGGGCTGTTAAAGTGATTCTTGCAATATTAATAGTTTCTGTTTATGTTAATGAATTTCTGTTCTATATCTCTAGAGCACTGGCAAATGCAGGAAGGTGCCAAATGTCCAACCTCCAATGGAACACAGGTCACCCAATCATGAAGTTACCCTGGCGATTAACACCAACCTGCCTTTGTCCAGCCTGAGGATCCTTCCTTGGAGTAGGTTCAGAGAAGGAGTACTAATCACAGCAATAAGGCTGCAATTTCAGTACTATCAAAATGAATGTATTTGGAATTTATTTATTTATTTTTGTTCTTCCTTCCAAAACTTTCAAAAAAAGAAACAAGAGGGACTCCGGCAAGATGGCGGTCTAGGCAGAAGCACCACGCCGTCCCTCCACAACAAAGATCTGAAAAACTAAGCCAAACAGAGAATCAACAATCCTGAAACCCTAGAACATCAAATGAAGAGATAAAGAACTCAGCCGAACACCAAACGGAGTAAGAAT
>NW_004444050.1:2851522-2937633 GCF_000243295.1 Trichechus manatus latirostris | reverse complement strand
ACCAATGTCATAAAACAGCATGTGTGTTACTGTTACATGAGAAACTATCTGTTCTGTAAGCCTTCACCTGAAGTACAATAAAATATTTAAAAAAAAAAAAAGAAACAAGAGTATTAAGTACTTACAGCTTAAAACCACTTACTTTTCATTTACCTATTGGCCACATCCTCTCACACTATTTCTTCTCCTTTCTGATAAAATCGAACATCATCCTGAGACTAAACAGAAGACTTTTCAGCCAACAATTTGGAATGATTTTCTTGCAGGGCCAGGTCAAGAATGATAGAGAAAAATAATAATAATAATAATAAAAACCAACAACAGAACCAAAGCCCAATCCTTGCTTAAAGGTGTGACATAATCAGATTCAGACAGAAAGTAACTGATCTGTCTTACAGATGGGCTGGGTGAGAATGCATCCTTACTGTCATTCCTGGAGCAGTCCTACTGTTTGGCTCAGCCCTTTCTGTTTGGCAACACCAGCAGGTAGAGGCCAGGCAGCAACAAATATTGAAATTTCCAGGACTTCCCATGATATTCTTCTTAATCTCATTCAGAGTTACAATTTGTCCTGTGTATGGCATACTTTCTTCACAGATGAGGCCAAATTGAAGAAAGAAATATTTGTCATGGGCATGGTATATGCCAGATATAGGCACTTACGAAACAAGAGTGACTAAGACACAGTCCCTTCTTCTAAGAAAATGACAGTCTAGCAGGTGAGCTAGACATATAAATAACTTCAATACAAGGCTGTAAGTGGACAAATTCTGGAATGCACAAGGAACTATGGAAGCACACAGAGAGGCCCTTAGCCAAGTAGAGAAAATGAAAGAAAATAGTCAAGAAAGACACCCAAGAAAAGGTGCCTCCTAAACTGAATTGTAAAAAAAAAAGAAAAAGAAAAAAAGGTAGGGTAAACCATAAGAAAAACTGTGGGGGAAGAGAGAAGCATGAACAGATGAGCAAGGGGGTAATCCGGAAATTAGAGGTTATTCTAGAACAAAAGGTCCAGAGAGACTGGTACAGAAGTTATGGGAGATGAGTTCAGAGAATCAGGAAGAAGCCAGACGGTACAGGGCCTGAATGCATTGTAAAAGTGTAAAAATTTGTTAGTTAGGTAATAGAGTCATGGCATGGTTTTACGCAAGAAAGTGAAATGGTCAGATAGATCCTTCTAGAAGCAATCCAGAAAACGTACTGGGGAGAAGGGGGACGCAAAGTGGAACAAGAATTAGCAATCAATTACTACAATATTTATGGCTAAGAGATCATGGAAACTGACCTAAGACCCTTAGAATGAAGGTTATTTAGGGAGTTAAATTAATAGTACATTCTGAATGATTAAATGGAAAATGGTGGAGATGAGGATTCAAAGATAAATCCCAGGTTTCTAGCTGGAGTGACTGAGTGGAAGATGTGCCAAAAAATGATATGGAGGATGCAAGAGAAAATTTTTTTGCAGGAAAGATGAGTAGAGTGTTAGGCAAGTTGATCCTGAGTGTCTGTGGGACATCCAGGTGGTGATGCCTGTTAGGCATTGGACATATGGATATGGAGCTGGAGAAGAGGTCAGGGCTACAAAAATAAATGTATGAGTCATCCGTACGTAAAGGGTACTTAAAAGCATGTGATTCCATGAGCTCATCCAAGACGAGCGCTTAGAATAAAAACAGAGGAAAGACAAAACTTGGGAAAATCCCAAAAAGTTAAATGAATGGCTTCCCATTCCTGTGAAATAAACTAGAAGGTTTTTGTTAACCTTTCTCCTGTCATCACTTTTGAGGGGACTTTCCTATCTGTTCAGAGTCTCCCAGGCACCATATCTTCCTGACAATGACAAATAAGAGTATTTGCATCCAATGATGGTATACGAGAGATTGAAGGCATCACCCCTCCCTGTGGAATTTAGATTCTAAAGAATTTTGGCTGTGGGTGTTTTAATAATAAGGAATGAACTGCTAAGAATGGAATTTCAGGCATAAACAAATTTTTGAAGCCAGGATGGACATCAAAGAGTACAGTCTCTCTCCTCTCCCTCCCTGCTCCGTCCCTTTACTACACTCATTTCCCTCCAGGATTCTGGTCTTATTCAGAGTGGCCTATTCCATTTCACTCTGGAAAATGGCAGAAAGGTTTGACAGAGAGAAATGTCTTTAAACCTAATAAATCATTCCCATACTAAGTTGTATCACTTCTCTTAAGCATAAACTTGACGTTTTCATAGGTTTTTTTTCTTTTTTTTTTTTTAAACTAAAGACCCATTCCAGGAAGGTAGGGGTGTGGGATGGAGACTGTTAGTTTAGGCTCATGGCTAGACAACATTTCCCAGCTCCTCTTGCAATGACCATATAACTGGGTTCTCTGCAATGGAAAATGAGCAGAGGCAGTGCTGCCACTCCTAAGCCTAGACCTTCAAGGCTGTGAACAGGCATCTTCCATGCTCTCTCTTCCACCTCCTGCAGTCCAGAGCCTGGGCATGGCTGCAGTTCAGCCTCCACCATGCAGATGATGGCAGAGCTCTAAGGGATGACTGGGTCACAGGGTAAAAGGACTCTGGGTGGCTGCTTAAAGCCCACTGACCTTGAACTTTCGCCGTGAACTACCAGAGAAAAATAAACTTTTTCTTTAATTTAAGCTAACTTTGGGGGAATATCTTTTTAAGAGTAGCTTACCTATCCTAACTAATGCAAGGTAGAAATAGTGGGTAACATGGGTAATAAAACCTAGATCTGATCCTTCCAATCAACAGAGATTAATAATTAAAAGACATCATAGGGAAAGTTGGAAGATCATGTTATAATGATTAGAAGAATCAAATATATAAAGCAAGTGTAAAGCAATGCACTGTTGTGCAAACTCCTTTCCAGGTGGAACTAATGTTTCACAACCCACAGAAGGAGAAACCTGAATTGTAGGATTGAGTAACTCTTGATGTTCTTCACTGTAACCTTTGAATAATAGTTTGTTGTGTCAAATATTCCCAGGGAACTCAGCAGAGAAGATCACCTAACAGATTCAGTCTTTAGAACCCTCTTTCATCTACAGTGTCTTTCATCACACCTTATTTACTTGAACCAATAGCTTCTGCCTTATAGCCTTGTCCCACCTTAACGATGGTCATTCAATAACGTGTTTTAAATTCTGTATCTATTCTAGACGCATTATTCTGTTACCATTGAGTCAATTCCAACACATAGAGACTCATTATAGCTTTGTCAATAGCTTTAAATATAGATCTTTTTAAAAGTATAACATCTGTGTATATAAAGAAACAAATAAATAGCAAATGTTAACGCCTCTACAATCCCATACTCAAACAGTACTAGTAGCATGTCTTCATCTTTTCTGTATGCATAAACACACACAAATACACAAAAACTTATTTTTTTAAATGATTGAGAAATCAACAGAAAACAATGGTTCAATAATAGAACTATTCAAGCATAGATCTGGCTTCAGCTATGATAGGATATCATGGCCTAAATGCTGATATCAGGATTCAGTTTCTGTCTTTTCATTTGTATTGACTCCGTTCTTAAAAAGACTCTCCCCTCATGGTCACAAGAAGGCTGTCAAAATCTATGAGACTACATATTTCTAGGGTCAAATCCAGTGATAACTCGTGAGAGTATTTCCTAGCATTCCCAAGGTCCTGGATTCACTGTAATTGGACTAGCTCTGGTCATGCCCATCCCTGAATCAATCACTGTGATCAGAATGCAATATACTGATTGACTTATATTGGGTCACATACTCCATTACTGGATTGGAAGTGGATCCACACCCAGACTATATGGATTGAGAGAGAGGGAGGAGTGGGTCCCCAAACAAAATATTAAGTCTTTTGCAGAAAGAAGAGGAAACAGACAATAGGGAAACAAAGAGCCACTACCCACTACAACTTACCCCTTTGCAATCTTATGTATATGTATGTCCCTGGGTAGCACAAATGGTTAATGGTTAAGCTCTTGACTGTCAATCAAATTGTTGGTGGTTCAAATCCATCCAGAGGCCTGACACACCCACTATCCAAGATAAAGAGAAAACAGAAAAACCAGAGTTGAGAAATATTAGTAGTTACTGCTTCCTTGCACATATTAACTTTTGTTCACTGATGTATTCCTACAATACTGTCTGGGACATAGTGGGTACATAGTATTTATTGAATTAATGAATAAATACACAGCTGGACGGGAATAGCAGGACTATGCCAGCAGTGGAATGAGTCCCTACTTACCTGGTCTACCTGTTCCTGTTCTTTCTGAGACGACGGCCCTGTCCTTTGCGTTCATGGTCAACTTTTCTGTTCTTTGGTAGAATCCTCCTGATCTATTGTCTATTGTGGCCATACCTTAGAATGGCATTGTGAAAAATGCCACCTTTCTTGATGATAGCATTTCTCAGGTTTGAGGGCTTTCTTAGAGATTGATTATTCATAGACAATTGTCTCTGCTCCTCCTTTAGAAATTTTTTAGGTTTTATACAGTTCCCAGGACTGAACTCCATTAGCTAGTATCCAAAGCAAGAGATCATGTTGGGTCATGGTCCTGGGAATTGGAATCCAGCCTGAGAATTTCTCTTTCTTCAGTAATCAGACTCAGTGCTCTGTGCATCCCTGCTGTCCTCCTTTTAGTGACCTTCATCTTTGTTACTGTCCCAGAGCAATTTGAAACAATAACCGTGGCAAAAAAAAAACTCATCTGGCACTCAGGCAGCAACCAGATGCATCTTAACATTGTGGGTAATGATCCTTCTTTGTCACATAGGGAACAAATAACAGGGTGTTTGGCCATGATCTAAGGATGTTTGCCCCCTACTCTAATGATATCTTCTGATCTGGTTCTCATCTTCCTAATTCGGTTTATGGTAACTTTCGATTGGGGTAGAAAATTCAACTTTTCCAACCCTGCAAAGATCCAGATTACTGAATTTCCAACTTGCTTATTCTATAGGATTCATGCAGAAAGACATCTTTTAGCAAAATTGTGCTTTCCTTTCTCTCTGATATTAGATATGCTAGCCTCATGATATGCTTGTCTCCTTCTGGTGGGATCTTCATGGTCTCTTTTAAAAAGCCACAAAAAGTTGCTAACAATTTCCAATAATCTGAATTTCTTCTACCAAATTCACTAATGCAGCAGTATCTGCAGTCATATGGTCTAAGGTCTGAGATAATGGAATTTAAGAAACAGCTACACTAGTGAGTAACACAGATCACCAATTTCTAAACTGTGAATAAGGAATTTTCGGTGCCTTTCACTCTACTTCTTCAGCTTAGTATTTTCATATTTTAGGGCCTATTATTTACTACACCTCACTCCTGGTAATAATTTCTGTGTCAATTAAGATTCTATCTGTAGTTCAGATCTTAAATGTGGCTTATCGAGAATAGATATTAATTGACTTACAAAGCTTAAGAGTCCAGGAGTAGACATGGTTTTGGTTATGGCTGCAATAAATAAATAGAAGTGAGAAACTTTGTCCCTCAGCATTACCAGCCATGTCTTGAAATACACTACTCACTATGACAAAGGGAATGTAACCAGCTCCTTTGGTCATGTGCTGTGCTCTTAGGATCTTGGATGGAACCATAAACAGATATTCTGGACTAAAAATTGGGGACAGGAAAATCCCTAGACAAAAATTGGATATGTAGAAGAAGCAATGGTTGCCTGGGTTAGCTCAAGAGTGAGCTAAAAAAATAACTGAAAAACAAAACTCCATTTAACAGCTCTTTTAGCCCCTTTTTTCAAATACTATATATTTTTGTAACAGTTTGAATTATTTTTCAGCAAATATTAATTTCTTTCTCTTTTCCTGTATGAATAAAGTTTGCTTCCCTGACCCATTGATGATGGGCTTGCCCATATGGTTTTCTTTAGCCAGTGGAACGTTAGTTGCTACGACATGAAGAGGTCTTAAATGGGCATGTGCATTTTGGCATGGCTTTTGTGTTTCAATATCTGCCATGAGAAGAGCATGCTGCCCTTAGAACTGTCCCTTCAGCCTGGACCCCAGAATGCACATATAAACAGCAAACCTTCATTCAACCCACAGCCTGAAGCAAAGCCACCCCGACAAGCCCATTCTAGATCGGTTGAACTTCAGTCAGCTTGCAGAACTGTGAGTGAGAGAACAAATGCTTTTGTTGTAAGCCACTGAGCTTTGAGGTTGTTGATTATGGACCATTGTTTTGGCAATAGTTGATTAAGACATCCTTGCAGTGGATGAAGTGCCCGGTGGATTCGAACTGTGGACCTTTTTGGTTAGCAGTGGAACTCTTAACCACTACGCCACCAGGGCAGTTCTACTCTGTCCTATAGGGTCATTATGAGTTGGAATCGACTCAACAGCAATGGGTTTGCAGTGGATGTTCCAGAATTTCTTTCTTTTAGCAGAAATTTAGTTAGAATATGGGACAAGAGAAACTATCTTGAAGTTGCACTCACATAGTGAGGACAATGTTTTTATTGAAATTGTATATTTACTTGGGTTGGGCTGGTAGAGATTTGGAGGATGGTATGATTTTCTTAGCTCTGAGATGTACATTGTTTTCCATTCTGATATTTCTGAAACAGGATGTGTTATAAAATCAATGTGTATGTTGTATATGGTGATGTTTCTCTGCCTTCCCAGCCCCACCTCAAATAGTAGGTTCTTCAAAGGTGGGTCAGTGATATCCTACAATTTAGAAATTCAAAAGTCTGAAAGTACAGTAAGTGTTGGCAGGAGCTGGAGCAATCAGATTAGGGGTGTGTTCTCAGATGAGTGCATAAGATACCTAAACACTACTATGAAATATTGATATATTATAGGTTAACCAAAAGCAAAATGGCATTCTGTTGTGAAAACTAAATAGTGATCTCCACACTGAGGTATAACAATTAACTCAATTCTTTTGAATATGCTTAATTGCCTGAACATGTAGTGTTTCAGAACTCAGATTACTGTATCATGTAGTAACAAAGCAATTATATTTAATTTGGAAATTGTTCAAAACAATTCTTACCAATTGACCATCTTGACCATAAAAAAGCAACAAGCATGGCCTTATCCAGCACAAGAAACCGCACAATATAAATCAATGATAGATGTAGTTACTTAGGACATGTGATATGAACATTAGTAATTGTCTACCAAAAACAATTTCAGTTTTAGTTTATCTGATATTAAGCTGCTCTTTTTGATTATAGTTCATCAACAGTTTCAGCTGCTGATTTTTTCCCACAGAACAATGTTATAATTGGTTGTATAATTGGGAGTTGTGTTCCTGACCGAGGGCTCAGCAGCAAATAAATCATAGATATAAGCAACAATTTGTCATAAAAGCAAGATACAACAACTATAAACCTCTAAAATCATTTGAATTAGTAAAAGTATGATCCCAGCCCTGTAAAATGGGCAAGAATTTACAAATAACACATCAAATTCAAGCCTAATGTATCATAAATTTGGCCGATCTAAAACTAATAGGAAGATAGCTATTGTAAACACTGAATTAAGATTTTTGTAGAATAATGTGCATGGCCTAGGTTTTTACGAAAAGAAAAGCAAGCTGTCACAATAAGTTTAACGGATGCATTGTTTATTCCTCGATAAATTCAGCTGCTGTAAATATGTCAAATAAAAGCCAATATTGTTTCTTGAAATGCAAGACCTTGAGGAAGAGGGCTCAGGAAAAGACACCAACAGACCTTAAATTTCAATTTTCAACATTTTCATTAATCTTCACATATAATTAGCCAGCACACCTGTGTGTAAACAGGCACACACACTGGCACCCTCCTTCCTGCACAAATTCATAGTTAGTAGCATCCGTGAGAATTCAGTGTCCATTCTTAATCACAGGGATGTGAGAGGCAGCGCCAAGAAAACTCCTTTTCATGCTTCCTTTATACCACTGGTTCTCTTAATCAGGTGATTTTGCAATTCCACCCAGGGGACATTTGGCAATGTCTGGAGACATTTTTGGTTGTCACAATTGGAGGGGAGGTGCTACTGGCATCTAGTGGGTAGAGACCAAGGGTGCTGTTAAACATGCTATAATGCACAGGACAGCCTCTCACAGCAAAGAAAGCATCCAGCCTCAAACACCAATAGTGCCTAAATTGAGAAACCTCACTTTATACAAAGATATGTATTGTAGAAAAGATGTGGATTCAGTCATTCAGCTTACTGGGATAATTCTTGATAATCTATTCAATTTCTCAACAGGAAGAACCACTCTTTGGTAGCCCTATCACAGTTCACCACCACAGAAAGCAGGAGACTTGATTATTTTGTTCATTAAAACATTCTCAGCACAGTACCTGACACATTAAGTTAAATGAATAAATAAATGAATAGGAAGATGAAGAAATAAGGGAAGAAAAGCAGGGAAAAGGAAAGGATGGAGCTAGGAACAAGCATTGCTTGATTTGGGTGACTTGCTTTCCTTTCCTTTACTCTTTTCCAGAAGATGCACAAAAACCCCATTGCCATAGAGTCGATTCTGACTCATAGCGACCCTATAGGACAGAGTAGAACTGCCCCATAGGGTTTTCAAGGCTGTCAGTCTTTATGGAAGCAGACTGCCACGTCTTCCTCCTGCGGAGGGGTTGGTCGCTTCTAATCGCCGACCTTGCAGTCAACAGTAGAGTACTTAACCATTGCACCACCAGGGCTCCTCTTTCAACAGGCACAGTTTCAGCTAGTATTTATCGTTCACTAATTCTGCCCTCGTGAGGCAGTACTTAAAGCACTCAGCTGCCAGTGATTTGAACCCGCCAGCCTCTCTGCGGAAGAAAGGTGTGACAGTCTGCTTCCACAAAGATTTACAGCCTTGGAAACCCTATGGGGCAGTCAGCTCTGTCCTATAGGGTAGCTATGAGTGGGTATCAACTCAACGGCAGTGGGTTTGGGTAATTTCTATCATTTATGGCCTATTGTATTTAATTTACTTTAACAGCATTAACAGAGTATCATTAACAATCACTGTGTAATTGTTATTGCAACAGAAGATTTAAAATGAAGTCACTGATTTTCTACTGTACTCAAAGTTTATAAGATTATTTTTTAAAGTTAGCAATCACAACATCTAAATAACCTAGGACTTCATAAAAGTTTTTGGTGGGTTGATTGTTCGTTTGCTTGGTTTGCATTTTTTGCTTTGTTTGTTGTTTGTTCTTTTTGGTCTTTTAGTCTTTCCCTATTCCAAGGAAAAAGTCACCTTGGGGAGAAGTGAAGTTTATACCTGCTGGCTTTGTTCATGGAGAAGGGGCTTAAAGGCAGAAGGTGAGGGCACAAAAGTACATATCAGTAAAAACCAAGTTTGTTTCAGCACCTTTTATCAGAATACCCTCCCCTTCTGAGTTTCCACTTCTTCACCTAAATCACAATCCAGTGCCAATAAGGTCTTTGATACAAAAATACTAACTGCAAATTTCTCTGTAAAGGCATCTTGATTTTTTCCAGGGCTTACCATAGTTTTCAGCATGTAAAAAGCAATCATTAAATAAATACCAAATTAATGAATGTATTTGGAATTTATCGTGTGCCATTAGGCTATGCTGGGTACTGGATTAAAGAGAGATAAGGTATGCTCCCTGCTCTGCAAAATGGAAACCATGGGATTACCATAACTATTAAGCAGTGGTCAATGGGTGGAAAAGCAAATGAGTAAAATAGGAAGCCAAATAAAAGAAAGGCTGATTGCACCTGTCAAATGCACCAAAAGCAACAGTGATGGTCAGATCGGGCCCTAGTTCCTTTGGTCAATACTAGGCACACAGATATGCGTTCCTATTTCTCATCACTTCCTTACCAAATGCCATTTTGTCCCTTCTCTCAGTTTGCTTTCCAATATACTTTATAAACATGAATCAACCTCCAAGCTGATATGTCATTATAAAATGGTTCATGTAACACGTAGGCAGGCATCTCGATCCCTCTTAAACCCAACACATGATAACTTAGGTATTTTCTGTAGCTATCAATTGCCAACCTAAGTTTGTGAATTCTTGCCACCATCCATTAAAAGTTAATCTTCTCGGACTGGGCATTTTGCCATCATTCTCATATTTTGACCTAACATCTGTCCTCTGTGTTCTTAATCTTTCATCTACAGCTTGATATGCATTTCTGGATAAGCCTGTGATTGCTTCCTGTTACAGACTCTTCATCTATTCAATGGGCCCCTTACAAAATTCTCCTTTGTGGACTGATGGGCCTTATAAAAGCACTTTCCATGTTGAAAATCAAACAAAACCGTGCATCCAGGTTAATGCTGGAGCAGCTGGATTGGACAGAAATTTTCCACCTCTTTGTATATTCTCCCTCTTGTTGCCAGCTCCCAACAAGAAAAATGAAAAGTGAGTTAGCTAGTGAACCCTGACTGAAGAAGTCAGCAGGTAATATGAGCACATACATCCCTGAAAGACGCCCTTGGGTGGAGCCCTGTCTAACCAAGTTGCCGTTTTTAGACTCAGACAAGTTGGCTCTGAAACCCGCCACTCTGTACAAATTTCGTACGGACGAATTCACTCTTCTGAAAACCTTCCTGATAAAGCCACTAGATGAGTCCAAACTACCTCATAACCTTGGAGTCAGGTTGTCAGGAAGGTGCCAGAATAACCAGACAAGTGGCCTGGTGGAAAACTCTCATGAAATATCTGGAAGCAGGTAATAATGAGAAAACAGAACTCCAGATGAAGTTGCACAGAAAGAAAAGCTGAACACAGGTAGCCATTAGTAAAGGGCAGTCGTGCTGGGTGGTTCAGTGGTAGAATCCTCGGCTTCCATGCGGAGACCTGGCTTTGACTCTCAGCCAACGCACCTCATGAGCTGCCACCACCTGCTTGTCTATGGAGGCTTGCATGTTGCTATGACGCTGAACAGGTTTCAGCGGAGCTCCTAGGCTAAGACATACTGGGAAGAAAGGCCTGGTATTCTACTTCCAAAAATCAGCCAGTGAAACCCTTATGATCCACAACAGTTTAAGGAGGATAGTGCAGGACTGGGCAGCATTTTTAATTGTGCGTGGGGTCGCCATGAGTTAGGGGCCAACTCGACGGCAGCTTGCGACAACAACATGCTGCTTAAAGAGGTTTTCCTCTGCATCCCTCTCCTCCGTGTGATGGAGCGAGGAAGATCAGCAGCATACACCTCAGTTGTCTTTATGTTTCATTGCATGTAGTAACCAACTTTGACTGTTATAAAATAAAGCAACACTCAGTAACTAAACATTGGCCCATGGCCCATAAGCAGGAGCTGAGTGAAACCCCGGGGTTAAATGGAACCACACAGCAGAGTAGTAAGTCATAAGAGGCAGGTGAAGGCACACGCTGTTTGTACAAGTCACACTCTGAAACTAAACATCCAGTGGCCAGCGGGGTTGCTCCTATGTTCTCTTGGGCTCTCCAAGTGATCTATTTCTTTCCAGACCTCAGTCTGTCCACAGTGTAGCTCTAACCCAGGTGACCCGAGAAGGAATTGTTGACTTTGGAAATGTCTGGGACTATATTTCTGCCACAGCAGATTATTTGGTCTCCTCTCTCTTTTACTTAATAAACATTTATTATTATGCCTGCAGTATATGTTCATTATAGAAAAAGCACATAAGAAAAAGGAAGAAAATATAAATGACCACCCTGAAATAGTCTTGTGGGTATTTTAGGATATTCCATTCCAGAGATTTCCCTCGCATATATTCATGTATATATTTCAAAAATGAAACCATATCATCCATAGTAACTTTAAAAATTTAAATATCACACACACGCATACAGAAAAGCACACTTGTAAGTATACAACTCATAAAGTCCATATTGCAACTTCATTTTTTCTTTAATAATACATTGTGACTTTCTACAGCTACAAACATTCTACTGTGTTTTAATAGCCACAGGATATTTAATTGTAGGGAGCTTCCAAAATTTTACTTATGCAATCCTCTTCTTAGACATTGCTATGAAAATCCGGGTAGCTATATATTCTGTTGCTAAATATTTTCATATTTCTTAAATTATGTTCTTATTACAAATTCCCAGATGAAGAAAAATGCTACATCAAAAAGTGTAGGTTTTACCTCTTTTGAGATAATTTGCCAAATTGCTCTTCAAATTATTTGTAATAAGAGCATATGAAAGTCTTTCTTTCCTCATACCTCTTACACAACATTATGCATTGTACATGTTAAAAAACGATGCCAATTTGATAGAATGAGATGATATTTTATTAATGTTTTAATTTGCATTTCTTTGATCACTAGTAAACTTTTTCATATACTTGTGGTCCATAGTTTGAAGTTATTTTTCTGGTGCTACTTTTCCCCTTTTTCTACCAGGTTAGGGTTGGATGTGACTCTTTTTCTTACTGATTTGTGAACATTTTGAAATATTTGAATTTATCAAATTGAATAATAATGAATTTGAAAATAGTGAAGTAATGAAATTAGACCTCTATTCGCTAATGTTCATAATTAAAGATAAATATGAACTCCTCCCCTATAAGAGAAATAAATTAACAATTTTTCTTGTTCTAGCATCTCAATTTGGTGAATATGATGTTGGACTTTTAGATTATAATTGTTAAAATGCAGTGTTTCCAGCATTGCCAACAAACTCTCCTCCTTTTTATAAAATTTAGAGTTACAAATCCAATCCAGAAATATCATAGTGAAGTGACTGGGTTGTGATCTTAAACAAATTTGAGTTCAAGTTCTTTTGTTTCTGCAGCCTACTAGCCATGTGACATTGGTAATATAATACGCTTCATCTCAGTTTCGGTTTTTTCAGCTGTGAAATGGGAGGAGTAATACCGCCTACTTCATAGGGTCTTTTTGTGAGCATTAGATGAGGCAATGCATATAAAAATAATAACAGTTAAACTTTACCTACATTTAGATACTGTTTTTAGTTCTTTACAAGCACAGTGAGTTGCCTGACATAGAATGTTAACTCAGTTAATGTTGGCTGTATTAAACTAATATTATTATACCTATTATTCATGGGCCCCATCTAACAATTAGAATCAGAATTTCAGAGCCCAGAGAGGTAAAAGTTAGATTAATCACCACTCCTTATAGAATTTAGTCTTAGTGATATTGATTTCTGTCTGGGAATGCTACACCTAACACAATAGTAGGTAAGCTAAGTCAGTGTGTCGATACAGCATTTCTGAGCTGAGAAAGTGCTTAATCATCTGTGTGCTCAGGAAGGAATTTGGACGCCAGTAAATCCCATGATCCTGAATCAGAAAGTCAGGTCACTACTCTCACAATTCTCAACACACACATATACACACTCATATTTAGGACAAGTACTTCTCCTGAGAAATTTATCCTTACTTCCACTGGGCCCTAAACTCAGGAGTCCCTAGATGGCGCAAATGGTTAAGCACTGGACTACTAACTGTAAAGGTTGGCAATTGAGTCCACCTAGAGCTGCCTCAGAAGAAAGCCCTGACACTCTACTTCCAAAAGATCACAATCATTGAGAACCTTATGGAGCACAGTTCTACTCTGACAGGGTCACCATGAGTCAGAGGTGACTCAACAGCAACTGGTAGTACCCTGAACTGAAGTCCCATCCGTTACAGGAACAATGAATCATCCAGGCGACCCCATGGTTTCTGGCAATAGCACCTTAATGATAGCAAAAGAGAATCATTTTGAGTCTCAGTGAGGCCAATGATACTTAGTAGAAGAGCTCTCTCTCCAGGAAGATTCTGTTATTTGGTTTGTCAACTTTAAATTACATAGCAAATGTTTCATTCGACTCCTACCTATTTCGTACGCAACAATCAATGCACTTCTTCTATTTTCTCTTCTCTCTCTTCTCCCGGTTGTTTAGTGGCCATATTATACTTGGTCAGAATTAAAAAAAAAATCACTCACTATTCTTCTACCCTTCACACTGATCCCCATATTTATTTTAGACTTAGCAGTTTTCCAAAATGAATGTCAAGTTTATTTTCTTCAGTTTGACCCAATCATGTCCCCTTAAACTCTTTTTATTTCAATCGTTTACAGAAAGTCTACTTTCTCCATTAATCGTCTTAAAAACAAATTATAACTCTCCTCATTAATAACTTGGCCTTCTGCTTGTATATGAGAAAACATATTCTCCAAATTATAATCAAAAGCTTAGAATGTTTTAAATCAACACAGAAATATCTCTGCAGATACACATAGCGTTGGGAGTCATCTTCTCCCCATAGGTGAGGTTTTCTTTATGCTCGGCAATGGTGGGTGAGTCGTTCTTATGACCCAAGGTACTAAAGTAAAGAGGTTTGACTGAATACTAATAGTTTTTTTCTTTTTTTCTTAATGCACATATTTATTAAAGTTCTCAAACAGTTCTGAGTGATTCTATCACCAAAAATATTTGACAATCCCTTATTCTATTAGAAGTTTCTTCATAACTGAACTTCTCACTCCATGAAATTACAGAGATTTTAATTGAAAATGATCAAACTATTTGCCATGCTAAAAAAATATCATCATCCACTGTTATTCAAGCAAACTGGTTGAAATGATAAAGCTAAAATATTTGAATCATCTTATACTAAATCTGGAATGTAGCCATCAACAAAGAATAGAGGAGGAAATTAAATATGTGTTTTAAGAAAAGGTTGTTATTTATATTTAGTTCACCAATGCTAAAACCCCCATCTTCTACCTAACCACAATAATATGTCTTCAGCTTCCAAATAATTTTTAAAAATTGCAATGTAATTATCCCAATTTTGGTTCAGCTATTTAAGCAAATTATGTTTCTTAAACTATAGGATTAACCCATCATTGGCATATATACAAAAGCCTCATGGTTTGGAAATCTAATCCAAGCCTTGTCTGATGGGAATCTGTCTCCATCAGGCAAATACAAAGTCTCTTTATTTGCCTTATTTAGTTGAACCCTAAACAGTCTCACCAGCGTTCTGGGCCCTGCCTAAATACTTTGTGTGTTTCTGATGGTGCAAACTCAGTTGTAAAAATATCTACAGTACTTGCTTTAAAAGTACTTGCTGCCACTTAACTGTAAACAGACTTGTAATTTGGTCGTAAAAACTCATGACTTGCTGAAAGGGAGTATAATAAAGTTATAATGATCGCCGACAGAAGCACTGCCAGAGAGGCCTAGAGTGGTTGGCTGGCTGCACATGTGATGGTAAGCTGGGCAAAGCTTGGGCTATGGCCATCCAGTATTGCCCTTAGAGACTTTTATCTTTCCTGTGATCTTCAACATCTCAAATATATCAAGTGCAGATAGGTTCATGGAGCCCTGGTGACACAGTGGTTAAGAGCTTGGCTGCTAACCAAAAGGTTGGCAGCTTGAATCTACCAGCCACTCCTTGGAAATCCCACCAGGCAGTTCTATCTACTCTGTCCTATAGGATTGCTATGAGTCAGGATTGACTCAATGGCAATGGGTTTGGTTTTGGTTTTTTGATAGGTTTATGGCTGCGAATCAAGCAAATGTCTCAACATCAATCTTTTATAGGGGCTACAGAGGCATCCTTCATCCAAGACACTTATGTTCCTGGAATATCAGTAATCTTTCTTTCTGAGAGGGAATGTGGAGCAAGAAATGTGCACATTTGAAAAGGAAGGCTAGAGAAAGAGGTGGTGTTATGCTTAAGAACCGTTACTGTTTGTAGTGCACCATCCCTATGGCTTGTATGCTAACTCTTCTCCTTTCTTCAGGAATAAATTGGTAGCAGGAGGTTTGGTCAAGTGAGGGGGAGGTTATTTTTTTTCTCATTCTGAGGTAGAGGGGAATATAACCAAAAGGTGGATGCCTCAGTGCTAGAGTGACCTGGTATCAGTAGACTTGCTCTTTGTTGTAGGGGCTCCAAAGGTATCCAAGGCAGTTCTCAGGCTGAACTTCTGGCTCAACAGACCAGAGTGTGAGCACAGGCTGTGGTCTCACAGAGCATGGCTTTTTCCTGGCCCTCTTCTCCTCTTTCCCAATTCTGCCTCCTGCTTAATTCTGTAATTCTATACATCGAGGACAGGGGGTGGGAGTGGGGCTTCCCTGCACTGAGAGTAGTCCCTCAGGGGGTACTTCTTCCGTCTGAAGCCCATTAAGATTTGCTTCTTACTCCATAATACAACTGTGCAGCCCTTCAGAGGTGGAGAATTTGGCTGAACAAAATTGTAGCACAACCGTGGATGATAGAAAGTACCTTGAGTTGGAGTAGAAGATCTGAACTTGGGGAAATAATTTCATTCTGGGTTTGGATCCTCATTTTTATGATAAGGAGATTAAATCCTTTTTCTAACACCTTTTCTAGATCTAGAATTTTTGATTTTTTGAGCTAGGGAATATCTTTTGGAGACACTGGTGCTCAGGTGTACCCTTTCAGAAAAATGAGGCCAAAGAAGAACTTGATATAGGAATGCATTTCCTTCAGTGAGGTCCTCTTTTAGACTTATGAGAAAGAGACACATGCAGATCCTGAAAGCCAACCAGAAAATATAATTCAAATTGAGATTTTTGTCAGAATTAAATTATTCTCAAAGAAGTACAAGGAGATGAATTTATAGATAAACCACACACTGTTCTATTAATTATCTGTAGTTTCATCTTTTGCATAAAAAGGAAAAGTATATTAACATTGCTTTGGCCACAGAATGTATTATTTTTTGTCTAATCACAAATTTGTCTAAAATGTCTGGATTAGCAAGAAAACCTGGCCTAAACACTCATGGTCTCTGTTACTTGGATGGAAAACACAGGTTCTCATTTTTTTGCAGAACTACTCTTAGAGTGTGAACTCTGGCCATTAAAATTGAAGATGAGATCATACTGTCTGTATGTGCTACAGGGTCCTGAGCCCATGTGAGGATATCAATATATTCTGATGCAGCAGGACAATGATATTTTGTTTTCACCCAAACATTGTTCCTCTCAATTCCCACCTGCCTGGATTTGGCCTGATATGTATTAACATACTTCTTATTTCTGACATCATTGTACAAAATGGCCAGTGAATTCCTAAAAAATTATGACATTGCTTCTGAGATTCTATATTTTAAAAATATCCAACAACTCTTTTCAGTTTTAGTATTTCTTATTTTTTATTTTTTAGATTTCACAATATATAAAGCTTAAATTTAAAAAAAAAAAATTATTGTGCATTAGGTGAAAGTTTACAGAGCAAATTAGTTTCCCATTCGATGGTTTGTACACGAAGTGTTCCATAACATTGGTTTTCATTCCCCACAGTGTGTCAGCCCTCTGTCATTTACATACTAGTTTCCCTGTTTCTTTTCGTCCTGATTTTCTACACATTCCTAGCTTCTCATCTTTGATTTTGGGCAAATATTTTGATCTCATATAATTGATTGTTCTAAGGAGCACATTCCTCTCAGGGATTATTGTTTATTTTGTGGGCCTGTCTATGGTATGGCTGAAAGGTGGTCTCTGGGAATCGCTTCCGTTCCAATTCAGAAGGATGTCTTAGGGCCATACTCTTGGGGGTTCCCCCAGCCTATGTGAGACAAGTAAGTGTGGTCTTTTTTGTGAACTTGATTTTTTGTTCTACAGTATTTCTCCCGCTCTGTCTAGGACCTTCTGTTTTGATCCCAGTCAGAGTGGTTAGTAGTGGTAGCCGGGCCCCATCTAGTTCTCCTGGTCTCAGGGCTGTGTAGGCTGTTGTTCATGTGGTCCATTAGTCCTTTGAACTAATTGCTCCCCCGAGTCTTTGATTTTCTTCACTTTCTTTTGCTCCGGACAGAAAGAGACAAATAGTTGTATCTTAGATGGCCAGTCACAAGCTTTTAACACCCTTGATGCTACTCTACATAATAGGATGCAGAACTTAGTCTTTATGAACTATGTTGTGCCAATTGATGTGGTTGTCCTCTGTGTCTAAGGTCCTTCCCCTATGAGCCTACAAACTTCATCCCACAAGGTGTTGGCTTATGTCTAAGAAATTCCCCAACTGTGTCCCTTGTGTGCTGTATTGTCTATATTAATATATAAGCAGCACCATTATGTAGGAGCCCTGGTGGCACAGTGGTTAAGAGTCTGGCTGCTAACCAAAAGGTCAGCAGTTGGATCCACTAGTCACTCTTTGGAAAACCTATGGAGAAGTTCTACCCTGTCATATAGGGTCACTAAGAGTCAGAATCAATTCGATGGGTGCAGTTATGTATGTAGAAATATCCACCACCAGAACTATATCTGCAGGTGGGTGTGTTCCCTTATACCCTCCCACATGTCTTGGCATACCTATCTACTTATCTATCCATTCATATATTAGTGGCTGTTAATACTATTGTTGCAGGATTGTCTATGCTATAGTAATTAATATTGTTGTCTTTTGTCCACCCATGCCTTGGTCATGTTTTGCTGACTTCCTCCATATTGTGTATTTACGTTTCCTTCACCTGCATTAACATGTGTCTTCCATCTATTTGGTAATTTTCTCTTCCTCCTCTGCCATCCCTGGTAACCATCAAAGAATTTTTTTTTCCCTGTGTATAAACTTTTTCTTGTTTCTTTGCAGTAGTGATCTCATGCTATATTTGTCCTTATGTGATTGACTTATTTCACTCAGCATAATGCCCTACAAATTCCTCCATGTTGTGAGATGTTTAACGGATTTGTCATTGTTCTTTATCATTGCATAGTATTCCATTTGTGTAACTACAGCTTTTAATCCATTCATCTGTTGATGGGCACTTAGGTTGTTTTCATCTTTTTTGCTATTGTGAATAATGCTGCAATGAACATGGGCATGCATATGTCTATCCATGTCACGGTTCTTATTTCTTTAGGATATATACCTAGGAGTGGGATTGCTGGGTCATATGGTATTTCTATTTCTAGCTTTTAAAGGAAGGGCCATACCGATTTCCACAGTGGTTCTACCATTTTACATTCTCACCAGCAGTGCATAAGAGTTTCAATCTCCATACAACCTCTCTGACATTTATTACTTTGTGTTTTTTTGATTAGTGCCAGTAATGTTGGAGAGACATGGTATCTCATTGTAGTTTTAATTTGCATAACCTTGGTGGCGTAGCGGTTAAGAGCTACAGCTGCTAACCAAAAGGTCGGCAGTTCAAATACACCAGGCATTCCTTGGAGACCTATGGGGCAGTTCTACTCTGTCCCACAGGGTTGCTATGAGTTGGAATCGACTCAACGGCAATGGGTTTTAATGGCTAATGATCGCCAGCATTTCTTCATGTGTTTGTTAACTATCTGAATGTCTTCTTTGGTGAACTGTCTGTTCATATTGTTTGCCCATTTTTAATTGGATTGTTTGTCTTTTTGTTGTTGAGGTCTTGAAGTTTTCTATAAATTTTAGATATTAGACCCTTGTCGGATATGTCATAGTCAAAATTTTTTTCCCAGTCTGTAGGGTCTCTTTGTACTATTTTGGGGAAGTTTTTGATAAGCGTAAGTCTTCAATTTTTAGGGGGTCCCATTTATCTAGTTCTTTTTCTAGTGTTTGTGTATTTTTAGTTATGTTTATATCCTATTTCTGCCATATATTAGGGCCCCTAGCATTGTCCCTATTTTTTCTTCCATAATCTTTATTGTTTTAGGTTTTATATTTAGGGCTTTGATCCATTTCGAGTTAGTTTTTGTGTATAGTATGAGGTATGGGTCCTGTTTCATTTTTTTCACAAATGGACATCCAGTTCTGCCAGCATCATTTGTTAAAGAGACTGTCTTTTCCCCATTTAATGGACTTCGGCCCTTTCTCAAAGATCAGCTGTCCATAGGTGGATGGATTTACATCTGGGTTCTCATTTCTGTTCCATTGGTCTATGTGTCCTTCATTGTACCAGTACCAGGCTGTTTTGACTACCATGATTCTGAGATCTGTTAGTGTGAGACCTCCTATTTTGTTCTTCTTCAGTAATGCTTTACTTATCTAGGGAGTCTTTCCTTTGCATATGAAGTTGGTAATTAATCTTTCCATCTCATTAAAGTTTGCTGTTGTAATTTGGATCGGGATTGCATTGTATCTGAATATTGCTTTGGGTAGTAATTACATTTTCACCGTGTTGAGTCTTCCTATCCATGAGCATGGTATGACTTTTCCATTTATGTAAGTCTCTTTTGGCTTCTTGTAGTAGTGTTTTGTATTTTTCTTTATATAGATCTTTTATGTCCCTGGCTAGATTTATTCCTAAGTATTTTATCTTTTAGGGGTTATTTTAAATGGTATTGTTTTCCTGGTTTGCTTTTCAAAGTTCTCTTTGTTGGTGTAGAGGAATCCAACCGATTTTTGTATATTTATCTTGTATCCTGCACTTTGCTGAATCCTCTCATTAGTTCCAGTAGCTTTCTTATAGAATCTTTGGGGTTTTCTACATGTAGGATCAAATCATCTGCAAATATGTATAGTTTTACTTCTTCCTGATCAATTTGGACACCTTTTGTTTATTTTTCTTGCCTTCTTACTCTAGCTAGGACTTCCAGTACAGTGTTGAATAAGAGTAGTGACAAAGGACATCCTTGTTTTGTTCACGCTCTCAAGGGGAATTCTTTCAGTCTGTCTCCATTGAGAACAGTGGTGGCTGTTGATTTTGTGTAAATGCCCTGAGTTATGTTGGGAAATTTTCATTCTATTCTTATTTTGCTGAGAGTTTTTACCAGGAATGGGTATTGGACTTTACCAAATGCCTTTTGTTTTAATTATGTGGTGGATTATGTTGATTGATTTTCTAATATTGAACCATTCTTGCATACCAGGTATGAATCCCACTTGGTCATGATGAATTTTTTTTTTTTTTTTTTGATATGCTGTTGAATTTTATTTTGAGAATCTTTGCATCTATATTCATGAGAGATATTGGTCTGTAATTTTCTTTCTTTCTTTTTCTTTTTTCTTTTTTTTTTTTTGTGGTGTCTGCCTGGTGTTGGTATCAGGGTTATGTTGGCTTCATAAATAAATTCGAGAGTATTCCCTCTGTTTCTATACTCTGATATATTTTCAGTAATTGATGTGAGCTCTTCTCTGAATATTTGGTAGAATTCTCCAGTGAAGTCATCCATGCTAGGGGTTTTTTTTGTTGTTGTTGGGTTTTTTTTTTTTTTTTTAATTACCTCTTCAATCTCTTCTCTTGTTATAGGTCAGTTTTCTAGCTCAGTTTGTGTTAAGTTAGGTAGTTTGTTCCTAGAAATTTGTCCATTTCCTCTGGGTTTTCATATTTATGGAGTACAATTTTTCAAAGCATTCTGTTATGATCCTTTTTATTTTAGTTGGTTCTGTTGTGATGTCACCCATCTAATTTCTTATCCAGGTTATTTGCTTCCTCTTCTGCCTTTCTTTAGTCAGTTTGGCCAGTGGTTTGTCGATTTTGTTGATCCTTTCAAAGAACCAACTTCTGGTCTTGTTGATTCTTTCCATTGTTTTTCTGTTCTCTATTTCTGTTCTAATCTTTATTATGTCCTTTCTTCTGAGAACTGTAGGCTCCTTTTGCTGTTCTCCTTCTATCTGTTCAAGATGTAGGGTTAGTGTTTTGATTTTGGCCCTTTCTTCTTTTTTGATGTGTGCATTTATTGCCATAAATTGAACTCTGAGCGCTGCTTTTGCTGTATTCCAAAGGTTTTGGTAATATGTGCTTTCATTCTCATTTGATTCTAGGAGATTTTTTTTATTCCATCTTTGATTTTCTCCATTACCCAGTGATTTTTAAGGAGACTGTTATTCAGTTTCCACATATTTGATTTTCTCCCTTCTATTCCTGTTATTGATTTCTACTTTTATTGCATTATGTTTAGAGAAAATGCTTTATATTATTTTGATGTTTTGGATTTTGTTAACATCTGCTTTGTAGCCTAAAATATGGTCTATTCTGGAGAATGTTCCGTGTGCATTGGAAAAGAATGTATACGTTGCTGCTGTTAGGTGGAGAGTTCTGTATAGGTCTATGAGGTTGAATTGGTTGATTGTGGCATTTAGATCTTCTGTAGATTTGTGGAGTTTCTTTCTAGATGTTCTATTCTTCACCAAAAGTGGTGTGTTGAGATCTCCTACTATTATTGTGAAACTCTATTTCTCTTTTCAAGGCTGTTAGAGTTTGCTTTATGTATTTTGGAACCTTGTCATTGGGTTCATATATATTTATTACAGTGATGTCCTACTGGTGGATTGATGCGTTCATCATTATATAATGTTCTTCCTTATCTTTTATGGCAGATTTTGCCTTAAAGTCTATTTTATCAGATATTACTATTGCCCATCTTGCTCTTTTTTGGTTATTGTTTTCTGGATATATATTTTCCATTGTTTAAGTTTTAATTTGTGTATGTCTTTGAGATTAATGTGTGTCTCTTGTAGACAGCATATTGATAGGGCTTTTTTTTTTTTTTTTTTAATCGATTCTGCCACTCTCTCTCTCTCTCTACTGGTACATTTAAGTTATTTATTTTCAGTGCAATTATTGACAAATATGTGTTTACTGTCATCATTTTGTTGTGCTTTTTTGTTGTTGTAGTGTTGACATCATTTTGTTGTGCTTTTTTGTTGTTGTAGTGTTGACAGTTCCTTTGTTCTGCTTAATTTTCTGTGTTGGGTTCTTTTTGTTTGTAAATTTTCTTTCAATTTCTTTCATTGTTATTGATTTTGTGTTTACTTCTTTTTTATTTTGATGAGTAGGTTTGTTAACTTTCTTTGTGGTTACCTGGAAATTTACCTTTATCTTCCTAATTTTTAACCAGTCTTTTATTTCTTATTATCTCCTTGAGACCCTCTCCATATGAAAGTTCTATAACTACATCATTTAGTCCCTCTTTTTTGCTTTGACATTGTCCTCATTTAAAGATTGATGTCTCTGGTTTGCTGTTTTCAGTATTTTAGCTTTGTTTTATTTTTTATAATTCTTTACCTGGGTTAGTACCTGGCTGATGCTCCCTGCATGAAATCTCAGGTTGTTTTCTTATGTTGTTGGGTCTCTATCTGAATGACTCCCTCTAATATTTCTTGCAAGTTTGGTCTTGTTTTTACAAATTCCATTAATTTCTGTTATCTGGATGCCCTAATTTTGCCATCTATTTTAGAGACAATTTTGGATATATAATTCTTGGTTGGCAATCTTATTCTATCTTCAATTGTTTCATTGCTACTCCTATATCCTTCTATTGAGTTGTCTATGTCTGAAATTTTATTATTAATCTTTTGTGTTTCTAGTTGCTGTTTTTGTATGGTTTCTAACTGTGTATTTATTTTGCTGATTTGTTCTTGTATTGTTTTCCTGAATTCTTCTATTGCTTTGTCTTATTTTCCTTGATTTTGTTTATATTTTCTTCTTTTTGTCTTTTGTTTTCCTTGATTTCTTTGTTGATCTTTTGGAGGGCCCTGTATATTAGTCTTTTGAATTCCTTATCAGGTAGTTCCATTGCCATTTCTTCCTCTGAAAGATTTTCTGGTTCTTTATTTTGAACACTTGCTGGAGCCATTTTGTCTTGCTTCTTTATGTGATTTGATATTGTCTGCTGTCTCCAAGGCATCAAGAAGTTATTATATTTACTTATTTATTGTATGTTTGTTTCTTGCATCCTGAATTTTTTTGTTTTTTGCTTTGTTTTCATATATCCACATAGACTGGGCATCTGTGCTACTCTGGCCACTAATCTGGCTGCGTTGAAGGCTCTCACCTCCTGTCTCCGGGTGGTAGGGTAGCAACTGGGTGTGTAACAATGATCTGTCTTCACTGGTCTTTTGGGGCTGCTGTTGATTTAGATGAAGTTTCTGGTGAGGTGATGTGTCTGTCCAGCCAGTCATCTGACTGTGGGTGCAGAGGGCATTCTTCCTGGTCACTGTGTTGGGTGTTGTGTACGTGCTCTGCCAATTACCAGGTGGTCATGGTGAGGGTGCCCAAGTTGTCAGTCACCAGGTGAGTGGTGTAGAAACTCTCACTGATAGTCCCAGGCAGGCAGGGCTGTGTGGGGGTGTTCAGAGAAGGCACTAGCTTCCAGTCGGGGGGGAGTGATGCTGGGGGAGGGAAGGGAGATGTTGCCTGCTCATGGGTGTCCAGTTGGAGGGCATGCTGTGTCTGCTAAAGTGAGTCATGGGGGATGTTGTGCAGGTGGTCCTCGGGCCCCTAGCACAGGTGACTGTAGGGATCAGGAGGCACCACCACTCCTCGGGCCCCTGGTGCAGGAAGTTGGTGGGTGTAGGAGGCAGTGCCAGTCCTCAGGCCCCCAGTGCAGGTGGCTGGAATGAGTGGGAGGCACAGCTCGCCCTCAGGCCCCACCGTGTGTGGCTGGTGGGAATAGGGGTACCGCAGGTTCAGGCCCCTAGTACAGGTGGCTAAAGGGAGTGGGAGGACCCATAGGGCCCCAGTGTAGGTGGCTGGAGAGAGTGGGAGGCATCACTAGCCCTCAGGCCCCTGGTACAGTTGGCTGGCGGGGGTAGGAGGCACTGTACATCCATGGGCCCCCGGCACAAGTGGCTGAGTGAAAGGGCAGGTGCCTCCAGTCTGTGGGCTCTTGGCTTAGGGGCTGGGGTGTTGGCAGATGCCACAAGACTGCGATTGTGTTCAGGGCAGGGGGACGGGCAAGGAGGGTGAGGCAGCCGCATAGGCCCCTGGGTCTCTCGTGCAGGCAGCTGGATGGAGTAGGAAGTGCTGCAGGTCCATGGGCCCCCAGCATGGGTGGCTGAGCAAAGGAGCAGGTGCCTCCAGTTCATGGGCTCCCAGGAGGAGGGTGGTGGTGGATGCCACCAGACAGTGATCACATGTGGGGAGGGAGAATAGGTGAGGAGGGTGGGGGAGCTCTACAGGCTCATAGGCCTCTGGCATGGATGGACAGGGTGGGGTGCATGCACTTACGTTTTGCAGGATGAGAAGCACTCCTGTTTGGCTCTGGACACAAGAGCAGAGTTGTTCCTGCTTGGCTGCACCAGGCTATGGGAGTTTTGGTTGGGAACATGGCTTGCTTTGTCTCAATATGGCCATACTGCAGAGATTTGGCTAGTGAAACACCAGTGATCTGTAATTCTCCATGTCCACTGTTTTCGTACTATCTCTTCTTCCACTTTGCATTTGGTCTGATTCTTCAGCCTTGTCTTTGGTGCTCAGGGTTCCAAAGTTGTCATCTATAGTCGATTCATTTGTTTTCTCAGGTCTTTGTTGTAAGAGGCACATTACAAAGCATCTGACTGCTCCACCATCTTGGACCATCCCCTACTCACTTTTAGCATTTCTGGACTATTTCAAAGAATTTTTAAGACAGTGATCCTTCTGTGTTCATCAGAAGCAGGGTATATTCTGCATTGCCCTTAATCCTTTTTGTGCTAATTTCTCAATCCTGTTTCCTGTTTTATTGCCTGGCATCCTTTGCTTTGATATCTATGTGCCAAGAAAACCACAAGCTTAATGTGGACACATAGAGTGCTTTGTGATCCTGTCTGAAGATGGCCATAAATTGAGACAGATTGGAAACCCAGTTCAGGGAGGCCTGATATTCCAAGACTCTTCAGAGGATGATCTTCTAAATGGATGTATGCCTACTAAATAGTCTAGTGTTCTAACACTATGTGCTGCAAGATTCATGGGATTATCCTGTTGGGATAGACAAGTAGGAGCAGGGTTCTGGAAATATTACTAGTAAGGTGAAAGAAACAGTAAGGAGAGCTTTGCCTGGCCAAAGAGGTAATCAAAGGATTTTGATGAGGAAACAGGAGACTTAGGACTAGCCAAGAAAGTCACCACTATCTTCCTCATTAGCCATCAACACGAGTCACTTCCTCACTAGTTATCTTCCCAGCCATTGGTCATTGAGGTCTCTGGGTGACTTTCCCAATCCTTTGTAATCAAGTTCTGCTTAGGATCCATGTAAGAGCTGTGAGTCATCTGCAGTATACATTCTGTAATAAAATTAAAGCTTCCTGAAGCCAAATATAGTACTAATTACAAGGTAAAAAATAAAAAACACAAGCTAAGTCAAGAGACCCTCCCCTAGTCCCACCCCCTACACCCTACACATACTTACACAGGTAATGGTTAATTTTATATATCAACTTGGCTAGGCCATGGTGCCCCACTGTTTGGCCAAACACTAGTCTAGATGCTGTTATAAAGTAGTTACATAATATTAACCAGTTGGTCTTAATTAAAGCAGATTGTTTTCCATAAGGTGAGTGAGACTCATCCAATCAGTTGAAGGCCTTAAGAGCAAAAAGTGAGGTTTCCCCTACGGTGTACTCTGCCTGTCCCATCCCACTGCCATCAAGTTGATTCCAACTCATAGTGACCCTATGGGATAGAGTAGAACTCCCCCTTAGGGTTTCCAAGTCTGTAAATCTTTGTGGAAGCAAACTCCCACATCTTTCTCCCATGAAATGGCTGGTGGGTTCAAACTGCCAAACTTTTGCTTTTGGATAGCAATCAGGCACTTTATATATGTATGTGTACATATATATATATATATGACACACATCCATCTAAACATTTATTTTTTTAAGCTCAAGGGTCAACTATAATCCTATAATCCTTAGATTTGTTATTTTTCTATGCATATATATTTGCTATCATTTATCTTGTATTTTGAATTACATATGGTTTTGAAAACCACCTAAAATCCTTTGGGGGAAAAATAATGCATAGATTAATCATTTCATAAATGAAAAATAAATGAGGGGTCATTTTTCTTGAGGGCTCCTGCCACCCTGCCAGCTCGGTGGTTCTCTCCCTGTCCTGAGCTCCCCGTGGAAGCATGCTTGGTCTCTTGAGCACAGACAGTTTCCTGAAAGTACCATATATTCTTTGTGAACAAAGACCTGCATATTTCTCCAACATTCTTCTCAATATCCGTCAGCATCCATCCAGCTCAGGCTTGGACAAGGATTAAACCTTTGATAAACAACCAAGCAAACAAATAAGAAGGCACCATTGTTTTGACCATCCCAATCTATGGTATTAATTCTGGAGATCAATAAGGGTAAAAGCTAGTTTCCTTTCCCATCTCCTATGCTCACAATAGAGGTTTACGTTATCATTGCTGAATGACTAACTGAAGGTCTTTGAAGCAGATGGTGGTGAGTGAGTGACGCAGTGATCACTTGAGGTCAAGCATCATGGTTCACCAACGCCACTTTTGCACTGGAGACAGCTGGTGATTCTTCCTTGTGCCTCTGCACCACTAGGGAACTCATGAAAGTGCAGGCCCCCAGCTCCCCTCAGAGACTGACGCAGAAAGTCTGTGTGGGTCTGGGAATCTGCAGATTTAACAAGCTGCCCCAAAAATGAGGGCAGAGCCAGGTTTTCTCAACAAGACTGGTGAAAGATAAGATCAGCCTGGAAAGTTCATTCCTGCCCGGAATAGGACACTTCCGTTTCTAAGCCTGATACCACCAAAGCTGGGCAAGAGGCAAGTGCTGGTGCCAGCTCCACCATCAATGTTAGTTCTTGGATTTGGTCACTTCCTTCTCGAAGTTGTAAGATGACCAAAACAACTGCCCACATTAGCCTCCAAATCATGATACACATAACTTCAGATATTTAGAAAACTTATAAATATTTTATTCATGAGAACCAAAATCTCTTCTTTACTATGAAAATAGATTACGGAAGCCTAGCAAATATAAAAAACACAAAGTAGCATTATTCACTCTAATTTCTAATATTATGCTTACCAAATGCCCACTCAACAATAGTCTTGCACCACCTGATGTTTGCACTAATCTTAACTCAAAATCTCTCTGAGATGTGAGGGTGGGGCTGTATAGCAGAGATGTGAAAACTTCGGTAACAAATAGACCAAGGATCCCAGCTACACCATTTCCTCAATACAGGAATATTTACAAGTTACTTAACCTCTCAGGTCTTAATTTCCTCACCTTCAAAATGGGAGCAAGAGCCCTAACCCTTTGGGTTGGAGATATACTAAGGGCAGAGGGCAAAGAGATAAATACAATCACAATATAAGGGGAAAAAAGGAGACTGGTGCAAGAAAGAAATGCATATAAATTATAAGACTCACCAACTGACTGTAGACCCCTGAGGGCAGAGCCTCTGATGACCTTGCTCATTTCTGTACTCCCAGTGCCTAATAGAATGCCTGAACTAAGTAGGAACTCAATGCAGATTTAACTGGCTATAATAATGAGGCAGTGGTTGTTCAGTGATAGAATTGTTGCCTTCCATGTGCGAGTCCTGGGTTAGATTCCTCATGAGCAGCCACCACCTGTCAGTGGAAGCTTGCATGTTGCTATGATACTGAACAGGTTTCAGTGGAGGCTCCAGACTAAGATATACTAGGAGGAAAGGCCTGGTGTCTACTTCTGAAAATCAACAAACAAAAACCCTATGGTCAGTGAAAACCACAGTGACCAGATCCTTAATTGATGATGCAGGACCAGGCAGCCTTTGGTTCCATTGTGCATGGGGTCACCACTAGTAGGAGGCCAACTAGACAGCGGTTAACAATAACAAATAGTAAGCAATACACATTGAAAACTTAATGAGCCACGCACAAAAGGGTTTTATGTCTACAATGTCACTTGATCCACACAAGTAGTTCACCTCACAGATAAGGCAACAGAGGCATAAAGAGGCTTAGTACTGTGTCCAAAGTGGTGGGACAGTGACATGAACTCAGGTGATCAGAACTGAGAATCTTAACTATACATCTACATGAGGGCCAGAGACGGCCAGAGAAAGTAAAAGCTGGAGATTTACAGATGGCTTCATGGAGACCATGTCCTGGCTATGAAGGACAGGAAGGTTTGAGACAGGCAGAGACAGGGAGGGTATTTAAGGAAATGCACCAGCCAAGTTTCCAGAGCTAGAAAGCACACCATGTCCAGGACTTCTTCACAGAGACCTTGCTGCAGCCCCAGACAGTGAAGGAAGCGGTAGTTTCTGTGCTACTGTGACCTTTAGACCAGGGGAGGGCAGGGTCTAACACCTCCCCCAGCCCTACTCAGCCGGACCCACCGTCTGTCCCAGGCTCCTGCTGATGTTTAAGATCTTTGACTTGGCTCTAATTATCTTTATTGACTTCTTTATGATCAAGCTTAATTTATAATTTGAAGCAGAGTAATGTGTAATGGTGTACGTGGCCATACGTTAGGGAAAGAGTGGCAGGATAAACACTCAATTTCCTGGCCTCTTCAGCTTTTGCATCACCCTTCTTAACGTCATTTCAGTATTCAGAGTTTTTTCCCTTTAAATATACAGTAAGTGTTTTGTGTTTAATTTCCTAAAGAAAAAAAAAGTGTATTGTGAGGGTGAAATGGTAAAAGAGTCAAAGAGAGTTAGGGAAGGCTATAAAAAACCACACTTTGTGTTCAAGAGACTGGAGTTGCCTTTTTGGAGCCTTTGTCTTCTCCTGGGAATTCTCATAATATAGTGTTATGAGTTTTGTTTGTTGTATTTTTTTCTCGCTCCTTTCTTTTTTAGCATGTGCTTTCCCTCCTGAGTCATGTGTCTTTTTTATATGCTTCTCAGAGGTATATTGCTGACACAATAGCCTGGAGCAAGTTCTTTGGAGCCACTTGGGTTCCATCACATAATTACATTCATACGGTGTATTTATAGGAGCAGAGGTGCCAAAGTGGGGGAGGAAAGGTAAGCAAATAGCCCTGCCTTCAGGAAAGAGGCTCAATGATTTGACACCACAGAGAACTTCTGTCTGGTCATGGTTGGTGGTGGTAGAGGAAGGGAGCATGGTAAGAGACACTGGTCTGTTTGCAGAAAGAAAGTTACCTGTGAATGTCAACCAAGGAAAGAAGGAGAGGGAATGCACACCAGAATGCTGTAACTCTCACTCTTCCTCCCTCAGAAGTTCCCAAACTGTGTTCCTCAGAACCTAGGGGGTTCTGTGAGAATGGCTTGGAGACCACTGTGGGGAGGAGGAAAAGGATGACCTATGGATGTGGGTGGGGCCCTTCCCAGTTTTAATGAAAGCCACCCAACTTTTATCTGTTTTACTTACTGAAGTTTTTGGTAAGATGTTGTTTGAAAAGCTTCCTTATATAGCTAAAACATTTGAATATTTCTGACATATAGGACTCTCCACTCTTATCATATGAGCCATGTCATGGCCCCTTGAGACCTCACTGAGAACTGAGGCACTACAGCTATTCTCTGGAGGTCCCCCTATTAACTTCTGGGGTGCCTTTTCCTCCTTCTCTTCCCTGGAAATCCTTCAGGCTAAGCTGAGTTCCCATGAAGGCTCTCACATGGCCCACTGGATGGCTCCCCATCCCACTCTTCACATCCACAGAGTGATTACTCTAAAACACAACTTTGATCCTCTCCCTGAACATGTTAAGGGAGCCCTGGTGGCACAACAGCTAAACACACAGCTGATAACCAAAAGATTGGTGGGTCGAACTCACCCAGCAGCTCCATGGGAGAAAGACTTTGTGATCTGCTCCTGTAAAAATTACAGCCTAGAAAACCCTATGGGACACTTCTACTCTATCACATGTGGCCACTATGAGTCAAAAATTAACTCGAGGGGACGGAGCCAACATGGCACCCTATACAGATGCACCATGCCATCCCTCTGCAGCAAAGACCTGTAAAACAGATACAAATGTCAGTCCTGGAACCCTGAGCAACAAATGAAGAGACAAAAAAGACTACATCAAACACCAAATGGAGGAAGAAACTGATGGAAAATAGAGAAAGGGGAGAGATATGGAGTGAGGTCCCCTGCCAACTAACATGGCACAAAGTGGCCATCTTGAAACATAGCCAGCAATGACCCCAGACAGGGAGTACTGGAAGGCAAATTTGTGGAGCTCCCAACAGGAGACAGAGCACCAGGTAACCAGAGAAACACACTTTCCTACCTCTCACCTTTCCAGTGACTAGAAGCGAGAATCCCCCCCATCCCGTAGCCCCTACCACCAAGGTCCACAATAGGAGCCCCACACACACCCCTGCAGCACCCCCTCCCACTGTGTGGCTTTTTTTTCTTTTTTTCTTCCTTTTCTTTCTCCCTCTCACATGTCCCCATATGCCACCTCCCCTTCCTTTACCACCAGCCCCCAGGTCGGCTCTGCCCACACTTGCTGGCCCCCACTGCACCACCAGTTTTCTTTTTTTTCCCCCTTTCTTTCTCCCTTCCACTTAGCGCCATATACCACCTTCTTCCCATCCACCAGCCCCCGCTACACCACTGTGGCTAGAGAGCAACTAGTGCACTGACCTGCTGCCACCCCAGATCCAACCTGCTCTCACCTGCCAGCTCCCACCATTTTTTCTTTTTTTCTTTCTTCCTCCCACCTAACCCTTTAAGCCATCTCCCCTCCCTTTGCACTGGTCTCTGGGTCCACCTTGCCCCCTCTCGTCAGCCCCTGCCATGCCTCCATATTTTTTTCCCTTTCTTACTTTTCTTTCTCCCTTCCATGTAGCTCTGTACACCATCCCCTTCGCCTTCCCACCAGCTCCCGCCACATCGTCACATGTAGAGTGCCACTGATGCAATGACCCACTACTGCCCTGGGTCCACCCCAGCCCCACCCACCAGCTCTCATCACACAGCCATTTTTTTTCTTTTTCTTTCTTTCTCCATCTAGCTTAGCCCTGTATGCCACCTAATCCCCTTCCAGCCAGCCCCCCCAGTCCACCCTACTCCCACCTGCAGGCTCCCACCACATCACCCTTTGTTTTTTTTTTTTCTTTCTCCCTCATGCCTAGCCCCATACAACACCTCCACCTCCTTCCCGCCAGCCCCTGCCATGTTGCCACGACTAGAGTGCCTCCAGCACGCAGGCTCATCACACTGGGCCCGTTCTGCCCCTCCCCTCCTGCCACTTGACCAGCTCCTGAATGGTGGGAAGTAAGATCATACCATTCCCTGTCTGACATCCCCACCCATCTGGCGAAGGGCTGTGAATGCTCCCACACCACTGGACCAACATCAGGAGGCAGACAGTGCCTGCCCAGTCAGACCTGAGCTATCTTGCCAAAGAAGAGAACATTGAACTGGGCTTGACCTGCCTGCTGCTGCCCTGCCCACTCGGACAAGGTGGTGAGAGCTATTGTGCCCACAAATGAGCAAGCAGCAAAGCACATCTTGCCTGCCTACCCTGACATATCAAAACAAAACAAAAAAACAGCACAAAACAAATGAACATACAATAAATAGAGAAAGAAAATAATACTTAAATATCTCAAGACAGCAGACAATTTTAAAACATATAAGAAAACAGGACAAGATGGCTCCAGCAAGTGACCAAAATAAAGAATCAGATAGCCTTCTGGTAGAGGAAAAGGCATTGGAACTACCTGATATGAAATTCGAAAGACTAATATTTAGGGCTGTCCAAGAGATTAGGAAAGAGATCAAGGACAACACAGAAAAACCAAGTTTAAAAAGACAAAATCATGGGAAACACAGACAAAACCAATAAAAACACAGCAAAAATCAAGGAAAACATACACAAAACAAGAGAAGAATTCAGGAAATAATACAAGGACAAAACATCAAAATAATAAATAATTAGAAATCATACAACAACAGCAACTAGAGATCCAAAAAGTAAATGACAGAATTTCAAAACTGAACAACTCAATAGAAGGTTTTTTGGAAAAAAATTGAAACAATGGAAAACAGAATCAGCGAGATTGAAGGCAAATCCATGGACATCACCCTGTTTGAGAAAAAATCAGAGAAAAGAATGAAGGAAAATGAAGAAAACCTGTCATGGTTTGAATTATGTCCCCCGAAATATGTGTGTATTAACTTGGCTGGGCCATGATTCCCAGAATTGTGTGGTTGGCCTCCATTTTGTGATTGTAATTTTATGTTAAAGAGGATCAGGGTGGGATTGTAACACCACCCTTACCCAGGTCACATCCCTGATCCAATGTAAAGGAAGTTTCCCTAGGGTGTGGTCTGCACCACCTTTTACGTTACAAGAGATAAAAGGAAAGGGAAGCAAACAGAGAATGGGCAACCTCATACCACCAAGGAAACAGTGCCGGAAGCAGAGTGTGTCCTTTGGACCTGAGGTTCCTGCGCAGAGAAGCTCCCAGACCAAGGGAAGATTGATGACATGGACCTTCCTCCAGAGCTGACAGAGAAAGCCTTTCCCTGGAGATGATGCCTTGAATTTGGACTTGAAGACTTCCTTGGAGTCGATGCCCTGAATTTGGACTTGTGTCTACTGGACTGTGAGAGAATAAATTTCTCTTTGTTAAACCATCCACTTGTGGTATTCCTGTTAAAGCAGCACGAGATGACTAAGACAAAACCAAAGAATTATGTGGGACAAAATCAAGAGCAAAAGATGGTACACCATCAGAGTTCCAGAACAGGGGGAGCAAATGGAAAACACAGAGAATATTGTTGAAGATTGTTGGTGGAAAACTTTCCCAATATCACAAAAGACAAAAAGCTGACCATCCAAGAAGCACAATGAACCCCATATAGGATGAACCCCAAAAGAAAGACACCAAGACATATCATAATCATACTTGTCAAAATCAAAGACAAAAACAGAATCCTGACAGCAGCTTGAGAAAAATGAAAAGTCATTTAAAAAGGGGAGCCAATAAGACTAAGCTTTGATTACTCTGTAGAAAAACTACGGAGGCAAGAAGGCAATGGGATGATATATATATAAAACCTTGAAAGAAAGAAAAAAAATGTTAAGCAAGAATAATATAACCTACAAAACTCTCTCAACTACAGTGAGAAAATTAGGACATTTCTAGATAAACAGAAATCAAGGGAATTAGTAAAAACCAATTCAAAGTTACAAGAAATATTACAGAAAGTCCTTCCGTTAGAGAACCAATATCAGGCAACAACCTGAGTCTAACCAGCCACTCCTTGGAAACCCTATAGGGCAGTTCTACTCTGTCCTACAGGGTTGCTATGAGTCAGAATCGACTAAATGGTAATGAGTTAGGTTTTTTGGTATACTGATAATCACAGTGAATATAAATGGCTTAAATGTACTAGTAAAGAGACAGAGAGTGGCAGAATAGATAAAAACAAACAAACAAAAACATCAACATGCTGTCTACAAGAGATACACCTTAGAGAAAAAGACACAAATATATTAAAAATCAAAGAATAGAAAAATAAATCAACCAAACAGTAACCAAAGAGAGTAGGAGTGGCAATACTAATCTCAGATAAAATAAACTTTAAGACAAAATCCACCATAAAAGACAAGGAAGGACATTGTATAATGATTAAAGGGACAACCCACCAAGAAGACACAGTCTTAATACAGGGTTCCAAAAAAAGTAAAACAAACTCTAAAAGCACTGAAAAGAGAAATACTTCCACAATAATAGTTGGAGACTTCAACATACCACTCTCAGTAAAGGACAGAACATCTAGAAAGAAACTCAACAAAGATACAAAACATCTAAAGGCGACAATAACCAACTTGACATTACAGACATATATGAACACTTCACTCAGTAGCAGCAAATTATACATTCTTTTCTAATGCACATTGAACATTCTCCAGAATAGACCACATCTTGGGCCGCAAAGCAACTCTCATAAAAATCCAAAACATCTAAATAATACAAAGCATTCTCTCTGATCACAACACCATAAAAGTAGAAATCAGTAACAAGAAGAGCGAGGAAAAAAAATCAAATACATGGAAAATGAATACCACCTTGCTTAAAAACAAACAAACAAAACTGAGTAATAGAATAAATCAAAGAAGGAATAAAAAAATCCCTAGAATCATATGACAATGAAATCACATCATACAAAAACCTTACGGACACAGTAAACACGGCACTCAGAGGTCAATTTATAACAATAAATGCAGATATCAAAAAAGAAGAACATGCCAAAATCAAAACGTTAGCCCTACAACTCTAACAAATAGAAAACAGGAAAAGAAGCCCACAGGCACCAGAAGAAAGGTAATAATAAAGATTAGAGAAGAAATAAATGAAATAAAAAACAGAAAAACAGTAGAAAGAATCAACAAGACCAAAAATTGGTTATTTGAGAAGATCAACAAAATTGACAAACTATTGGCCAAATTGACAAAAGAAAAACAGGAGAGGAAGCAAATAACTCAGATAAGAAATGAGATGGGGGACACTACAACAGATCCAATGGAAAGAAAAAGGATCATAACAGAATACTATGAAAAATTGTACTCCAACAAACTTGAAAACCCAGAGGAAATAGACAAATTTCTAGAAACACATTATCTGCCTATACTAATACAAACTGAGGTAGAATATCTGAACACAGCCATAACAAGAGAAGAGATTGAAGAGGTAACAAACAAAAAAACCTCCCAACAACAACAACAAAAAGCCCAGACCTGGATGGATTCACTGGAGAATTATACCATACGTTCAGAGAAGAGCTCACACCAAGTACTACTCAACTATTTCAGAGACTAGAAAAGAAAGGAATACTCTCAAATGAATTACATGAAGCAAGCATAACCATGATACCAAAGCCAAGCAGAGACACTACAAAAAAAGAAAAGTACAGACCAATATCTCTCATGAATATAGATGCAAAAATTCTCAACAAAATTCTAGCCAATAGAATTTAGTATCCTATCAAAAAAATAATACACCACGACCAAGTAGGATTCATACCAGCTATGCAAGGATGGTTCAATATTAGAAAACCAATTAATGTAATCCACCACATAAATAAAATAAAATAAGAGCATCACATGATAGCTGCCTTTCAAATTTCTTGGCATAGATGAGTAGCACCTCCCGTGCTGCATCCCTTTGTTGAAACATCTCAGTTGGTATTCCGTCAACTCCTGGAGCCTTGTTTTTTGCCAATGCCTTCAGTGCATCTTGGACCTCTTCCTTCAGTACCATTGGTTTCTTATCATATGCTACCTCCTGAAATGGTTGAACATTGACCAATTCTGTTTGGTAGAGTAACTCTGTGTATTCCTTCCATCTTCTTTTGATGCTTCCTGCATCATTCGATATTTTCCCCGTAGAATCCTTCAATATTGCAACTTGAGGTTTGAATTTTTTCTTCAGATCTTTCATCTTGAGAAATGCCGAGTGTGTTCTTCTCTTTTGGTTTTCTAACTCCAGGTCTTTGCACATTTCATTATAATACTTTGTCTTACTGAGCTGCCCTTGGAAATCTTTTGTTCAACTCTTTTACTTCATCATTTCTTCCATTTGTTTTTGCTACTCTATGTTCAAGAGCAAGTTTCAGAGTCTCTTCTGACATCCATTTTGGTCTTTTCTTTCTTTCCTGTTGTTTTAATGACCTTTTGCTTCCTTCATGTATGTCCTTGTTGTTGGTCCACAGCTCACATGGTCTTAGGTCATTAGTGTTCAGTGAGTCAAATCTATTCTTCAGATGGTCTCCAAATTCGGGTGGGATATACTCAAAGTCGTACTTTGGCTCTTGTTGACTTGTTTTAATTTTCTTCAGCTTCAACTTGAACTTTCATAAGAACAATTGATAGTCTGTTCCACAGTCGGCTCCTGGCCTTGTTCTGACTGACGACATTGAGCTTTTCCGTCAACTCTTTCCACAAATGTAGTCAATTTGATTCCTGTGTATTCCATCCAGCGATTCCACATGTACAGTCACCATTTACATTGTTGAAAAAAGGTATTTGCAATGAAGAAGTTGTTGGTCATGCAAAATTCTATCATGTGGTCTTGGGCATCATTTCTATCACCAAGGCCAAATATTCCAACTACAGAGCTTTCTTCTTTGTTTCTAGCTTTCACATTCCAATCACCAGTGATTATCAATGCCTATTGATTGTATGTTTGATCAACTTCAGACTGCAGAAGTTGGTAAAAATCTTCGATTTCTTTATCTTTGGTATTAGAAGTTGGTGTATAAATTTAAATAACAGTCACATTAACTGGTCTTCCTTGTAGGCATGTGGATATCATTACTGACAGTGTTGTACTTCAGGATAGATCTTGAAATGTTCTTTTTGACGATCAATGTGACACCATTTCTCTTCTATTTGTCATTCCTGGCAGAGTAGACCATATGACTGTCTGATTCAAAATGGCCAATACCAGTCCATTAGGTAGGATAATAATGGACTCACTAATCTGTAGGATATCAATCTTTATGTGGTCCATTTCATTTTTGATGACTTCCAATTTCCCTAGATTCATACTTCCTACATTCCATGTTCCAACTATTAATGAATGTTTGCAGCTATTTCTTCTCATTTTAAGTTGTGCCACCCAGCAAATGAAGATCTTGAGAGCTTTATTCCAGCCACGTCATTAAGGTTGACTCTACTTTGAAGGGCATTTCTTCCCTAGTCATATTTTGAGTGACTTCCAACCTGTGAGACTCATCTTCTGGCACTATACCAAACAATGTTCCTCTGCTATTCATAAGGTTTTCACTGGCCAATTTTTTCAGAAGTAAACTGCCAGGTCCTTCTTGATAGTCTGTATTAGTACGGAAGCTCTGCTGAAACCTGTCCACCATGGGTGATCCTGCTGGTATTTAAATATTGGCAGCATAGCTTCCAGCATCATAGCAACACACAAGCCACCACAGTATGACACACTGACAGATGCGTGGGGATATTATACATTGTGACCCCTAAAGATTCCAAAATAAAACTACTGGAACTAATAGAAATATTTAGCAGAATAGGATACAAGATCAACATACAAAAGGAAATCAGGAAAACAATACCATTAATAATAGCCCAAAAAAGATAAAATACTTAGGAATAAATCTAAACAGGGACGTAAAAGACCTATAAAATAAAACTATAAAACACTACTGCAAGATACCAAAATAGACCCACATAAATGGAAAAATATACCATGTTCAGGAATAGGAAGACTCAGCATTGTGAAAATGTCAGTTCTACTCAAAGTGATCTACAGATATAATGTAATCATGATCCAAATACCAACAGCATTTTTTAATGAGATGGAAAAACTAACCACCAACTTTATATGGAATGCAAAAAATCCTCAGATAAGCAAAGCACTACTGAAGAAAAAGAACAAAGTAGGAGGCTGCATGCTAACTGATCTCAGAACCTACTATACAGCCTGGTACTGGTACAATGACAGACACACAGACCAATGGAACAGAATCAAGAACTCAGACGTAAATCCATCCACCTAGGTCAGGTGATCTTTGACAAAGGACCGAAGTCCATTAAATGGGGAAAAGACAGTGTTTTTAACAAATGGTGCTGGTTGAGCTGGATGTCTATCTGTTAAAAAATGAAACAGGACCCATACCTCACACCTTACACAAAAACTAATTCAAAATGAATCAAGGGTCTAAATATAAAACCTAAAATGATAAAGATCATGGAAGAAAAAATAATGACAATGCTAGGGGCCCTAATATATGGCATAAATATAATACAAACCATAACTAACAATGCACAAACACCAGAAAATAAACCAGATAACTGGAAGCTCCTGAAAATTAAACACTATGCTCATCAAAAAACTTCACCAAAGAGTAGAATGAGAACCTACAGACTGCGAAAAACATTTTTGGCTGAGACATATCCAACGAGGGTCTAATCTCTAAAATTTATAAAACACTTCAACATTTCAACAACAAAAGACAAACAATCCAATTAAAACATGGGCAAAGGATATAAACAGACATTTCACCAAATAAGACGTTCATGTGCCTAACAGACACATGGGAAAATGCTCACAAGTATTAGCTATTAGAGAAATCCAAATCAAAACTACAATGAGATACCATCTCACCCTGATGTTACTGGAACTAATCAAAAAAAAAAGAAAACATTAAATAACATATGTTGGAGAGGTTGTGGGGAGATTGGAACTTTAACGCACCGCTGATGAGAATGTAAAATAGTACAATCCCTATGGAAAATGATATGGCGCCTTCTTAAAAAGCTAGAAATAGAAAGGTCATATTATCCAACAATCCGACTCCCAGGAGTATATCCTAGAGAAATAAGAGATGTCACATGAATAGACATGGGCACACCTGCGTTCATTGCAGCATTATTCACAACAGAAGAAAGATAGAAACAACCTAAGTGCTCATCAACAGATGAATGGATAAACAAATTATGGTACATACATACAATGGAATACTACGAAACAATTAAGAACAATGATGAATCTGCAAAACATCTCACAATGTGGATAAATCTGGAGGGCGTTATGCTGAGTGAAATAAGTCGATCACAAAAGGACAAATACCGTATGCGACCAATATTATAAAAACTCAAGAAAAGGTTTACACACAGAAGAAACAATCTTTGATGGTTACTAGGGAGAGGAGGCATGGGGAGGGGAAATCACTAGTTAAATGTTATCATTAGGTGCCGTTGAGTCTGTTCCAACACATAGCGTCCTTATGTAAACCATGGCTTGGGTCAGGAGCACCTTAATCCTTAAAGTGCCATCTTGCTTTTTAACACTTTAAAGAGCTCTTTTGCAACAGATTTGCTCAATGCACTATGTCCTTTGATTTCTTGACTGCTGCTTCCATGGGCATTGATGGTGGATCCAAGGAAAAGGAAATACTTTACAACTTCAATGTTTTCTCCGTTTATCAGGATGTTGCTTATTCGTCCAGTTGGGAGGATTTTTGTTTTCTTTATGTTAAGGTGTAATCCATGCTGAAGGCTATAGTCTTTGATTTTCATCAATAAGTGCTTCAAGTTCTCTTCACTTTCAGCAAGCCAGGTTGTGTCATTTGCATATCACAGATAGTTGTTTTCATTGTTGTTGTTAGGTGTCCTTGAGTTGGTTCCAACTCATAGCAATCCTATGTATAACAGGACAAAACTCTGCCTGGTCCCAGGCCATCCTCACAATCATTGCTATGTTTGAGCCCATTGTTGCAGCCACTGTGTCAATCTGTCTCATTGAAGGCCTTCCTCTTTTTTGCTGACTCTCTACCTTACCGAGTATAATGTCCTTTTCCAGGGACTGGTCCCTCCTGATAACATGTTCAAAGTACATGAGATGAAATATCACTGGCCTCAACCTGGCGATGTAGTGCTTAAGAGCTACGGCTGCTAACCAAAAGGTCGGCAGTTCGAAACTACCAGGTTCTCCTTGGAAACCGTAAGGGCACTTCTACTGTGTCCTATAGAGTCGCTATGAGTCAGAATTGACTTGACGGCAACGGGCTTTTTGGTGGTTTTCACTTCCAAGATGCAGTCTGGCTGTATTTCTTCCAAGACAGACTTGTTCATTGTTCTGGCAGTCCATGATGTATTCAATATTCTTTGCCAACACCATAATTCCAAGGCATCAATTCTTCTTTGGTCTTCCTTATTCATTGTCCAGCTTTTGCGTGCATATGAGGCAATTGAAAATATCATGTGGTAGATAGTAAAAAGTGTTAACTTTGGTGAAGGGAAAGACAATACACAATATAGGGGAAATCAGCACAACTTGGCCAGGGCAAAATCATAGAAGCTTCCTAGACACATCTACACACCTTGAGGGACTGAGTTACTGGGGCTGAGGGCTGAGAACCTTAGTTTTGAGGGACACCTAGGTCAATTGGCATAACATAAAGAAAATGTTCTACATCCTACTTTGGTAAGTAGTATCTGGGGGTCTTAAAAGCTGGACAGCGGTCATCTAAGATACATCTATTGGTCCCATCCCATCTAGAGTAAAGAAGAATGAATAAACTCAAAGACACGAGGAAAATATTAGTCCAAAAGACTAATGGACCACATGAACCACAACCTTCATCAGCCTGAGCCCAGAAGAACTGGATGATGCCTGGCTACCACCACTGACTGTTCTGACAGGGATCACAATAGAGAGTCCTGGACAGAGTGGGAGAAAAATGTAAAACAAAATGCAAATTAACAAAAAAGACCAGACTTACTGTTCTGACAGAGACTGGAGGAATCCTCGAGACTATGGCCTCTGGACACCCTGCTAACTCAGAACTGAAGCCACTCTTGAAGTCCACCTTTCAGTCCACCTAAAACAAAATATAACATATGTGAGGAATGTACTTCTTAGTTCAATCAAGTATACGAGACCCAATGGGCAACATCGACCCAAAAGCAAAGACGAGAAGGCAGGCATGGACAGGAAAACTGGACGAAGAGAGACGGAGAACCTGGGGTAGAAAGAGGGAGAGTGCTGACACATTGCAAGGATTGCAACCAATGTCACAAAACAGTTTGTGTATAAATATTTGAATGAGAAACTAATTTGTGCTGTAAACTTTCACCTAAAGCACAATAAAATAAAATAAGTTGACTGGACAGCACTCAACAACAACATACTTGTTAAAGCCCTTCCATGGATCCTTCACTACTTAGAAGGTAAAGCCCAAACATATTTACTCAACAGTCAAGGACCTGCACTTTCTGAACCTTACTTAAGCTCTCCAGCTTCTTGCTTATCTCTCCATCATTCCCCATAGGGCAACCATATGAAGCTTTTATTACTCATTGATTCAAGAAACATTTATTGAGCCACTACTACGTGCCAGGGAATGCTGAAATGAGAGAAGCAAAGGGACTGCCCTCAAGGAGCTTGCAGTCTAGAGGAGAAAATGGGCATAACCATAAACAAATACATAAATAATATTATTGCTAGGTGTTATGCAGAAGACAAGGTAAGAAAAGGGGTAGAGACTGACCATTGGGGGCACGGTAAGGCTGTGTTGTATAGGGCGTAAGAATAGGACTCTTTGGATAGGTCACCTTTGGGCAGAGACGTAAAATGTGAGTGGCCTTGACAGGACCTGAGAAACCAGCCTTCTAGGCAGTGCTGAGAAAAGTAAAGGCAGAGAGGGCTGAGATGAAGGCAGGGCAGTAGGCAAGGGTCACAGCCAGGTGGTAAGGCTAGGATTTGTTCTATTTGTAATGGGAAGCTGTTGGAGGGTTTGAAGCAAGCTGAGTATATGACCTAATTTACATTTTTAACAGATCTCCCTAGCTGCCTTGTGGAGAATGGATTATAAAGGGTGCTGGGGGAGAGGGTTGCATGTTCATTACACCAAAACTAGTTGCTTTCCAGTCGACTCAGATACATGGTGGCCCCATGTGTGTCAGAGTACACCTGTGCTCCGTAAGGTTTTCAATGGCTAGTTTTTTGGAAGTAAATCACCTGGCTTTCTTCTGAGGTGCCTCTGGGTGGACTTGAACCTTCAAGACTCTACCCTTTTCCCCAAAGGAGAGGGAACTACCATTGCCCAGGAGGGAGAAGCAGGGAGACCCACACCACCCCTTTCTCTCACTCATGCCCATTGGTGATTTCAGACAAGAATTTAGGCTGAGGAATGAGAGGGAAGTTAGGAAGAGGGGATAGACCTTTACTGGAGTTTTTCTGGAAAAAGACCGAGGACTGCTGCCAGCAGGCAGTAATGTAGGTCAAATCAAGTTTTTTTAGTTGGGGGATGTCTTAGTTACCTAATGCTGCTGTAACACAAATTCCACACAAGTTGGTGGCTATAAAGAACAGAAATTTATTTTCTCACATTTCTGGAGGCTAAACGTCCAAATCAGGGTCTTGGCCATGATGATTCCTTTCTTCTCAGTAGCCCCCAACCTTCTTTAGTTCTTGGGGATCCTCACATGGCATCTGTCATCCTCACTATGTGCATGGGTCTGTGTCTAATCTGTTTTATTTATAACTCAGAAGTGATTAGGTTTAGGACACACCTCATAATGACATGACCTAATTAGCATAACAGAGAAAATCCTGTTTCCAAACAGGATCACATCCACAAGTACAGGGGTTAGGATTACAATACATATTTTTGTGGGGACACAATTCAATCCATAACAACGGAGAGTTTGGTGATCGAGGAATTTAGTAATTATAAACCTGGGATTCCCCAGTAAAGGATGTTAATCTGTGGGGACAAGAATCCACTCGAAGGTTCTCAAGAGAGTTGACTAGAGTGTGAAGGCCTGACCATGAGTTCTACGTCTGATTCTGAAGACAGCTAAGCCCCAGTGTCAGACAAGAAAAGGATCTCTGGAAAGCACTCTTTTTTTTGGCTATTTTTTTCTTTTCTTTTTTTTTAAATTGTACTTTAGATGAAGGTTTGCGGAACAAAGTTTCTCGTTAAACAATTAGTACACACATTGTTTTATGACATGGTTAACAACCCCACATGTCAACACTGTCCCTTCACAACCTTGGGTTCCCCGTTACCGGCTTTTCTGTCCACTCTTGCCTTCCAGCCCTTGTCCCTGGACTGTTGTGCCCCATTAGTCTCATTTTGTTTTATGGAGCTGTCTAATCTTTGGCTGAAGGGTGAACCTCAGGAGTGACTTCATTACTGAGCTAAAAGGGTGTCTGAGGGCCCTACTCTTGGGGTTTCTCCAGTCTCTGTCAGGCCAGTAAGTCTGGTCTTTTTTGTGAGTTAGAATTTTGTTCTACATTTTTCTCCAGCTCTGTCCAAGACCCTCTGTTGTGATCCCAATCAGAGCAGTCAGTGGTGGTAGCCAGGTACCATCTAGCTGTACTGGACTCAATCTGGTGGAGGCTGTGGTAGTTGTGGTCTATTAGTCCTTTGGACTAATCTTTTCCTTGTATCTTGTTTTCTTCATTCTCCCTTGCTGGGAAGCACTCTTGATGGGATTTGAGAGCTCAAAGATAAGGCATGAACTTCCCAGGCCTGCTCTAAAGTTAGCAATGATGAGACACCCTGCCCCCTAGTTAAGGTGGTGGTGCCACAAAGCACACAGCCCTCAAGCTTTGAAACTAGCTATCCTCACAGGGAGAATACCAGGCCATGTGCTTCCAGGCTGCCCAGTCCAGCTGGAAGCCACAGATTGATGCTCCATCCTTCCCAGATGTCCCTACGGATGAACAGTGGCCGGCTGGCTGGTCTACCCATCAGAGCCTGGGCTCCCACGGCTGGGACACCACTGCCAGCCCAGCCATCAACCTGCCTCAGGGCACAGCTTAACTCCCGGATCCCCCTACTCCATCCATTACAGTCAAGCTCCGGTGCATCTGCATTTTCCTGCCTTCTTGGTGCCAAAATAAAATCAGTCAAATAAAGCACAATCACACAGCATCAGGCCACAGGCTGTTTGTCTCAGCCTAACTGACTCTGACAGCTCAGGGAGGAGAGCGCAGAGCGGCCCCAGCTGAGCGGCAGCCACAGCTCTGGTTACAGAAACAAGTGAACGCTGCCGCCCCCAGCTGCATCTGAGTCCCTCCAACCCACACGTCCGTGGCGGGTGATGTGGGCTCTGCTCAGACTTCCTCCTTGGCCTCTCTGTCTCAGCTGAGGAAATGATCAGGGCCTGGGCTGTGGCCTGCTGTAAAGACTCCTAACCAAGGCATGAGAATGGCAGGTGCACCTGACCCTTCCCTGGGTTCCTTGCTTAGATGTTCCTGGCTTTCTTACCCAAAGTTCCCCTTGTCTTAGATACTCTGTGACACTGTCATCATAAACCTACAAACATGCTTTAAAGCACAAGACTAAGAATATCACTCATCATCACTTCTTATGTAGATCAAACTCATTAGGATTCTCCAAAAACACTGCTGCAAACTTCATGTTGGGTGTGTCTCTACTTTGTGAGGTTAGGTCTTCATGGAGAACCATTTCTGTATTTTCCTAGAGTCTCTCAAGTTAGTGATAAGGAGAGGGCAAGAGAGGAAGGTGGCCATGGTAGAAGGTGCAGAGATTTAGGAGGGATAAGCCTCAGGTTCACAAGTTATAGTAGTATATCTCCTCCTTCCAGACTTTAAACTTGATGCTCAGTTCTCATCCACTAAATGGGATCACTGATATCAAAGGAGCAGAGTGTAGTAGAAAGGCCACTGGGTTTGGAAGCAGATAGGCCTAGTTTTAAACCTCAGCTCTGCTACTTTGTACAGGATGATGCAAATAGTTAACGTGCTCATCTGCTAACCAAAAAGTTGTAGGTTTGAGCCCATCCAGTGTTGCCTCAGAAGAAAGGCCTGGTGATCTACTTCCAAATAACCAGCCTTTGAAAATCCGATGGAGCACATTTCTACTCTGATACACATGGGTTCACCATGACTTGGAATCAATGTGACTGGTTTATATTTTATTTTATTTTTTGCTACTTCAGAGATCAATTCAGATACTACATATAAGTTGATTAGGGGGGCATCTGCGGTGAGGATCATTTAGCAGCACTTAACGTTGCTGGCCCCACCCTTGCTTGAGAGCACACTCCATTATCCATGTCCAGGTTGCCACACTCTCTATCTTTTCCCTGTCCTTTGCTAATTCCACCTCCTCTTCCCAGGCTCTAAATTTTGGAGTCACTGGGGGTCAGTCCCATAGCCCTTTTATCTCCCTCAGGATGCTCAGCCCTCTTGCTTTTGTATCTCCAGTCTGGACTGCTCCTCAAAGCCCAAAATGTCTTGGATAAACAAATGCTTACTTGAGACCTCCATTTGAATTTCTTAAAAAATGAACTCTTGATTCTCCCTGCCAATGCAATTCTTCATCCTTGTATTTTTCCTTCTTAGTCAATAGTACCACTCTCTGCCACAATTTCTGGTTGCTGAAGTCAGAAACTTTACAGACTTCCTTGATTCCACCCTCTCGTCATAACTACTCTTCTAATACATTATTGAGTTCTGCGGTTATAGTTCCACAACGTATTTTGAATCCATACTTGTCTCCATCACCCCTGCCATTACTCTTGCAGAAATCTAGGTCATCACTACCTGCCACTGCCTCTTGTCCAGACTAATGCAGTAGCTTACTAGCTAGTTTTCCAGACTCCAGCCCTGCCTCCATCTAACATATTCTTTAAACTAATGTGGTCTTTCTAACTTATAAGTCAAATCCTGTCTCTCAGCCACTTAAATACACCTGTAAATTTTCCATTATATTTAAAATCAAATGCAAACTACTTTCCAGGACTTAGAATACTCTTTATCATCCATCCTTTTCCAAGCTCTTCAAATTCATCTCATGCCACTCTCCCAGCCATTGGTTATGCCACCCAGTTGTAATGGACCTGTTTCCCACCTCAAGGTCCCAACAAGTGATATTCCAGTGGCCTAGAACTTTCTCCCACTTCCTGTTTATAGAACCTTTATCTAACATAGGACTCAGGTGTAGGTCCATCAAAGACTGAGGGAAGACATGCCATGGATTTAGATAGGCCCCTACTCTCTAGCTGAAGTCTTCCACCAAGAGTCAAGCTCCTGGAATGATTATTTTCCAGGCAACACCTCACTTTTCCATGCAAATAGACTTTGCTGGGCCTACCTTTCCAACAATTCAGACCTGTCAGTAGGCCTAAACTCCACTGGTGGAGACAAGCTTGGGCATATGCTGGGATGCCCAGTGCATATCAACATGGGCATCTCTGAATTCTCTTGTCTTAGAAGTAATAGTCTTGGGAATTGGTGAGGCAGCAGGGTTGAGAGAAGGGATTACTATGGAGACATCCCACTTTGGAAGAACTTCTTAGTATGTTATTCAAGCCCCCCCAAATTTTAACCCAACTCAGGTTTCCATTCACCACTCTCCCCACACACTACATTTTTGTACACCAAGCCACTCATCTGATGAATTGATCTTTCAGAGATCTGTGTTCTCTAACCCAGATACTTTCTCAGCCACTACTAAAACCATACTCTTCTTCAAGGCCCATACTAAATGTTAGCTGGTTAATACCCCAAATCCAGGTATTTATTCCAATAGGACTTAGTTTTCTGTCCTCCGGACTCCCAAGGCATGGGCTATTATCTCCCACTAGTGGTCCCTCCACCCTCTACTATGTATTGAACATCAGCTCTGTACTAGACATTGGGCTAAGTACTTTATAAGCTTTACCTGACATAGTACCTATGTGGTAGGTACTATCAATATCCCCAATTTCACTCATGAGGAAACACTAAGGCTTAGAAAATTCAGTAGCATTTTCAAAGTCACAATTCATATCCACATTTGTCTGACACTATCAATAATTGTTGTAGCTATTGCATTATTTTCCCTCATTTACAGACATGTCTGTTTCTCACATGTTCCTTGAGGGTAGAGATACATCTTCATATATCCTATGCCTTCAAAGTATGTGAAACACTGACACTTTTCAGGCCATGCACTGTTTATAGGATGTTTTCATAGTCTACTTCTGTAAAAGTCCTTTTAAAAGAAAAAAAAGAAAAAAAGGTGACGGCCCCTCTACAGCAGCATTAACAGAATGTTATAATGAGAAAAAGTTGGAAAATTGATATCTAAATGTTCCCAACATCAACATTAGCTTAAATTCTCATCCACACCCTTGGCCCAGAAGGGCCACACCAAGACAAGTCAGCCTGCCCTTTGGAGCCCATTCATTAGAGAAGGGAAGTGTTTATGTGGCCTTGGCTCGGGAATGATATAATGATTGCCTTTCTTCCCAGCAGGTCTCACCCCATCTCAGGAAGACGTCAGGGGTCAGCACAAGGCCAGACTCTGGGTTGATGAGTCACTCTGGGAGAGAGCCAATCACAGGATGAAGGTTGTCTCGAGGGGATTGGCGAAAGGAAATGGTACCTTTCCCTTTGAGGACTGAGGTTGAATCTGACCTCAGTCTGATGGCATGGAAAACCAGTGTTCCCTGCCTCCACACCTGGCCTGTCTGGCTGGGGATCCAGGAAAGGGAACAGAGGTCCCCAAAGAGGAAGACTCAAAGACCAGTCTCTAACCAGGGCTCTTAGGAAATCATCACTGCCAGGTCTCTGAGGAGCTCAGGTGAGGCAGGTGTCAGGCACATAGACTCTTTTAATTTTTTCCATTTGTAAGAGAAACCGAAATGGTGGAAAAACATACTTTGGGAAAGGCAGTAGAGAGATGAGGCCAATAAGCTTTGGTTTCTCTCCAAGTTAGCACATCTGTTATGGCACCCTTGGAGGATCATTGAGTCAAATGGTGGAAAAGCTAGATTGACATGTATAACTGCCACATCTTCCACTTGTATTACCATTATTACCACCACTGCCCTCCTCCTTACCACTACCTCTACCACCATCACCACTATTACCTCTACTACCTTCAACAATACTTCCACCACCTCACCACCATCACCACCTCTACCACTATCACCACTACTACCTCTAATACCATCAACACCATCAATAACATCACTTTTACAACCATTATTGCCACCATCACAACCTCTACCACCATTACTATCACTGTGTTGTCAGTTGTTGTTGAGTCAATTCCAACTCATGGTGACCCCATTTGTGCAAAATAGAACTTCTCCATAGGGTTTTTAAGGCTGTGACCTTTTTGAAGCAGAATGTGAGTCCTGTCTTCCAAGGCGCCTCTGTGTAGATTTGAATCACGAGCGTTTCGACTAATAGTCGAGCGCTTACCCGTTTGTGCTACCCAGGGACACTTTAATGCTGTTGAATTATTTGGCATTACCATTTCAGGTATTTTATGTCTACCTCTCATTTAATTTACGTAACAGGAGTTATTATCTTTAATAACGGAGAAACTGAGGTTTAGAGAGGTTAGGCAACCTAAGCAATCTTATAAGTTGCAGAAGTAGAATTCTCACCCAAGTGTGTCTAATACCAAGGCTATGCTCTTAACCACTATGCCAGATGGAAGATTGGCCTGAGGGCAGAAAAGAATTCCAATTAACAAAAGCAAACATACCATAATGAAAAGATTAGTCCTACTTCATCTCTCTCTATCACTCCCAACAAATTTCTTCTTCTTCTCACTCATACATTCAGTAACTCGATAATACTCTTTAGAGAAACTGATCTTCCTCCTTCTCCCTTAGAGCTGTCACTCCCTTTCCCATTTCTACTAAGCAAGTGGTGGTTACCATGTTCTTCTGTTCTAAATTGCTACAGCCATTTTACGATCTCAGCAGGTCACTTTGACCTCTGCTTAAAAAATGCCAAAAAACAATTCCTTTCAAAAAAGCCCCCTTCCCACCAAACACCCAGCACTTCAGGAGAAGCAGGTCAAACTTAACATGTGAGGATTGAACCAAGTCAAGGGACATCTGCCAGCCTCATTATAACGGCATCTATAGAAAACAGAGACCACAGGAGTCCACTGAATTGTGGGAAGTGCAGTCATAAGGGGAAGTTCCATTCCTCCAGGGATCCAGAAGAATTTGTTCCCCCATCAGAAGGCTATAGGACTTGACATAAAGAGATGCTTAGAGCCAGTGGGCAAAGGAAACAAGATGAGCCTGGAAAATAATTTTCAGTCAAGAACTACGAAGAGTTAAGGTTGATGCAGACCCTGACAGGGAGATAAACAGTCCATTAAGGATTCCTAAACCTTTTTCTCTGCCTATGCCAGCAACAGAGGAGAGGATCAGCCAGGTAACAGTCTCCTGTTGCTGGCTTGGACAATTTTCCAATGGGCTCTTCAAGCATAAATCACCTTGCAATGGGATTTATCCCAGTGAAAGCAACCAAACATCAGGAAAGTTGGATATAAATCTTGCCTAAGTTAGGGGTTCCTTGACAGTCAGATTTTCTTTTTTTTTTTTTTCAGTAGGGTTACAGGAAAATGTGAAAGGGAAGCCCAGCCTGGTTTTATGAGCCATGATCACAGTATTCTTCTTTCTGGAACAAACTTGACATAGCAGAACCTTTCTGTTATTTAAGCTTCTGGAAACTGAATTTACTGGAGACCCTTTCTGTGGTTGTGTATCCTGCTCCCACAGTTGGGTGCCAGCTCAGTTGAACACTCCCTGAAGTAAGTAGACAATGTTTGTCTGTTCTTTCAGGGCTAGGGTAGAGCTACATCAACTGCTTGCACTTTTATAGTAAAATATACAGGAAGCTAAATCATACTTCACATGACTAAATTCATTCAAAACATTTGCATTTTGAAACAGGTAAAGTACATCCCAGCCAGCCCCACCCTTAACTTATAGAAGGCCAATTTTAGTACTATTTTTATTAATTATAGCGGCTAAATTTTAATGAGGCCTTATTCTGTACTAAGCTTTTTACATGCATTATATTACTTACTCCTCATGACAAATCCTATGAGGTAAACAAACTTATTTACAGATGAAACTGACACACAGAGGTTCAGAAACTTTTCTAAGTTCACACAAAATATGTGTTAGAACAAAGATTTGACCTTAAGCTGTTAGATTCCAGGATTCATGCTATTAACTTCCATGTAAGTTACCTATGGATCAAATAAAAGAAACCCAAGGAGTCCCAATTGACTTGCTGCTTCCCCCTTTTTCTAGCCCTCAAGGCCTTCAAAGTTGTACATGGAGGTTGACTGTAGGAATAAATAGCAGCTGAGTTATTGGGGCCAACATCCCAAATCACAAGAGGCATGATGCTTTTCATTCTAAATACACATGGGAAAGGACTTTGCCCCTTGCAGCTCATGAGCTTCACCTAATTAACAAGTTTGCATTATTAAAAAGAAAGCATGGTGAGTCCTGGTAAATAACCACCCAAACCTAAAGCAGAAACACCAAGTTCTGATTTCCATGGTGTTATCTCTTGCTTTCAGTTAGATAGGTCAACTGAGGTATAAGGGGGAGAGTCAGAGAGTGAATTGTGAAGATAGCTGTCTATAAAACACTGGGCACACTACTCTCAGAGCCAAAGGTTTGCCATGAGTTAGGGCAGGGAAAGAACTCTATGAAGAAGAAGAGAGAAAGCAGGCTGTTTCACATGTACGAGGAGAGTGAAAAGGTTTTCAAGAATAGATAAAGGGACAGATGGAAGTGGCTGCCATGTTTACCCCCAAACTCACGGGGAATTATTCTAAGAAGCAACCAACAACATGCTGCTGATTCTGAAATAAAAGAAACAATATGAATCTGGTTTAACCTGTTGAAAACACCAATTCTGATCTCCCTTATTTCCCTTTTTTACTTTAAAATTGGATCAGGAAATGAATTGTGATTATTCTTTTTAATCAACTAAATTTACCTAATATTTTGAAAAGTACACTTTACCTATAGCATCTTTATTATTTTTAAGTCAATTCTAACGTTAATTCAGTGGGAAGCAGGTTTCACATGTACTTAGTGTGAGCATCAATCTAAGATGTTTATTATATTTTAACAGCATGCACATCTATGCATTTATTCTGTTAATGGTGTGGTATGGATCTGGAGAACTGTAGAGCTGGTTTAGTCCACTCATCCAGACACACAGACACACATAAACACACACACGCACAAACATACACACACACACATGCATGCATGCCTTGATTCTTAAGGATGTAAATTCTACAGGGATCATTGGGTATTATCTTCAGTATGGAAAAGGGGAATACAATTTCACAGGAAGAAGTGGCTAAGATGGCCTTCTCAGTAACCAGGCCATAAAAAATTCCCTGTCAATAGATGATAGATGCCAGGGCCCAAGCTCCTTCAGAACACTGGGTTGTTTTGAAGGGTGCAGAACTAAGCCTGATAGGTGTAGATTCAGAATGAGCCTCACTGTGCTGTTCATAGCGATTTTAGGGGGAAGTCAAATACTTTCTTTAGGGCATGACTTACCAGAGACCAAGACTAAGAGAAAGGGAGAGGGTGTGTGTAAGTTAGAGTCCTGGCAGGAAACAGATGATACAGTCAAATAGGATAAACGAACGGACTTTTGACAAGGGTGTGGGCAAGTAAAGGGAAATCAGCAGTGGAGGGTGAAGGACAATCCCTAAACCCGAAGTAACAAACTGGAACCCAGAGATAAAAGTACTATAGGGCAACCTGATAGGGGCTGAAGCCTTAAGTAGAGAGACACATCCTATCTGCGGCAGGAGGAATCCTGGGGAATACTCATGCTCCTCCAACCTTCTCATCCATTGGAGTTGCCTTCCATGGTCTGACCCCAACCTGAGGCCAGAAAGCAAGCCCATTGATGTATTCCATAAAGGTCAGTCTCCTTGGGTACAGAGCAAGATAGAGAAGGCTAGAGGGTGCATCTTGAGGAGTAAATTAAAAATCTCCATCACAGGGAATAAGGATGTCCTGGTGCTTCTGTCTTGGCCCCGATTAGCCCTGATAAAAAATGATATTTTATAAGTTATGTGGCACAGAGGAAACTGGGAGTGGTCATTAAGTTCATGAGCTTTCTAAAAATCTCCCAAACTCTTTTTAGAAATTCAAATCAGGATCCCTGAGCTGATAAGGGGTCAAATGTACCTACCAGAAGAGTGAGATATGGATTAGCATGTAAGATTGAGTCCACTGCCCCAGAAACCACATCATTGACCATCTTTGCATCTCACCTTTAGTATTTGTTAATCTAAGAACAATTGAGTGAAAATTGTATAGAAATTTAGAACAGCCTCTGAGTAGAAGTAAACAAGCTTTATGAAAAATTGGTTGTACTGTCCAGGCTTCAAGAACTTCAATGACAGTTTCATATTTCAAAATCTTCATAAATTAATAATTTTTCCTCCATAATTCTCAGACTGATAAATCAATTTTTGATGCTGAGAGGAGAATGAAGAGGGACTATGATGATTAGTTTTATGTGTCAACTTGGCTAGGCTAGGGTGCCCTACCACAGTTGTTTGGTCAAACGCTAGTCTAGATGTTGCTATGAAGGCATTTTGTAGATGTGATTGATATTTACAATAAGCTGACTTTTAGTAAAGGAGGTTACCCTGGATAGTGTGGGTGGTCCTCATTCAATCTGATGAGTCTTGAGAGCAAAAACTGAGGTTTCCAGGAGAAGGAATTCTGCCTCATGACTGTAACATAGAAATCCTGCCTGAGTTTCCAGCCTTCTGCCTGCCCTGTGGATTTCAGGACAACATCAACCTTCTCCTGAGTACCCAGCCTGCTGGCCTGCCCTACAAATTTCAGATTTGCCAGCCCCCACAATTCCTTAAAATAAATCTTTCTTTGTGTATATGCATATATCTTATTGGTTCTGCTTCTCTGATGAACCCTGACTGATACAGAGACTTTCTGTTTGTGGCAGATCTAGTGAATTGCTTGCATCTATACAAGGATATGTGATAGCTTCCCAGACTTTGCCTAAAAAGAAACTCAGAAGCAGCAAAGGTGTGAAAGAAAATCTCCAGAGATCGAGACAACAATTAGAGCCAGTAGTGATTTATTTAAAAAAACAAATGACCCTATTTTTCTGTGATAGCTTTCTCATGTACATTTTTTTTTACACTAGTCCTCAATGTTGTCTTAGATTATGTAATTTCCCAAAGCATCCCATTTGGTTTGTCCTGCTGCTCCTTCTGCAATCTACTTTCCCTGAAGTAGAAGTGAGGACCTTAGAGTAAATACATCCTTCACAATAGGGCTCCATATAGACTCTTCCCAAGACCACTCTATGTGGTAGAAGCCAGTGTCAACTTCCATATGAGGAAGGATGCTGCTGCACATGAGCTCTGGAAAAAAGAGTTGGTATTATCTCCCAGCTTGTTGCTTTACTTGGCACAACTAGCGTCATTTCATCTACCATGTTACAAAAGGGGCCAGCAATGTCCTCTTTTATATCTGGATGTGAAGGTGCCTACATCTCTCAGCAAATGAAGAAAAAGAGCACTTTTGTATGCAATAACGTGGCTGCCACTCAGATAATCCATTTTCTCATGCCCGGAAAACATGTGCATGAGTCTTAAAAGAGGAGGCAGTGGGTTCAACCTGAGAGGGTTCTTTCACTAAAATCTCTGGATGCTCAAGAGGGAATGGCTTTGCTATTCATGTGATTAAATGGATCAAATTACAGAGGAAAAGAATTCTTCCCTCTTCAAAAGATCTCAGCAGTTTTAGCACAACAGGAAGTATAGAGAACATAGTAGGGCTATTCACTTCAGCAGTGGCAGGTTAGAATTTCACAGCAGCAGGGGTTTTGGGTGATGGTCATGAGAAGAGATTAATGATGGATGCCTCCATGTTTCAGAGAACACAAGAGGCTGTCCCTCAGATCCCCTAGGAATAGTCACAGGGTACTTTAGAGGGAGTTGAAGGTCCCCTATTGGGGGGGTGAGTGTGGAGAGAAGGGTAGAAGCTATGTTTTGTAATCCCAGTTGTATACCCTACTTTAGTGTGAAGTACATATGATTGTACGGGTTGGCATGATAATTTTTCTACATGACTTGCAAAGTCTGAAGACTTGAGGGTCATTTTCCCTCCACTTTATAAAGAGTTGTTGCCCAGGGGAGCCCTCCATGACTTCATCATAGTATACACTCCTTTAGGTCAGAGGGCAAATCTACCTGCTATCTTTCTACACTCATCACAGAACTTCTCTCTATTTTCTTTACTTCTTTTACCTGTCATAAAACATTGGTTCAGCACAGGTTATTGAATCATAAACCACTAGAGCTGACAGGGACCCAGGATATCATCTACTCCAATGATTCTTGAACTATTTTTAATAATTTTTTTCAAATGAATTTTTGCTCAGGCTCCCAAATATAAATTAGATATAATAGTTCTGATACAATAATGAAGTTTGATCATAACTTTTTATCACTCTTAACTAATAAATAAAGACATATGGATAGAAATAGAAAAAACACTATTTTGTAATCCCTCATGAAACAATGGATCTAAGTAATAATCATCAATGGATGCTGAAACCATAAAAGGAAAGTTTGAGGAGGAACTTTATAATGAATGAATCAGGCTAATACAAACTGAAACCACTGGTCCAACTAAGCTGCTAAAAGTGAGTTAATCAGCTGTGCTGTGCCTCCTGATGTGCAAGAGAAAGTACATCGTATGACATATGAAGAACTCTTGCCTAAAAATAATTGAACCCAAATCCAATCAATTTTCTAGATTCAAGTATCAGTCTCCAGGACAGATGGGACATAAAAGAATAAATTGAACAACACCATGAGGAAGCAATAAGCCAATTTCAGAATGTGGGGCAGTCTACAGAACAGAGACACAGTTTCTCTAATAGATCAAAGGGATGTGTAGTAAATTATTATTATTGCCCAAATATTCACTCCCCCTTCCTGTAAGAAGATTATGCTTTCCTGCCTACTGCCCTTTGGCTGGCCATTCTCTTTGTGGAACATCCATGCCCCATTGGCATTAAGTTGGGCCTCATGACTTTCTTTGGCCAATGACAAATGAGTAGATGAGACATATGCCATGTCCGACCAAAGCCTTGCCAGTCGTTGCATGTCACCACCAGATTTCTTGCCCTTTTCTTTCTGCCACAAGAATGTCCTGACACAAATAGGGTCCAGAATAAGAAGATATACAGAAAGAAGCTGAGTCACTGCCAAACTGCAAAAAGCATGCAATGTGAACCAGAAATAAAACAGTTTAATTGTGTTTGTTGTAGAGTCATTTCTTACCACACCAAAGCTAGCAAATTTAATCAAAAAAAAAAAAAAAACTTAAGAGAGAAACCGTTATAAGATAAAAGAAGCTTATAAAAGGTACCCATTGGAGACATGCTGTGAACCACAACTGGATCTCAAGTCAAACAATCCAAACTATGAAATATCACTTCTGAGAAAATTTGGATTATGTTTGTGTGCTATGTGACATTAAGGAGTTATTATTAATTTTGTTAGATGTGAAGATTGTTACATGTATATATTTCTCAGTTAGATATGCATACTAAGGCAGTTATGTATCAAATGGCATGATGTCTGGATTTGTCTTTGGATTTTATAAGATAAAAATAAGAGAATTAATAAAGGGTTCACAAAATATTAATAATTGTTGAAGCTGGGTGATGAATATGTATAGGTTAATTATACTATCACTTCTAACTTTATGTATATTTAAATTTCTTTTCCCTAATATATCATTTTAAAATCATAGCACATAAATGAAAAGACATTAACAAACAATGACAGAAAGAACATGAGGGGAGTCAGCAGCAGACAAAAAAATTAAGAAATTTCTTACAAATGTGAAGTGGTTGGACCAGTGGTAATTTAGAAAGTAAGGCTAAAAAAGTCTCATTCTCAAACACATATGTGTGTGTGTGTGTGCATATGTGTGTGTGTATGTATGTGAGTGCATGTGGTGAGGGTTTAACCCTTGAAAACAGTGTTCATCTGCTCAGTAGAACACAGGGAAGAGCTGAGGTTCAAAAATACCAGGCCTCAACCACAATGGAAGAATGTAGGCTTGGAGGTGACAGCAAGGGACTTAAGTGTTAAGTCTGTGAAAGCAACAGTTGACTTCACTGCATCCACTCATTCTTATATTCTATACACAGAATGATCTCCAGCAAAGTGTTTACAGGAGCCCTGGTGGCACAGCAGTTAAGTGATACGGCTGCTAACCAAAAGGTCGGCAGTTCAAATCCACCAGCTGCTCCTTGGAAACTAAGTGTTTACATTTCAGGCAAAAAATAGAAAGCTTCCTTTTTCCTTAAACAAAACAAAACAACAACTGTCTAGGGAAAACTGGGGCAGCTAATGTGGTGTCCAAGAGCAAAGCACTCCAAAATCTAGCATTGAAGGCCTTCTAGCTTAATGCTCAGTCTCTCTCATGCTCACCTAAAGTAAAGCCTACCAGATATCAGCCTTGCCCCACAAAGGAATGACAAACTGGTCACTATTGCCTCATTCTTACATGTAAACGGACTACTAACGATTACCACACAATTGAAGAAAACCTCCAGCATAACAGAGGAAAACTGACTCCAGAGAAAACAGAAATAATTTAGAAACAGAGAATGACACTTTTAAAAAAGAAAGACTTTCAATTAACAGTCTCAGAGAGATTGGAATCAAGAGGGCATCCATTAAACAAACACAGGATTCTACGAAAAAGGAAAAATCAGAGGTAAAGGAAAGTCTATTGAAAATTAAAAGTAACCTCAACTCTCACATTCTCTGCCCCATCCCCTCAAAAAAAAAAAAAAAAAAAAGAGAGAGAGAAGAAAGACGATACCATGTAGAAATCCCCACCATAGAGGAAGGACAAAAAGGACACTTTGCACCACTGGAAGGAAGTAGAAAGTATTAGGCATTCATGAAGTGGGAAAATAACCCACTGGGTAGGAGGACGGTGGAATAGCCATGTAGCTGAGAAAACTTTGGAACACCAGGGTTTTGTTTAGATCTTTAGTGTTTTCATCATGTCTAGTTTTGTCACCATGTATTTTCAGAATATATAATACACACACACACACACACACACACGTACACACACATGCAGAAACCATTTAATGTGATGAGCATTTTTAGAAGTGTAAAACCAAAGAAGATCTAGCATCATAAGAAGTAAATCCTCAAGTATTTAATAATAGAGACAGGCTTTTATTTCTAGAACAGAAATTCTCAAAGCTAGTCTCTCTGCTGATTGTCAGCACTTGCTGTAGCTGATGTTCTCTCACAGTGAAGCACATTCCCTAGAGAAGTTCTCATCATTTTGGTTTCCATAAATTGAAAGTTTGGACTATGTGGTTTTCAGAAAAAAGAAAAAGTTTATATGTTGAGAAAAAGTTTGCTCACCCCCTCCTTGCCAAGTACATTATCATTCCAACCAACCAACCACTGCGGTTGAATCAATTCTGACTCATACAGACCCCATAGAATAGAACAGAACTGCCTCACAGGGTTTCCAAGGAGTGGCTGGTGGATTTGAACTGCCGACCTTTTGGTTAGCAGCCAAACACTTAACCACTGCGCCACCAGTGCTCAGACTTGGCTGCTAACCTTAAGGTTGGCAGCTCGAATCCACCAGTTGCTCCTTGGAAACCCTATGAGGCAGTTCTACGCTGTCCTATAGGGTCACTAGCTATGAGTTGGAATCAAATCAACTTGACGACAGCATTATCATTAGTACCCTGCACTACATTATTGAAAATCCCTAAACTGTGTGGAAATTACTCTCACACAAGCAACATCTAGAAAATGTTTATCAAAGTATTTAGAACACATTTGTTAATGATTTTGGGGGAAATAGCCAATGATGAACCTTGAAATCACATGTGATTTATAGTAAATACATACAGGAATACACTTGCGTATAACATGAAAGATATTTTTAGGAAGCTCCTGCTAGATTTTTTTTTTTTTTTACACTTTATCTAAAAACCATTTAAAGTTTTGATTGCAAGCCATAATTTAAGAGAAATTTTCCACATCTGAGTACATCCTTTGACCAGGGGAGGCTTCAAAAGCAGGTTAAAGTGTGATCAGTACACAAAAGAAAGACTTTCCTTCAAACACACACACATAGACCTCAGCTTTAAGTGTTTTTGAACTTCATCCAGGATCTGAGTTAAAAACAAAAATCCATGTATGTATTGAGGGAAAAAAAAGCTTTTATGAATTCTAGGGAAGGGCACTGTCAAAAAAAAAAAAAAAGAAGAAGAAGAAATGGCAATCCCAGGGGAAATTAGAATGCTGACGTTGTGGACTCCTGGAATGACTCCAGGCTCCATGGCCTCTCCAGGAGCAGTAGTTACAGAGGCAGTGTCTGTTCAAAGTGGGAACTGTTGCACTAAGATGCAATCATCAAATGTGGCAGCCCTGGGAGGGATGCATGTGCACACACACACACACACACACACACACACACACACATTTATGCAACATGGTAATTAGCTAACCCACCCCAAAGTGCTTTACCATCCTCATGTACCAAACCCACCTTCCATGAGACTGAAACAACCTATGTGGAGCTTAGTGAGGCACCTCTGATTTATGGTGGAGAAGCTTTCCTTTCTTCTAAAATAGAGCTCCCGCTGGCTAGAAGAGAAGAAGCCAGATTAAACACTTTCATACATAGACTTCTAAGTCATGGGTGGTATTAGCCCCGTGGTTCATGTTTCTAACTTGGTACAGACACATAATCCTTTTTCCTTTAATGTGTCACAAAGACTTCCAAGAAACTTCAACATGCCCGGCCTGTACATTCCTAGTATTATCCTTCTGTTGTTTTGATGAAATAAATTTTGCAGACAGTTTGACTATAACATGATGTTTAAGGGTTTTGGTTCTGGAGTCAGATTATCTGAGTAAAAATGACAGTTTTAGCACATCTGTGCTCTCTGACCTTACACAATCTAATTCTCAGTTTGCTAACCTGAGAAATGAGGATGAAGACCGTGTCAACCCAACAAGGTTACTAGGAGGATTGAGATAATCTCTGTAAAGTTAGGATATTCCCCAACCCAAAGGAACTATTGTGACTGCAAGTAACAAAAAACAGCAACTCCAAGTGGCTAAAACAATAAGTAAATGTATATATCCTATAACCTGGAGTCCAGAAGAGCAGGCTTCCAGCACAAAATGATTGACAACTCAATGGTGTTCAAAGACCCAAGTTCTTTCCCTCTCTCACATGCTATCAGCATTGAATTCATCCCAAATTGCTTCCTCACCTAGTCACAAGATACCTGCCCATGGCAACTAGGACCACATTATTTCTTACTCATTTTTAGTAAGAAAGGGCAAGGTAAAATTTTCCAGAAGCTCTCCGTAGACTCTCTCATGCCATTAGCCAGAATTGAGTCACATGCCCATTATAAAATAATCACTGCAAGGAGACTAGGATCATCATGACTGGCTGAGACTCATCTTTGGACGATAAGTACTAGATATAAGGGAAGATCATCTAAATACCCAGTAAAGGCTTGCTCTTATTAGTATTATTGCCAACATTGTATCACAGTCTTAAAGAATTTATTTGTTTTCCAAAGATGCAACTGGCTATTGCCTCAAAGGTCTTGAAACAGCAACTTTATTTTTATCACTTGAAATAGAATTTTATTTTATTTTATTGTGGTACTTCAGATTTATTTCTAGTGGCTGCTTAAAGCACAGTTGTCCTTCAGTTTAATCCGGCTTAAAGTATTGTTTAAGAGGAATTCTGAGGCCCCACCTGTACTGGGAAAGGGAAGGTAAAATGATCAATTATAGGAGTTGGTGCAAGATATGATTTCATCACTGACATGGTTGGAACTGAACAACAGGGCATTGTTCCATTTGCACTCTTGCTTTCTGCCACTTTTTAAACCTCAGGCAACATAGAAATACTTCTAACATATCCTCAAGCTTTTCAAACTAAATCAGGAGTTAATCTTCACCACTGAAGGATGAATTTGACATAATAGCTGGTCTTCCGGATTTCTGAGACAGTGAGATTTCTCAGCAGTCCAATTCAACAACAATTTACTGAGTACTTTCTTTTTTTTTTTTTTTTTTTCTCATTTTGTGTCAGGTGCTAAGCAGAATACGGAAGAAGTTTAAGACACAAATTACACTCTTTTGAAAATTCCATTCTATCTGGAAACTAAAACATATGAACAGTAAAGTGTTAAACAGTAGAACAAGGCAACCTAGAATTCAGGGCCCAAGAAAACAGCTACAGTCACCTTATTTGGCCATGGCTAGACTGACAAAGAGCCCTGGTGGAGCAGTGGTTAAGAGGTCGGCTGCTGATCAAAAGGTCAGCAGTCTGAATCCACCAACCACTCATTGGAAACCCTATGGGGCAGTTCTACTCTGTTCTATAGGGTTGCTGTGAGTTGGAATCAACTCGACGGCAGTAGGTTTGGTTTTTTGGTTTAGGCTGACAAGGAAGAATCTCATAATTAACTGCAGCTCTGTTTTATAGATTGGCATAGAAAACAAAAACAAAAAACCAGTTGCCACCGAGTTGACTCTGACTCATGATGACCCCATGTGTGCCAGCGTAGAACTGTGCTCCATAGGGTTTTCAAAGACTGATTTTTCACAAGTAGATTGCTAGGCTTTCTTCTGAGGCATTTCTGGGTGAACTCGAACTTTCAACCTTTTAGTTAGCAGCTGAGCATGTTAACTGTTTGCATCACAATGGGACTCCTAGATTGGCATATAAACTCAGCCTAAATTTGTAATAGGGACTGATACTTTCCATGGAGTAGGCAGACAGATGGCCTTAGGGTTTTCAAATTTAGCCTCAATTTCTCCCATCTGCTAACCATAACCACTACCGTGACCTTGTAGTGCAATGCATATTTTTCCAGAGAAGAATGAGTCTTGAAGCCTGATGAGGTAGTACATTTCTAGAGCTCTAAAAGTATGACAGTGTCTTCTTGGGCTCTCCCTGCTCTGTCTTCCAAAACATCCGTTAGAATTCACAGCTTTAACAGGATGGATCAAATCTAAGTGACTCTACACACTCGGCCCAGGAGGGTATATTGCATATGACAAATTTTTACATGACTACCCATACCAATCTAGTGTGTTTAAAATCAATTTGGAGCAGCTAAGCATGATAAAAATGTACATAGTGATAATAACAAAAACTTTTACTCACCACAGACACTTAGTTCTGAACATTGTATATGCGAGAGGGGGCATGCTATAAAAGCAGCAGAAATAAAATGGCTCTAACTTACCAGGCATTTATAAACTAGTTAACCTAATATAATATAAATGTATGGAATAAATGTATAAAGCAATATAAAAATCTACTGTCCCTAGTCTAAGCTCTTACTGTCACACAGCCAGATTAGGACAGTTAGTGGTCCCTTTGGCTCCAGACCTTCTCCTTTCTGTCTACTTTATATACAACTTCCAGGACCATCTTGCCAGCGTACAACATTGGGAACATCATTTCCTTGTTGGAAAAATCTGTAATAGCATCCCAGTACCTACAGAAAAATTAACACCCTATAGGGTCGCTATAGGGTTGCTGTGAGTCAGAATCGACTAGATGGCAACGGGTTTGGTTTTTTTGGTTTTGATTTTCAAGGCCCTAAACTACCCTCTAACATCTGCCGCCCTCTAGTTTCCCAGTCTAATTGTCAATGTAATATTCCTCTTTACTACTCAAATGCTTCCTTTAGCCAAATTGGTTTACTCAAGATCTCTATTTCCATATATGCCAATGGCTTTCCTGCCTTCTCAGCTTGCTCACCTCTGCACATAATACTCTTCCTGTCTCCATGTAGATAAATCTCATTCTTCTTTGAAGATGAAAGCTAATTTCCTACATAGCTACTTTCCTAAACATAGCAGATTACAAGTATTGTTCCTTACTCTGAACTCCAATAGCATTGGCATTTCTTAGTTAATAAAGTGAGTTACTATGCACCAAGTTAAATAATGTCTTGCTCCTCCTCCCGTTTCAGTTTTAAGTTCTTTGATGTTAAGCACCTCGTCTCAATCCTTTCTTTGTGCCAGAGCCTAACAAACACAAACTCTTCAACAATGCTGTGGATGGTAAAATAAAGTCAGGCATAAGTGTTGAGCAGAATAATGGACTAATCCATTATAATCAGGATGGAAAGGAATGAATTTATAAAAGGCTTAGTAGACAAGTGATTTTTTTTTTTTTTAAACTGAGTTTAGCAGAAAGGAAAGAAATGGTAGAAGAGCAAGGAGAGGAAGCAAGAAGCACATGGGTTAAAATGGCGCTGTGGATATGGAAAGGAATGGGTGGACACAGGAGCCTGGCCAGGTGCTGATAGCTGAATAAAATCAACAAAACTATGCAGAAGTCTGGTTGCCAGATGCCCTTTCCTTTGCATATCTTCTAGGTGTGACTTGCTGAGGTCTATAGAGTTGATGATTAGGGCCAAGAAAAAGTCATTACCAATGATTAAATTCTATCTTATGACCTTTAAATGTTCTTCTTCCATTCAATTCTTTGATATATCATTTCCTTTGGCGAGGTAATTTTTTTCCAGTAGGAAGCTTGTTGGTGAGTTTCTTGGTCTCCACTTTAACCTTGTCAGAACAATTGGATAGAAAGAAAAGAATCAATGTTCTTCACATGTATTTGTCCTTCTTCTCATGTCCTCAGGTCCCTCTGAAAAGCTTCATGTTGTAGAGAAGGGCCTATGACTTCCAGACCTGCAGGTTTTTGGGGGCGTGGGGAACATTACCGGGTTATGTGCTGATCAAGAGGTCAGCTGGGTGCTGCTGAGGCTGCAGCTGAAACCACATCTGTTAGCCCTGAACTTAGACCTCTTCCAAGCTTAACACTTCAGCTTCATCTTCAGTCACACCTCAGCTCTTCTCCACAGCAGACATCTGCAGAATGAACACAACACAGAGATAGGAAGATGTGCCAGGGAACGTATAGATTATCCTTTGTTATGTTTGTTAACTCCCTAAACACTCTAACACTCTACAGTTCTGAATTACCAGATACCCCACAGGGGAACTATCATTCCTCATTTAATCAATGTCTTTCTCCTTTAAACAGCATTGTTCAACACTGTCTATCACTTCTCATTATACTTATGTCATTCTCTGTGCATCCACAGTGTAACTCTAAATGAAAGAATCATCGAATATAAGAACTAAAAATAAGGATCTCAGAAATTATCTAGTCAAAGACAGAAAGGAAAAACTACAGTACGGAAGAGAGATGTGGCCACTGTTGGATGTGGCCACCTGTATGTTACAGTTCTCAGATTATATTAAGGACCAGGATTTCCTGCAATTTGATTCATTTCCTTTATGTAACCACACTGTGAATAACAACTAAATAGGTCCTTCCATTAACTAGAATGCTTTTTTCCCTCCAGTTTAGAAACATGCTCATTGCAAGAAGTCAAAAAATGAGTTCACTTTTATAGAAAAACATGCGTAGCTTTATATGGGGATCATATTATACCTCTCTCATTTTATATAATCTAAAAAAAAGACATAAAGTTGATTAGTCAGGCACCTACTCTTTCGTCTCAAGGATCAGCTTCCTCTGGAACAGAGTTTGTCAACCTCAGCACTATTGACATTTGGAAATGAATAACTCTCTGTTATGGGGGCTCTCTTGTGCATTATGGACTGTTTAGCAGCCACCCTGTCTACTACCAACTAGATTCCAGTAGCAACACCCGCCTGCCCAGTTCTGACAACTAAAAATGTCTCCAGACATTGCCAAATGTCCCCTAGGGTGCAAAAATCACCTTCCACCCCCTCATTGAGGGCCACTGGTTTAGAACATACTATAAATGTAGAGGTTACTCTGAGGGATACTTTCAGAAGTTGCTCCACAGTATTTTGTGTTTCACACCTTCACAACTCCATCATTACTACTGTCATTTCTAACCTGGGCTCCTACAAAGAAGTCAATATACAGCCAGCAACACTGCTACCTCACCTTATTCTTCGTAATCCTTCCACATGTGACTGGACAGGTATATCAGACTCAACAAAGAGTGGAGATAATGGAAGCAGAATGTAACATTGGGGGTCAAAACTGAAAGTTGTATGTTAAACATGACTTTTTGCCATTCTATAATGGAGAACTGTATTAGTAATCTATTGCTGTGTAAGATTGTCCTAAAAGTAAAGCTAAACTAAAACTAACGCTAAAACAACAAACATTTATTATTTCATGCTGTTTCTGACCGTCAGGAATCTGGGAGTGGCTTAGCTGGGTGGTTCTGAGGTTGCAGTCCAGTTGTCAGCTTGGGCTACAATCATCTCAAGGCTGGCCTAGGGCTTGAGAATGTGCTTTCAAGCTCACTCATGGGGTTGTTGGCAGGCCTCAGTTCCTCTATGGATGTTGGCCAGAGGCTTCAGTTCCTTGTCATGTCAACCTTTCCATAAAGCTTCTCACAACATGGTAGCTGGCTTGCCCTAGAGCAAATGATGAGAGAGAGAAAGAGCACGAAAAAACAAAACAGAAGCTGTGGTTTTGCATACCATAATCTCATATACAGGGTTCCTGGATGGTGCAAATGGTTAAGCATTTGGCTTTCAGCCAAGGTTGTAGGGTCAAGCCTCCCCAGAGGCACCTCAGAAAGAAGGCTTGGTGATTTAGTTGTGAAAAATCCATCATTGAAAACCCTATGGAGCATAGTTTTACTCTGACACATATGGGTTTGCCATGAATCAGAAGCTACTTGATAGCAACTGGTTAATTTCATAGGTAACATACCATCATGCCATATAGATCAATCCTGGAACAAAGTGAAAAGGGACAACACAAGGGAGTGAATATCGGGGGTGAGGACGATTGAGGGCCATCTTAGAGGCTACCTACTCAGCAAATTAAACTCTTCCTAAGTTTAAAAACCCTTCCCAGATCAGAAACATGACAATTTATGATCTTAAGTGTCCTTACTTTCATCTGACGATGGGAAATAACTGACATATGGTCAGAATGGTGAAAACATGTAATACCCACCTGAAGTGGCAGACTGAGAAGACTTTGCTGCGAAGTTTGCCAATGGTGTCTGAACCAAGCTAATCTTCTTGGGAACTCTGTTATTTCTAGAGCCCGTGCAAAGGTTGAAATGATTGATTCAGAGCCTTTCTGTCCCTGACTTGTCTTGCCCTTTTCCCCTTTGATGAGATCCCAAAATTTCTAGAGTCCATGAGTTTTAGGAACACAAGCTGAGAGTAGCTGTTCATGGCAATAATGGCAGGGATCATTTAGCACCATTGAACACGGTATACCAGAGGTCTACTTTCAGGCAGGCCATCCAGCAGGGCTTCAGAGGCACATTTATTAAGCCATTTAATGAAAATCACTTAGAATACTGCCTTACACATAAGAATTTAATAGAAGCTAGTAATTAATATATTACTATTATTGTTTAGCATCAAATTTAATATCAATTACAGAATTTATGAAAAGATCTGCCAACACTGATGTACTTTATCCATCTTTTATTCCAAGAAAAAGAAAAAATATAATAGAAGTTCTTATTTCACAGGAATGAGTAGATTAAATCTACTTCCATTTCGTGCAGGAAACTAAAGGTAATAATTCTGACTACTGGCAGAATCCTTTTCCACCCCCAATTAGACCTATTTGAGATCTGAGTTCTATATCTGTCAAGTTCACAAAACTTCCCCCAGAAATGCTCCCACACAAAGACCCACCAAACTACTCATTCTACTTCTTGTCACCTGGGTCGTGTGAGAGTAGCTGCATAAAGCATTGAGTTGTGATTGCTGTCTTCTCTCCATGGTGTTGTCAGTGAGTTCTGCTAACTGACTCACTTAACAAGTCTTTAGCACCACCTCTGGCCTGCGTATTGGATTTACATCTTTTCGCTTGGATTTTCCCAGACAGACAATCGAAAGTAGAGCTGGAAAACTTGATGAAATGTTTAGGATTCATAAAACAGAAAACATTGGCCCAGAGGTGGAAGCCCAAATGACTGGATATTTCCATCTCTGTTGTGTTTTTAAGACTGGGACACTTCAGTTTTCTGTTGACTCAGACCTTTCCCATTTCAAGGTTCAACAAAGCAGGCTTAGAAGATTCTCAGAGTGCCAAGTCACAGGGCAGTGTTTTTAGAAGTGGACCTATATGGGTCAATGCATTTATGTTCTGCCCTCCTGACTCAGTCAATGTCATTCTAAGCATATTTGGTTAGATTTAGGGGAAATCTTATCTAGAAGGGAAATATAGTTCATTCCTCTACCTCCAGAAATACTGATCCTTTAACCAGTTGCCATGGAGTTGACTCTGACTCATGGAAACCGCATGTGTGTCAGAGCAGAGCTGCACTCCATAGGGTTTTCAATGCCTGTTTTTCAGAAGTCAATTACCAGGGCTTTCTCCTGAGGCTCCCCTGGGTGGAACTGAACCTCCAGCCTTTCAATTAGCAGCTGAGTAGGTTAACCATTTATACTACCCAGGGACTCCAATGATCCTTTAACAGTCCCCCCAAAATGGAGAAATACTTCATGTTACCCGGGTCATGAACCTCTCCAAGGAAGTAATCACAATAACGCCAATTAGTAGCATATTTAAAAGCTTCCACCAAGAACAGCCAGGAAGTTCTTTGTAAAATCTAAAACCATAAATTCAAGATATGTATGTTTCACATGTTGCCACATCTCATACTACTAGATGCTATGGATATCTGAATTTTTCTGTAGCATCCACATAGAGGTAAAGGGGCAGGAAGAAAGCTATTTTCCTGTGGAAGTTTTACATTAATTTCTTTTCCCTCAACATCTTGGGTATGTGTTCTGAAGTTGAGTGTCTTGCTTCATACTCAGCACTAGCACAAAAGTTGTTGGTGAGAGGAAAGGGTACAGGTGACAGGGTGAGGAGCAATAAAACATTGTTTCTCTAATACATGTGGTCAAAAGCCAAAGAAACCAACTTGAGTTGGATAGACTTTCATATGGGTCATTTGTAAAGACAAAGAAAGAGGGTAGGAGAAAAAACAAAAGGGATGTGTCTAAGTGTTTTTCATTCTATTGAAAGAAGAAAGCAAAGAGTGCCATGAAAATCCAATCACCCTGTTTAACAGATGGCAACATCCAGGTAAGGAGAAGGCACAGTCTTTCTGGAGGCCATTACACTGAAATGGCAGGAATAAACTATTAATCACTACCTGTAGGTAAAGTGAATCCCTAAGTGTTGCAAATGGTTAACACTCAGCTTCTAACCAAAAGTTGTAGGTTCAAGTCCACCCCGTAGGAGCCTCAGAAGAAAGACTTGATAATCTACTTCCAAAAAATCAGTCGTTAAGAACCCTATGTAGCACAGTTCTACTCTGACACACATGGGGTTGCCATGAGTTGGAATCCACTTGACAGCAACTTTTTTTTTTTTTTTTTGGTAGGTCATTTAGTAAGACTTTCTTCATTAAGAAACAAAGAAGCAAAGTTCAATGCCAAAGCCTAGTGCTGGAGTTAAAACCTCAACAATCACGCCTCTCTCTTCCCCGTTCTTTGATGAACTCTAGATAATCAGAGCAGCAAGACCCAGGATGGTTAGCTCTGGGTGTCTTACCAGGCCAAAGAGTCTAGACTCTGTTCTGTATTTTATTTTATATGTTATAGTTTTGTTTTGTTTTATTCTTCTTGGAACTGAAGGTAAGCAAAAGAGGGGTAGTAAGCTTGAGGGCTCTGTCACAGCCCAGAGTTGCATTTGGAACACTCTTTCAATTCTTTCCCTGGTTTCAAAGGAGAAGAAGTAGCAGGCTGTTATTAAAGAACCACCACACCCAGAGATTAATCCAAGATTGCTTGTGAAGGTGAAGTCATGGCCAGAATTACCACTAGTTATCTTTCAAATTACTGAGTAAGTCCTACTTTCTGTAGGTCAGTCACAGGTTTGGTGTCCATATTTGTGTAACATGGATATATAACTCTGTGTGGTGTGTGTGTGTGTGTGTGTGTGTACAAAGGGAGATAAAGGAAAAGAGGATGTAGAGGAGGAAGAGAATAGAGAAGGAGGAAGGGAAAAGGAGAAGAAGAAAAAAGATCATTGCCACAGAGAAGGAGCGGGAGGAAACGATGGAAGGAGGCTCAAAGAATAGGAAAAAAAAAAAAGAAGAAAGGTAAAGAAAAAACTATAAAGAAAAAAATAGAAAAAAGAAGAAATTATAAGAGGGTGGCAGTTGGTTGCTCTGTAAACTGGCGAGTTTCCCGTCTCTTAAGTTTTTAAGCAAAACTGCCTTTGTATTAGTCTGCTGTAGCTGCTGTAATATAGTATCACAAATTTGGTGGCTTAAAACAATATAAATGCATTATTTTACAGTTATAGAGGTCAGAAGTCCAAAATGAGTCTCACTGGCCTAAAAGGAGTGTCAGCAGGGCTGCATTCCTTTCTGGAGGCTCTAGAGGAGAATGCATTTTCTTGATTTTTGCAGCTCCTAGAGGCTTCCCTCATTCCTTGGCTTGTAGTCCCCCTCTATCATCAAAGCCAGAAATGGCTGGTAGAGTTTTCCTCACATCACTACACTCTGACACTGACTCTTTTGCCTCCCTCTTCCACATTTAAAGAAACCCCTGTATTTACATTGGATCCACCTAGATAACCCAAGATATTCTTACTGAAAGATCAGCTGATTAGCAACCTTAATTCCATCTACAGTCTTACGTTCCCTTTGCCATAGGTTATGGATTAAATTGTCCCCAAAAAAGATATATTGAAGCCCTAACCTCCGGTACCTGTGAATCTGACCTTGTTTGGAAATAGGGTCTTTGACAATGTTATCAGTTAAATTAACACGAGGTCATACTGGAGTAAAGTTGGTCCTAATCCAGTATGAGTGGTCCTTATAAAAGAGAAGAGACACAGACAGTCTCTGTGAGAAGACAACCATGTAATGATGGAAGTGGAGAGGATTGCCAGAAGCCACCAGGAGCTAGGAGAGGCATGGGACAGATTCCTCCCTAGATGGTGGACTTCCAGCTTGCGGAACTGTGAGACAATAATTTCTGATGTTTTAAGCTACCCAGTTTGTGGTACTTTGTCACGGCAGCCCATGACACCATGTAACATAACATAGTCACAAGTTCTGGGCGTGGGCGTGGGCACCTTTGGGGAGCCATTATTTTGCCTACCACAGCTTCTTATTAAGAATGCTGCAGAGGAGCAGGAGGCTGGGCAATCCCTTTAGACTTAAGATTTTAAGGAGTGGGTGAAAAGAGGGCCACTTATCAATAAAAACTGTGAGGTGGGTGAAATCCGTTTTCTGGGTGGTTTCTGAGCTCCTTGCAGTGCCTGTTCCTCCCTCATGCCACCTTCATGCCAGCTGTGCTCTCACTGCCCATTGGATCTCCAGAGCCTCCAGAGCAAATGTACTCCTGGGGCTACTGTCCTGGGCAGCACTATCTTCCCCTTTCCTGCTAATCAAATGTACCTATTCCAAGTCTCATTCCGTCAAGGCTGTCTCTCCTCTTTCATTTTTGCTTTCCCTAATGTGTGGCATAAATGCATTAGTGCAAAGTATTGGTATCCATTAATACTGAGCAATGCCAGATATCTTTTTAACTTTTGTCTATAACACTTTATCCTCCTAAAATGAAACTGGAAGATATTTTTTTGAATGGCTGTTGGGGGAAACATGTTTATTAGAGTTGCTTATACCCCTCTAATCCCACTGCATAAAACTGTCCTGCATATGGCCAGCCTTGTTTAAAAGTTCAGGGCTATTTGTGCTTGGAAGATAGCTCGGCATGTCTGTATAGAGAAGCTGTTCAAGGATCTTACGAGAGTAGTGATTTATAAAACATTTAACCCTAGTAGTGTTAAAGCGATCAACCGCTAACCAAAAGGTCAACTCACATCTACAAAGCTTGTAAAACGCGGAGCATGCTAAAGCCACAAGACAAAAGAAGCAGTGATGAAATATCAAATTCAGGGGAATAATGAGTCAGTGTGAATTTCCCTGAAGAAGGCTGACAGCAGGAATCGGAAAGTCTTCATGATAAAGTCCCCACTTGTACTATCTAGGAGCCCTGGTGGTGTAGTGGTTAAGAACTTGGCTACTAACCAAAAGGTCGGTAGTTCGAATCCACCAGCCGCTCCTTGGAAACCCTATGGAGCAGTTCTACTCTGTTCTGTAGACTCACTGTGAGTCGTAATTGAATTCACGTTTGGTTTTGTGCTATCTAGGTTTAGCAGCCTATTGACCTAGTATGAAACAGCCTTTGTAAGACCTCTTTTGTTTTTTAAATCATGACTGTACTTCTAACCCCTAGTCAATGGATCACGATAACACCAAGTAACTGGGGTAGTCACACAAAGTTGGTCGATATTCACTTCTCTGCTAGGGAAACATTCAACATATCAGACTGTATGCTGGAAAATAATACGCTTGATTAACCAAAAAGTCATGACAGCAAAAAGTTAAGGAAAAAAAAAGCAAGGGAAGAAAGCTTGTGGACACACCCTCGATTCCACAATAATTAACCCACTAAGTTTCACGGAATTTTCTGGGCCAATATCAGTTACAAACCTGCCAGAAGGCAGGCCTTGACACAAACTGAACTTGAGCATATGGTATCTTAGTAGTGCGTTCAGTTTCAGAAATGTCTAAGATAATAGACCCCTGATAATTAAAGCAGCACATTTGTTTATAAGCATAACTTGATCTGGGGCATATTGCTAGAAATTTTAGCAAGCAACAATGTTTCTTTCAGGACTAATTATCTATCTGAGCTTGAAATATATTCTGAATTAATTCTTTCACTAAATCCATAGAGCCAACGCTTTCTTTTCGGTGACCCACAGGTTCAAAGCTTTCCTGGATCATTTTGAGTTGTGTAGCTGGAAGTGGATAGCTAGATCCATGATTATACCGGGTAAATAGTCTTTGTTTCAGTGGTGGCTCTGCTATGTATGAAGGTGGCATTTCTTGTTGATATGAAAGTTTTAGAGGTATTTTCTGGTTCTCTATGGATGATCAATGTCCTCCTACATATATGGCTACTTAGATATTTAGAGTTACTACTTAGTAACCAAGCAACTTATATTTTAAGATAGCTATGTAGGTCAGAAGTTTGTATTTAGCAGGAGAAATGGTACGTCTGTTATTAAAGGTATGTTGTATTGCCTAATCTCTGACATCCAACCTTTTGCCATTTCCCAAGCTAACTGTATATACATGGAGGAATTTCATTTAGATGCCTGGCCTGACATCAGTGTCTCCAAATATATATCCATGAATTAGCCACTGGGGGGAAAACACTGCAGAAGGCATCCAATTACCCTTAAATGATGAAATTCTAACTAGTAGAATAACAGCAGGAGTTCTTCAGAATAAGATGTCCACAAAAAAGCAAATCACGGAGGACAATAACTGTTTCAAAAATTAGTAGGCATTCTTCTAAAAAGTCCCAGGAGGCCTTGTGAAAAGATGAATTTCCTATTTATTTGGAATCCTTGATTCTTGAAACATAGTGGGACTACAGCATGGAGAAATGGCTCAGTTCATTCCAATAAAAAAGAAAACGAGTTCTAAATCACAGTTTGAAAGACGAACATCTGTAATTTAACTTTCAATTATAGTTGAGCTAACAGCCATGAGTTGAGGTCATGTCAGGATACTGATCATGGTGTCATCTGTTTCCCTGGTATGTACCTGGGCTTAAGTGATTAGCAGACTGAGGGACGATCTATCCTGAAACATACATGTACATCAGTTCTCACCTCCTGGACAGAGCAATGTTTTACTTTATTTCAAATTCATTGACAAATTGAAATCTTAATACTAAGGCATGATATGTTCTTTTGCAGTGAAAGCCCAGATTACAAAGAACTGCTTTCCTTTCATTCTCCCATTTGTCATTAATTATACATGATTTAATACCTGGGTAGCATGTGACAGTAGGAGCCCTGGTGACACAGCAGTTAAGCTTTTGGCTGCTAATGGAGAGGTCGCACCCACCAGCTGCTCCATGGGAAAAAGACGTGGCAGTCTGCCTTTGTAAAGATTTGCAGCCTTGGACACCCTATGGAGCAGATCTACTCTGTCCTATAGGGTAGCTATGAGTCTGAATCCACTTGATGGCAATGGGTTTCATTTTATTGGTTTTAGCATGTGACATTCATTTAAAAACCTGTTGCATTTGCACTTGGCTTAAAATAAGGCACTGATTGAAGAACCACTCCTCATCCCCCCAGACAGACAAATACCTACACCCCAAAATGGGTGGAAATTGATTTTCTGCCACATATCATGAAATCATTAGAGAAATACAACATAAAGCAAATACTTAAGCCCACGAGGGAGAACGGAGTTCAGTTTTACAATGGACATCAACAAAAGTCCATGGTTTAAATTACAGATTAACAAAGCGTTCATGAGCTCAGAATTAAGTTATTCTGTTTAAAATCAAAGGTTTAAATGAGGACTTAATGTGCAAGTAGAGACTGTCAAGAGATCTGCTCTCTTTCAGGCCTGTGTGGGCTGGAGGGGCAAACGTTTAGACTATTAACATAATTAGAATGAGAGAGTATTTTGCCAGAGAAAAATTAAATCATTACCTTCCCCCCCCAAAAAAATTCCATAAATTCACGATTAAACCATTATCTGAAAAAAAAAAAAAAAATGGAATGAGAATAAATGATGGGGTGCATTTAAAACGCACTTGATTCATTAATACCAGAACCATTGTGGAGATGCCTGGCAGGAAATCTGGAGTTACTCTAAGTTTTCTTTTCAGTGGCACCAGAAATGGGGAGAAGGGTCCAGAAAAAGCATTGTCATTGCCAGCAAAGTGCATTCAGATTGTGGTTTTGAGGATGAGAATGTTTTTCCTTTGTCACTTGGCTTCGTGTTGGGTCACCACTCCAGCGCTGAGCAGCTCCCTGATGGTGCTGTCATTGTATAGGAGGGTTTCCTTCAGGATGTGCACCGTGTGCTGCCCGAGCAGGGGAGGTGGCCTGGCCACTGACATCTTGAACTTGCTGTATCTCACAGCTGGGCCTGTCAAAGAAGGAGGAAGGCAGGAAGTCTGTTAATGACTAACCCTAGGAAATTAATTACCCAAGCAGCCTGGGGTGTTTTCAATAAATGCCAAGAATATCACTGCCAGTTACACCCTTGCAGATGCACCATCATTTTGAGAAGAAAAGTGTTTTCACATGTGGTTTTTCTTGACTCAGGTTCATCCAACTGTGCAGTGGTCATTGGACACATCCCAGCATAATGCCGGGGGCTGCATGGATGTGGCTAGAGTGGGCCAAACCAGTTCAGAAGCTGTTGGTCCTCTCACAAATACTCTCAGGGGAAAGTCATTCAACTAAGTTGACTCTCTGGGCCAAGAGAACAATGACTGCAGACTCACGGTGTCTCTTTTGGAGTTGGAAATCCGACTCTACGTGAAGGCAACATCCAAACCAAAGAACCAAACCCATTGCCGTCAAATTGGTTCTGACTCATAGCAACCCTATAGAACCAACTAGAATTGTCCCATAGGGTTTCAAAGAAGCAGCTGGTGGATTCCAACTGCCAACCTTTTGGTTAGCAGCAGAGCTCTTTAAGCACTACGCGGCCAGGGCCCTGAAGGCAACACAGAAGTTTACTATTCAGTATCTAATGTGTAAGAGTCCCTAGGTGATGCAAATGATTAACATACTTGGCTGCTTGCTAAAAGGTTGGTGGTTCAAGTCCAAATGGAAAACCAAACCCATTGCCGTCGACTTGATTCCAATTCATAACAACCCTTTAGGACAGAGTAGAACAGCCCCATAGGATTTCCAAGGAGCGGCTGGTGGATTTGAACTATCAATCTTTTGATTAGCAGCTGAATGCTTAACAACTGTGCCACCAGGGCTCCAGAGGTACCTTGAAAAAAAGGTCTGACAATTTAATTCTGAAAAAATCAGCCACAGAAAACCCTGTGGAGCACAGTTCTACTTTGACACACATGGGGTCGCCATGAGTTGGAGTCAACTCCATGGCAACTGGTTACTAATTCCAAGATTTAGTTCCACAGTCTGCAGGTCAACTAAACCTCAGCCAGACCATGGTTGGAGACGTTGGCAGTAAGTAAGAGGCTATGTGTGCAAGCTTCACTGTCAGGGAGACATGAGTTTAGATCTCAGCTCTTACACTTTTTGGCAGAGCAATCCTGGGCAAATTACTTACCTTCTTTAAGCTTCATGTTCTACAATTGTAAACTGTGCATGATAATGTTTACCATGTAGAATCGATGTGACGATTTAAATGAGCTAATGGACAGAAAGCTTTGAGTAAGCATTAGCTAACCCATAATAATGAGTAAAACATGCTGGCTACTATGATTACAAAAGCACTGGTTGTAACTACCCCAGCATCTCTCTTGACGCTTGCAGTGTAAGAGGAAAAGGACATTTATTGCCTGTTATATGCTGAGCACCAAGCTGCTCTCTAAACATGTAACTCAAGCAATATTTTCAACAATCTGTGGAAATGGATTTTATTATCCCCATTCTGCACATAAGACACTAAAGCACAAAAAAAAGCTAAGAGTTTGCTTGAGGCCACATGGCTAATAATTAATACAGCCATGATGCAAATCCATGTCCATTTGAACTGTCTCACATCAAAGGCTGTGCACTTTCCATGACACTGGCTACCTCTTCTTACTTTTTACTCCTGCATTGACAGGCTGGACATTGAGGAATAGGTTACTTCAACAACATTTGCCTTTGTTTCTTCATTTAGTAAATGGTATTTTTATTGGCTGTCCTTTACATCTCCTTTGATTAGCCTTCAGGAGAACAAATTAGACAGCAGTTGCAATGAAAATATACAAAAAAGTGAATTTCTATCTTACAAAACTTTTTGCCAGCCTACTCTTGATTTCGGTAGCCCATAAGAAGAACAAATAATCCCAAAGCATGTATGAGTAACAGAATGTCATTCACTAAAGCAGCATATGTGCTCTGAGCTCTTCAGAGAATTCCATTAATAAAAAGTTCTGTTGTTCATGCCACTGCTGATAGAGACACAGCACAAAAATCTAAAACCATCAAACTGCACCTTTGTGTTTCACATACCATTCACTACACATAAACAGCATCTTCCAACTGGTGTTCGAAGTTTTCCCTTCTCTGAGCTCAGTGAAATTAATTTTTTCTTCTCACATTAACTTTTTAAATGCTCCAATATATGAATGTTTCTCCAAGGGTCAATACCTTTTCAGATGTGTAAAGGAACACACAAATAGGTAGAAAAGGCCCACTCTCTCCCAAGAGTGCTGACAATTTGGAGAGTTGATCTTTCCCTGTTGTTTCGGTAAACTCTGTTCCAAATTTACATTGATTAAAAATAACTCTAATCTAAAAATTGACTTTAAAAAGAAGGGCTTCACTGAAGGAATACAAGTCTCCTGAAGTTCATGTCACATGGCTTTTTCCCTAACTGAAATACATGAAGAGAGAATACCAACTGGAAAATAGCATCTTGAAGACACCAGGAATCTAGGTTGGAATACAGGTGCCCCTCCTTCTTTCCCTCCTACTAGTATTAGTAACAATAGTAATAGTAGTAGTAGTAATAGTTACCCTTTCCTAAGATCTTATGATGTTCCAAGGTGCCTGGTTGGCATGAACTACTAGCCTAAAGGTTGGCTTTTTCAGCCCACCCAGCCAAAGGCCTGGTGATCTGCTTCCGTTAAGACTAGAGCCAAGAAAACCCTACGGAGCAATTCTACCTTGTAACACATAGGGTCACCATGAGTTGGAATCAACTCGCCAGCAATGTCTTGTTTTTTTGGTTTATGATTTGCTAGCCACTGTGCCAAGGCCTTTATGTACATCATTTCATACAGTCCTCACAACAATCCTGTATGTAGATTGTTGGTGTTGGTTGCCAAAGAGTTGGTCCCTGACTCATGGTGACCCCATGCACAATGGAATGAAATGCTACCAGGTCCAGTGTCATCCCTATGATCAATTGCAGATAGAACTTGATCCATAGGGTGTTTATTGGCTGATTTTCAGAACTAGATCACCAGGCCTTTATTCTTAGTTGATTTTAGTCTGGAAGCTCTGATGAAATCTGTTCCATATCATAGCAACATGCAAGCCTCCACTGACAGACAGATGCATCAGCCAGGAATCAAACCTGGGTATCTCGCATGGAAGGCAAGAATTCTACCACTGAACCACCATTGCCCCCATATGACAGGCAGACTGTAATTAACCTTTTTTCAGGATTAGAACATTGAAGGTGAAAGGATTAGAATTAGGGTTAAGGTTAGGAAATTAAAATGACTTGCCCAACTCCACACAGCTCTGAAGTGATAGAGTTAAGAAACAATTTCAGGCCTGTCTGGGCTCAAGAAACTCGACTCTTAATCCCTATGCAGTGATGATGGAACCCTGGTGGCGCAGTGGTTAAGAGCTACGGCTGCTAACCAAAAGGTTGGCAGTTTGAATCCACCAGCTGCTCCTTGGAAACCCTATGGGGCAGTTCCACTCTGTCCTATAGAGTCGATATGAGTTGACATCGACTCCATGGCAACGGGTTTGGATTTTTCGGTTTACAGTGATCATATGAGGGAACTCTTCAGGTCCAGCCATACTAAAGGGCAGTTTAGCTTGTATCACTCCCACAATATAGCATTCTCTATTGGTACATTTCAGATCTACACTGAAGAATATGCTACTGGCTTAGAGCAGAGGGTATTTAACCCTCTGCATTAAAAAAAAAATCTTAAAGAATTAAGATTGCTAGAATGGTATTACTTGTCAATTTTTTAGACTTGCTAGAGTAAAGACATATATATATGTGTGTGTGTGTATATATATATATATATATATGTATAAAACCAAAAAACCAAACCCATTGCCATCAAGTTGATTCTGACTCATAGCAACCCTATAGGACAGGGTAGAACTGCCCTATAGAATTTCCAAGGAGCAGCTGCTGGATTTAAACTGCTGGCCTTTTGGTTAGAAGCTGTCTTAGCAGTGGATGGCTTTAACAAACAGAAGTGTATCCTCTCACAGTCTAGTAGGCTAGAAGTCCAAATTCAGGGTGCCAGCTCCAGGGGAAGGCTTTCTCTGTCAGCTCTAGAGGACGGTCCTTGTCATCAATCTTCCCATGGTCTAGGAGCTTCTCAGAGCAGAAACCTCAGGTACAAACACAGGAGCTTCAGGTACAAAGGACACGCTCTGCTCCAGGTGCTGCTTTCTTGGTGGTACGAGGTCCCCAACTCTCTGCTCACTTCCCTTTCCTTTTATCTCTTGTAAGATAAAAGGTGGTATAGGCCACACCTCAAGGAAACTCCGTTTACATTGGATCAGGGATGTTACCTGAGTAAGGGTGTTACATCCCACCCTAATCCTTTTAACATAATCTAATTTTGCCACATTAACCACAGGCAGAGATTAGGATTTACAACACATAGGAAAATTCCATCAGATGACAAAATGGTAGACAATTACACAATACTGAGAATCATGGCCTGGCCAAATTAATACACATATTTTTGGGGGATACAATTCAGTCCATGACAGCAGCCGAGTTCTTAACCACTGTACCCCCAGGGCTTCATATATATGTGTGCATATATATATATGTGTGTGTATATATAATTTGCAATTATGTGTGTATATATCTATATATATTGCAATGGGACAAATACAGAGATGTCCAGATTTCAGAGAGAGCTAAGTTCCCATGAGCCATTTGAAATCTCCTATTCTTGTAAACCTGTGCAGTCCTATGTACCTATGTGTTCTCTCAATTGTAGGCTATGTACAAAGGGGATAAAGCCTTCATAAAACACGTTTCAAGAAATAGAAATTGTTTGAAATAATTACATCTAAGGTCCAGAAAGATTGAATAAGCAGAACTTCCAGTAAAAAAAAAGTAATTTAACTGAGAAAATAAGTCACATGTTCTTAAATTAGTTCTTGGCAAAGTAACATCATGTTCTCATATGCTTTTAAACACTTGTAAGCTGTGTCACCTTAATAATTCCTAAGATCTCTCAGCCTCAGTCTACACATTTCCAAGATGAGGCTGACAATACCTCATTTCTAAAATGAGGTTGGTATGAGCACTGAGTAATAAATATGGGCGAATATTCAATATCAATAATAACCAAAGGAATTCATATGAAAATAACAATAAAATTATTTTTTTCTTATAAAATTAGCAAATGTGTGAGTATTTTTGTTTGTTTTTAAGAAGTTGGTGACATGTTATTGGTATGAATGTAAATTGGTGCCATCTTTCTCGAGTGAAATTTGGCAACTAAGAATCAAGAGCTTTAAAAGTGTTCATACTCTTGAATGGAAAAATTCCACTTTTGAAATAATCAGAAATATTTACAAATATTATAAGAAAGGATGTATACAAATTTCCAAATATGCTTAATATTCTTAACAGCTCCTTTCTTCCCACATGGCTCCCTACCGTTTGTCTGGGATTCTGTACTTCTTTTGACTTGAATTTTCTATCTGCTCATTGCTTCCAAAGGTTATCTCTGTTAGGACTAGTTCTTTAGTTCCTCATTTCCTCATGTCCTTCACTTCATAAGCCTCCCCTCAACTTCTCCCTCCCAGATAAAGAGGTCAAATCATTATAATACTGAAAACAATTTGAAAAAAATTACAAAACTTGGGCACTGGTTAAATAAATTAAAGTGCATCTATATGATGGCAAACTGTATAGTAATTCCAAGTCATATTTTTGGACTTTGAAGATATTTATTGCTTCACTCTCTCCTAAAATCTCACAGAACTAAAAGTTAAAAAAAAAAACTTCATATGAATGAAAAGAATGGGAGGGAGTATTACTAGTGAGTAAGATTTCGACAAAGTTAAGAATAACATGGATGGTATCATGTTGATGGGTGAAAGAAGTAGAGTAAGTTGAAGCCCAGAATATTGCCAATCAGCATCCAAGAAGACTGAAACAAGGTGGATGCCACTTGGCACATTTTATCCCCCAAGAGTCTCTGAGCTTAAAATAGTGGTTATGAGAGAGATAGAATTGGGAATAGAAGTAGGACTCAAAGCAGTAGTGTTGAATGTCTACATGTAGAATAACTAAACCAATTTGGATCCCCCATAATCTTTGAGCAACCTTCATCAAAATAGAGTTCAAGCAGCCAATGTTTAATTACAAACAAAACATCAACTGACACTTCTTAAAAAAAAAAATCAGGTGAATTGCACAGAAAAAGTTAAAACTTTTAGTGTGGATATGGGTGCCCCAGTGCACACACATCAATGCATTCCTGCGTTTGATGGGCCCATAATTTGTTTCTGGGTCCCCGCTCAAGCCACCATCACTCCTCCTAAAGTGTGCCCTGTCAGTCAAACTACCTTGATCCACCCTTCAAGAATTGCCAGTCAAGGTATATACAAGGAGAGAAAAGAACGTCCTCAACAATGAGACCATCAATGATGGACACTCAGTCTTTTTTCTGCATTAAGAATCATCCACCAAAGATCACCAGGCATATGAGAACTTCACAAAAGAGAAAAATATGGAAAAAATAAACATAACTCAGTAAAGAAGAGAATAAGAACAAGATGTTATGCAAAAGAAACAATCAAAATAAAATTTAGCACTTAACATTTTAAAATATGATTGTTAGAATGAATAATTCAATATAAAAGCTAGAAAATAAAGTAAAAGAAGGAGAAAAATATAAAGAGCCAAAAAATAAATGTGAGAAGGAAGCTAAGGGTTCTCATAAAACAGATGAGTCCCAAAAGAGTGAAGCAAAAAAAAAAAAAATGGAGGAGGGGAAATTTTCAAATAAATAACATGAGGAATAAAGAAGAAAGCATGTATTCAGATTGAGTCAACTGAGCAACCAACACAACGAATGAAAAAAAAATAAAAGGATTTACACCTAAAATGCCAAGGTTAAAAAGGTCTGAAAAGTTTCCTAGGGGTAGGGGAAGGAAGAACAAGTCAGGGGGCAAACAGTGGGTGGGAAGGTAGGAAAAAAAAAATCTATAAAAGAATAAAATCAGACTGTACCAAAATTCTCAACAACACTGAAAACTGGAAGAAAATGGGCATTGCTTTCAAATTTCTAAGGGGAAATGATGTTAAACCTAGAACTGTACATCCAGGCAAGTGACTATCATAATCAAAAGTGAAGACTTTGTTGCTGTTGTTGTTAGGTGCCATCCAGTCAGTTCTGACTCATAGCGACCCTATGTACAACAGAATGAAACACTGCCCGGTCCTGCGCCATCTTCACATTTGTTGTTATGCTTGAGCCCGTTGTTGCAGCCACTGTGTCAATCCATCTTGTTGAGGGTCTTCCTCTTTTTTGCTGGCCCTCTACGTTACCAAGCATGATGTCCTTCTCCAGGGACTGATCCCTCTTAATAACATGTTCAAAGTATATGAGATGTAGTCTCGCCATCTTTGCTTCTAAGGAGCATTCTGGCTGTACTTCTTTCAAGACAGATTTGTTCATTCTTTTGGCAGCCCATGGTATTTTCAATATTTTTCACCAACACCACAATTCAAAGGTGTCAATTCTTCCTCAGTCTTTCTTAATTATTGTCCAGCTTTTGCATGTGTATGAGGCAACTGAAAACACCATGGCTTGGGTCAGCCACACCTTGTCTTCAAGGTGACATCTTTGCTTTTCAACACTTTAAAGAGGTCTTTTGCAGCAGATTTGCCCAATGCAATGCATCTTTTGATTTCTAGACTTCTGCTTCCGTGGGTGTTGATTGTGATCCAAGTAAAAGGAAATCCTTGACAACTTCAATCTTTCTCTATTTATCATGATGTTGCTTATTGGTGAAGACTTTATAAACCTTCAAAGACTAATCAAACTACTAAGTTACTTGAGGATGAATTCTAGTAAAACATGAGAGTAAATGCAAAAAGAAGAAAATGCTGGTAAAATGTTGGTATACAGTAAGAACCAACCCAGGAGGGCAAGGACGGAAGGTCCCAGGGTGGTAGCTTGGACCTGGAGAACCAATAAAGAAGACTGGAGGAGGACAGAGGCCTTCAGAAGGGAAATCTAAGAAAGGGAAAAGGCCTTAACTGTATGACTAATACAACTGAAAAGGAGGTCTGTTGGTGCAGTGGTTAAGCACTCGGCTCCTAACTGAAAGGTTGGTGGTTTGAACCCACCAGCCAATCTTCAGGAGAAAGATGTGGCAGTCTGCTCCTATAAAGATTACAGCCTTGGAAATCCTATGGGGCAGTTCTATTCTGTCCTATAGGGTTGCTATGAGCCAGAATCAACTTGATGGCAACCGGTAGTATAACTGAAAGATTGGAAAATATAATAATGAGATAAAGCTACATTGTATGAGGAGGAAAAAGAGAATTAGAAACTCTAAAAAATGACAAAATTTGCATAAGTAATTCAAGATCCAAATATGAAACAAATTACAATGTGGCAAGATATTAAATAATTGATGGAATATAACCAAAGAAAAGTTATTTAATCTTGATGCCAAGAACATTCTTTTGAATAGCACATATTACCTCAGGTACCCCCTATAACAACACTAATTATAGTGTACTAAAATTGTCTATTTAGATGTCTATATCTCCTGTAGGGGAAGTAAAAATGTCAATTATGTTTGCTAATGGGTCCTTAATGCCTGAAATGGTCCCTACAAAATGAAGATAAAAATGACACACATCCTTTCTTAAATACATTTGCTGATTGTGGACTGTGCTTTTTATTTGCATTATTTCATTGGCTTTTGTAATTTAATTATATAAGATAGAGATTATTATTACTCCCATTTTACATATTAGAAAACTGAGACTTAATGAGCTAATGCTATCCAACTAATAAGTGATAGAACTTGGACAAGAACTTCTGCCTGTCAGACTCCATGTCCTATCCTCTCAAGCACACTACACTATCATTCAACAAGAATTTGTTGAACTAATAATGGCTAATTATCAAAGATATTTCAATAAATAATGTTTACATCATCTTAGTTAGTTCATTTATCCACAAATATATTCTATATATAACTTTTGAGTATTTATCCCTGTGCCAGGCTCTGGATATGTGACCTAGATACATATTAGCAAGCAAAACAAAACCCCTCTCTCATGGAACTTAAGTTCTGATTGATTTGGGAGATAGACAATAAACAAATAAGCAAACAAATAAATATTTAAAATTTTAAAAATTTAATTAAAATAAAAGATTATATTAAAATTAAAAGATAAAATAAATTTGATAAAAATTAAAAAGTTTTAAAAATCTAGCTGAAAAGAGGATAATACTGGATGCAGAGTGAGGAGGGGGTGAGGTAGAAGTAAGGGGCTACTCTCAATGGGACATGTAGAGAAGGCCAAACTGATCAGATGATCCTTAAGTTGAGCCTAATAGAATGAGAAGTAGCTATCAATACAAAGAGTGGACAGAAGAAGATTTTAGGCAGCATGAACAGCCTAAAGGTTCAAGGAACTGGGAAAAGAAGTTCCAACATGGCTAGGACATCATTTGGTAGGAAAAGAGAGGTACTAGATTAAGTTGGAGGGAGAAACAGGGAAGAGAAGACACAGAGATTTATAGGCTACAGCAGTGAGGTTGGGCCTTATTCTGAGTTCAGTGAGAAACCACTGGAGCTTTAAGCAGGGCAATGCAAGACTTATGAAAGAAAATACTCTTGTTGCTAGGTAGAGAATGCAATGAGACCAGTTTGGAGGCTTTTGTGGGCAGATCAGGAGAGATGATGCTGGCCTAGTCTAGGATGGTTTCTGCAGAGGTTGGGAAAGGTGGACGTGTTTGAGGGGTATTCTGGTGACAGAATGGGAGCACTTATTGTTGGATTACATGGGGCAAGACAGTTCTAAAGGAAAAGAGAAGCATGAAAGGAGAATCCTGTGTTTCTGGAGTGAACAACTGGCAGGGCCTTTCACCAGATGGGGAAGGTGAAATGGATTGCATAGAAGAGTTTGAGTGGAAGCAAAAGTCAAGAATGTTTTTTTGGACGAGCTAAGTTTGAGGTCAACCACCCATCTGTCGGTTTGTTATACTTTGGTGGCTTGTGTGTTGCTCTGATGATGGAAGCTATGCCACCAGTATTTCAAATACCAGCAGGGTCACCCATGGTGGAGAGTTTTCAGTGGAGCTTCCAGACTAAGACAGACTAGGAAGAAAGGCCTAGTGATCTACTTCCAAAATCAGCCAGTAAAAACCCTATGGATCATAACAGAATATTATCTGATATAATGCTGGAAGATGAGTCCCCTATGTTGGAGCACTCAAAATACACAGTGGCCACAATAATGCACTCAAGCATACAAACAATCATGAAGATGGTGCAGAACTGGCAACATTTTGTTCTGTTGTACATGAGATCACCATGAGTAAGAGTTGATTCAAAGGCAACCAACAAAAACAACAACGAGACATTCAACAGCAGATGTCAGAAAGTATCTATGCAAGTCTGGAATTCACAGAATAGTTTCAGCAGGGATATATAAATGTAGAAGTAATTTACCAGCTAAATGTCATCATTTCAAAACAACGTATTTCCAAAGCAAGTGTATTTATTCTAACATCCCTGATGCTGTTTGTAAATAAGTTGTGTATGTAACCTTTTCTCTACTATCTAAGGTCTATTTCAAAGTCTATTACATCAAGAGTGTTTTGTGTTGCAGGAAGAAAATTAAATGAAAGAAATAAAATTAATCTTTAAAGATCATAATTTTGAAAACAAATGCATTTTTTAAAAAAGAGATTCCATGCCTGGAAATAATCTTTAAACCTTGAACCAAAATTATCCATGAAGCCATTGTTAAACTAAACAACAGTTTAGCTCAATGAATAAAGAATGTTTGCCTTGAGCATTGTACTCTTATAAAGAATTATCTATATTAGTTCACACTGACATTTAACCTAAAGCACAGATGAGAACTTTAAGAGTCTAAATTAATGGAGATGTAACAATATGGTTAGAGACAGTGAGAATAGTGACACACTATGAAGTATGTGACCAATGTCATTGAGCTACACATATAGAAATTGTGAAAAAATGTATGTTTTGCTGTGTATATTGCTACCAAAAATAAATTTTAAAAAAATTGTATGCTCGATTTGGTGCTTCCTTAAAAAGCTAGAAATACAAGTACCATACAATCCAGCAATCCACTCCTTGGAATATATTCTAGAGAAATCAGAGCCATCACACGAATAGATATATGCACACCCATGTTCACTGCAGCACTGTTCATGATAGCAAAAAGATGGAAACAACCCAGGTGCCCAACAACGGACGAATGGATAAACAAATTGCGGTATACTCACACAAGGGGATACTACGCAACGATAAAGAACAATGATGAATCCATGAAACATCTTATAACACTGAGGAATCTGGAAGGCATTATGCTGAGTGAATTTAGTCAGTTGCAAAAGGACAAATATTGTATCAGACCACTATTATAAGAACACATGAAAAGGTTTAAACATAGAAGAAAACGTTCTTTGATGGTTACGAGGGTGGGGAGGGAGGGAGAGGGGTATTCACTAACTAGATAGTAGACAAGAATTATCTTAGGTGAAGGGAAGGACAGCACACACTACAGGGGAAGTCGGCACCACTGGACTAAACCAAAGCTAAGAAGTTTCCTGAATACAACCAAACACTTCGAGGGACAGAGTAGCAGGGGCAGGGGCCTGCGGTCTGGGGACCATGCTTTCAGGGGACATCTAGGTCAATTGGCATAACAAAGCTTATTAAGATAATGTTCTGCATCCCACTTTGGTGAGTGGCGTCTGGGGTCTTAAAAGCTAGCAAGCAGCCATCTTAGATGCATCTATTGGTCCCAACCCACCTGGAATAAAGGAGAATGAAGAACACCAAAGACACAAGGAAAATATTAGCCCAAGAGATGGAAAGGGCCACATAAACAAGACTTCATCAGCCTGAGACCAGAAGAACTAGATGGTGCCCAGCTACCACCAATGACCACCCTGACAGGGAACACAACAGAGAGTCCCTGATGAAGCAGGAGAAAACTAGGGGACAGAACTCAAATTCTAGTAAAAAGACCGGACTTAATGGTCTGACTGAGAATGGAGGGTCCCCAGAAGACATGATCCCCGGACTCTCTGTTAGCCGCAAACTAAAAGCATTCCTGAGGCCAACTCTTCAAAGATTAGTCTGGACTATGGGACATAAAATGATACTTGTGAAGAGTGTGTTTCTTAGCTCAAGTAGATAGATGAGACTAAATGGGCAGCTCCTGCCCAGAGGCGAGATGAGAAGGCAGAGAGAGTCAGGAGCTCATTGAATGGACACAGGAAATCCAGGGTGGAAAGGAGTGTGCTGTCACAGTACAGGGAGAGCAACTAGGGTCACATGACAATGTATGTATAAATTTTTTTACGAGAAACTAACTTGAATTGAAAACTTTCACTTAAAGTACAACAACAAAAAATAATAATAATAATATGGCAGGGAGAAAGTGGGTAGGAATAGAAACAGATTTGCCATGAATTGAAAATAAGACACTACTGCAAAAAACTAAAAGAGACCTGCATAAGTGGAAAAACATATCTTGCTCATGGATAGATAGACTCAACATAGTGAAAATGTCAATTCTGCCCAAAGCAATCTACAGCTACAATGCAATCCTGATCCAAATTCCACCAGGATTTTTTAATGAGATGGAGAAATAAATCACAAACTTCATATGGAAAGGGAAGAGGCCCTGATAAATAAAACATTACTCAAGAAGAACAAAGTGGGAGGCCTTACACTACCTGATTTAAGAACCTATTATACCACCACGGTAGTCAAAACAGCCTGGTATTGGTACAACAACAGATACATAGACCAATGGAACGGAGTTGAGAATCCAAACATAAGCTCATCCACCTATGAGCAGTTGATTTTTGACAAAGGCCCAAAATCCGTTAATCGGGGAAAAGACAGTCTCTTTAACAAATGGTGCTGGCAGAACTGGATATCCATCTGCAAAAAATTGAAACAAGACCCATACCACACACCATGCACAAAAACTAATTCAAAATGGATCAAAGACTTAAATATAAAATTGAAAATGATAAAGATTATGGAAGAAAAAATAGGGACAACGCTAGGAGCCCTAATACATGGCATAAACACAATACGAACCATAAGTAACAATGCACAAGCACCAGAAGAGAGACTAGAAAAATGGGAGCTCCTAAAAATCAAACACTTATGCTCATCAAAAGACTTCACCAAAAGAGTAAAAAGACAACCTACAGACTGGGAGAAAAATTTTGGCTATG